>NC_091289.1:23799260-24112593 GCF_032444005.1 Ranitomeya imitator | reverse complement strand
GGGAGAGGGAGAGGATGTATTCTGGACCTTCCCTACATTTACAGGGGATTAGATCGCTGTTACATGGCAGAGCTGCAGGGGAGACATTATATTGTCACATAGTAGTCATCATCTTACAAGATTCTATGCAAAACTACAGGTAACAATTAAATGTTCCAGACAATCAAGTATCGAATCCCCAGAAATAAATACAATGATCCTGATGAATTCTCTCATTTGCGCCTATTGTTTTGTCTAATTGTTCCTCTTTTAGGGATGTGTTTGTTTGGTGCTAAATTCTTTTTTTTTTTCTGTTGCGTTTATTTGGAAGTCTATGTTCTCCCTCTTAATCAGGTCATTTGTACCCCCGTTTCCTCATCCTCCATGCACTCAGTATTATTTTGTACCTGGACGTATACAGGTACTACCTGGTGTCCACGCGGCTTTACTCCGGTCCGTACACTAAATGTAAAGGGCAGGTAGGATCCAGCACTAATTAAAGACAGCATAAGGCCAGGTTCACACTGCGTTACAGCAGCCTGTTCAACACATACGTTAAACGGGCTGCTGTAACGCGAGTGCCGACTTTGGCACATCGCTAGCATGCTCCATCTGCGCTAGCAGTAAGGGACCTGGAAACGCTGCAGCCCGCGTCTCGGGTCCGTCACTCAATGACGGCACATCGCTAGCGCACACCCATTGTGGGCGTGCGCTAGCGATGCGTCCGACATTGCAGTCTATGGCGGCCGTAGCGGACTACGTTACACCGCGTTTATGCCGCGGTGTAACGTAGTCCGTCTAACGGACTGTCAGGACACAGTGTAAACCCAGCCTTAGACTGACGGAAAAGGCGAACCAGATATGGAGTCCGCCACCACGTCAAATAATTCACTACAAAGAAGCAAATACTGACAGCACCTGCTAATAGAATGAAGCAAGTGTGAACAGGAGCGAGCTGCTGCGACTGCAGAATATACAAATAGGAGGATCCAGAGCCTCACAGGTTAATATTGATATCTATGTATCTATATATCTATCTATTATCTATCTATCTATCTATCTATCTATTATCTATCATCTATCTATCTATTATCTATCTATTATCTATCATCTATCTATATATTATCTATCTATCTATCTATCATCTATCTATCATCTATCTATCATCTATCTGGGGGACACTGGCCTCCTGCTGATCTGGTGGAATAGTTGTCACACCCGAGGGATATGAACATTAGAAGGGGAGGGTGCCTTTTGCCTTGGGCTTTGCAACTTTAAAATCTATTATCCGATGCTCTCCATTTAATTAGCAGTGAAACGGTGTCTTTTATGTGTCTTCTCATTGTCTTTTATGTGTCTTCTCTGCCCGCTCGGTGTGTTGAGGCTCTCTTACAGATTTGGCAAGGTGGCTGTGGAGTTTTACGTTTTGCCTCTAGCTATGGTAGTAGGGAGAGGACCTTCTGATGGGACGCACAAGGGACATGAGGTCCTCTTAGGTCATCTGTCCCAACACCTTCAGGTCCAAGGTATTTATGTCCTGCACAGACAGACGGTCACAGTTGTCACCGGTCCAGATAGCGAAGTAACCGTAGAAGCCCCAGCTTATATCATAAAGTCCGACTCTTCCTGTGGAACGTAATGTCAAGATTGACCGGCACGCGGCCAACCGTGATTATATATTTACGTCTCTAAGTAGAGATTGTAGAGTGTAATGTCCGGACCACTGAAAAGTTCTCGGTTCTGATTCTCTTTTCTCGTAGCCGGTACATGACTTTTATTTGCTCCATTTCATAAACTAAGGTGTTACGTGGGAAGTTAGAAAAGTCAAGTAAGTTCTTGGCTATCAAGTATCTCCCGAGCTTTGCAGAAAGCTGAACCGGTCACCAGGCTCGGATGTCAAATCAATACAAGTAAAGCAGAAGGATAATTTGGCATTTTGTGAGCCGTCTTTGGAGATTGCTGTGCCCTCAGGATGATGCCTCTAATCCTTTCCTTGGGTCACGGCCAGGGCAGAGGAAGGAACCGTAGTGGAAATTACAGAAACCCGCACCTTCCTCTAGTAAGTAGACATTCATGAGGCTACCTCCTGCTGATAAGAGGCTAAGAGTCGCAGTCTTATTAGCATCTTTTGGCTTAGGTTTAAGTTGTGGAGTCTACAAAAAAAATCAAAATCAAAAACCAACATCGAGACAGGAGGAAAAATAGGGGCATAAACGTGTCCATGGGACTGATCGTTTTTGACCGATCCAGATGACCAATGATAATGAGACCTCTCAACTAAGTAAATCTCCTGAAATTTAATTTGGGATTTTTTTTATTTATAGTGGTGTGAAAAAAGTGTTTGCCTCTTTCTTGATTTCCTATTCTTTTGCATGTTTGTCACACTTAAATGTTTCAGATCACCAAACAAATGTAAATATTAATCAAAGATAACACAAGTAATTGTAAAATGCAATTTTGAAATTAAAGTCTTTATTATTAAGGTAAAGAGGAATCCAAACCTACAGGGCCCTGGGTGAAAAAATGATTGCCCCCCCCCCCCCCCCCCTTAAAACATAAGGCCTTAATACTGCCACACCTGTTCTCAATCAAGAAATCACTTAAATAGATCCTGCCTGACAAAGTGAAGTAGACCAAAAGATACCCAAAAGTTCAACATCATGCCGTGATGCAAAGAAATTCTGGAACAAATGCGAAACAAAGTAATTGAGACCTATCAGTCTGGAAAAGGTTATAAAGCCATTTCCAAAGCCGTAGTGTAAAATATACAAATATCTATTACACTACCTCCAAAATAGCGTAATGCTCACCTCTCATCAACCCTCGCTGTACTGGTTCCGTCATCACCGCGGCTCCAATTTGCTGTTCTGTCTTCTATCTTCTACGTTCTATCTTCCTTCCAGCCTGGTCTTTAGTTCGCTACGTCACACACTTTCACATGGGGCACGATGCACATTCATTGACTTGTCTCATGCTGTATGCAGTCATTTCGGGCGCTCCTTGTGCGGGACCAAGTGAATGGAAGACCTTGCGAGAAGGAAGATAGAAGAAAGAAGATAGAAGGAAGAAAATAGAAGATAGAAAAGCCAATTGGAGGATCGGTGGCGGTACAAGTGCGAGGACGACCAAGGAGAGGCAGCGTAAGTTTTTTTCAATTCATCTTGGATTTCTATAATCTAGATAAAAGTACAGATCGTGGTGAATCTAAATTTTGGGAAAATTCCAGACAAATTTCAATTGCCTACATCTATTTGCTCATCTCTATTTGGGGGTTGAACAACAACCAATTCTTTGTTTTCCTAACTGACCGCTGATATCACCACCTGCATTGCAAGAATATGTTCCCGCAAGCAACAGCCGCTGAAGAGTTTCCGCAGCAAAACACACAGCCGCTAAATCCACTGCAGATTTTGTTGTGTACACGTGCTGCATAAATTGAGATGCAGTGGTGTTCAGAGTCAAAGCATTGGTCCAGTTATGCTGTTGATCTTCTCTGCAGTGAGTGAATGCCAAACGGTACACTGATACCTCCACCCTGTGCCAGTCATTGCACTGGTTGCCCATCTGCTACAGAATCCAATATGAACTTATCACAAAGCTCTTCACAATTCTGCACTGCTCTACATCTCCTCTCTCATCTAGTCCCCCTACTAGTCCTCTTCATTCTGCTAATGACATAAAACTAACATCCTCAATAATCTGAAACTCTCACTCCCGTCTTCAGGACTTTTCTCATGCTGCACCAGTTTTCTGGAATGCACTACCTCAGACAATTCAGTTTATTCTCAGTATCCAAAGTGCCCTAAAAACATATTTCTTTAGACAGTCCTACAGACCTCACCTCAATCTAACTAACTATCCCGTTCTCTCTTCCACTTACTAAGTAGCACTTTGTACCTGTACCTATACAGATACTGGTTTGTTACTGGTTTATGCAAGGTTATTTGAATACCCCTAATTATTACACCGATGACGACAATCACTTTATTTTTACCTATTGTGTTCCCCCTATTTCTTCATAGTTTGTAAGCTTAAGAGCAGGGCCACCACTCCTCTTGTTATGCGTTGAACTATGTGATGCTCAGTAATATCTTATCTTGATTGTACAAGTCACGTCTTAATTATGAAGTGCCGCGGAATATGCTGACGCTATAGAAATAAACATTCTTATTATTGGTGAAAGGTGAAATGTCATCCATAACATGCGAAAATGTACAGAAAAAAAATGGATTATTGTCTCTTTGGGAGCATAGCCCCGAAACTCAAGAATCAGGAATCTTAAAATAGGAGAGGAATATAAAGTATGTGAGAAACTTGCAGAACTTCCGCCCGTTGTTAGATGCGAACACAAGGATTTAAAAAAATGGCGCTTTTCCATGAATGACCCCTTATGTGCAACGTGAATGAATTCAATCACTGTCTTCTCTGAGACAATCATCGGTAACAGTCTGGTTGATGGGAACCAATTAGACTAATGTGTTAAGTTTGACCTATAGATTTATGGACCATGTAATTTACTGGGATCAGTAAGTCGAATTTCTGCCCTTACAACCCTTGGGATGTATTTACCTTGGTTTATGACTGTGCTGGTAAGGTCACTGAGGGTTGTCACATACCAGAAGAATCATATCACGGTCAGTCATCATCGATCGGGAGGACCATTATCGCCTATACGACCATCAGCCATTATATTAAAACCTATTGTTGTATAGGTCCACAAAAACTGCTCTGACCCATAGGCGCATGGACTCCACAAAACCTCTGTAGATGACCTGTTGTACCTGGCACCAAGATATTGGCACAGGTCCATTAATTTGGGGAGTTCTCCATGGATCTGACTTTTCGAGCATGTCCCATATCAGTCGGATTAAGATGCGGGGAATTTGAAGGCTAAGTCATCACCTTGAACTCTTTGTCATATCCTCAGACTATTCCTAAACAGTGATTGCAGTAGCTTTGTCAGAGGTACCTCCTTTGGTTTGTTGACCTTCTCTGTATCATGACCCCGGCTTTTATTACCTTGTTAAAAAGACTGTGCCCCAAGGCTTGATTGTTGCTGCATTTTTTAATGCTTCTCCCAATTCTACGGGAGTGACTACGGTGGTTACTGGCAATCACTTTCCTCTGCTACTTTTTTCTGCCAGACATCTAGACAAATCTTACCAGACATCAGGCAGAAATTTGAGAAGATAGCCAATGAATAGATAGACACGGTTGCTTTCTTCCGATAAAAGTGCGCCCCACCTATATGGAGGTTGTGTATGGTATTGCAGCTTAATTCATTTCGAAAAGCGGAGCTGCAAGAACAGATACAACTTGTGGATGGAATTTTTGGAAGACATTTAGGGGCATAACGTGCGTGAGGGGGCACGCCAATAGATACCAGCATCTAATTCAGCTGGATGTGCATGAATTTGCTGTGTCTGTACACAGGGGGCGTAATGATCGCAGTCGCAGAGTGTGTGACCGCGATGTGCCCGGCGATGCCAGTGCATATTTCAACTGAATGTGCGTCCAAGAATGCACATTCAGCTGAAGTGTATGGTGTTGCAGAGACCCGCCATCTCTCTGCGCTGTAATACACACCTATGACCAATCAGTGGCTAGACGATGACGTTGGTGTGCCGATCACGAGCGGCACATGACAGTGACATCATACGCAGTGTCGGGCAAGCAGAAGTCAGCTGCCATCTCCTGTGTCAGCTATAGAAGAGGACACCAAGTGTCACCGGCACGGATGCATGTAAGAAGTATAGTTTTTTTTGTTAAATATGTTGAAATGTAACAGGGAGCATTATTACTGGAAAGGGCTCAGGGTGGGGTACATTATACCAGGAAAAGGTCCAGGAAGGGGGACATCATTATAGGAAGGGGCCAGGATGGGGTAAATTATACCAGGAAGCGGTCCAGAAAGAGGGACAATATTATAGGAAGGGGCCAGGATGAAGAACATTATACCAGGAAACAGTACAGGAAGGAGGACATTATTACTGGAAAGGGCTCAGGATGGGGTACATTATACCAAGAAAAGGTCTAGGAAGGGAGACATTGTTATAGGAAGGGGCCAGGATGGAGTAAATTATATCAGGAAGCGGTCCAGAAAAAGGGGGACAATATTATAGGAAGGGGCCAGGATAAGAGACTTTAAACCAGGAAGCGACACTGGAAGGGGGACATTATTACTGGAAAGGGCTCAGGATGGGGGTACGCTAGAACAGGAAATGGTCAAGGAACGGGGACAATATTTTAGGAAGGGGCCAGGATAGGGGACATTACAGCAGGAAGAGGTACAGGAAGGGGGACAATATTTTAGGAAGAGGTCAGGATGGGGGACATTATAAGAGGAATGGGTCCAGGATGGAGGACATTATTATAAGAAGGGGCCAGGATGGAGGACATTACATAAGGAAGGGGCCGAGGATGGGGGACATTATTATTAGAAGGGACTAGGATGGAAGACATTATTATACTAAGAGGCCAGGATGAGGGACATTGTAAAAGGAAGGGGTCCGGGAGGGAGGACTTTATTATAAGAAGGGGCCAGGATGGAGGACATTACATCAGGAAGGGGCCGAGGATGGGGGACATTATTATTAGAAGGGACTAGGATGGAAGGCGTTATTATACTAAGGGGCCAGGACGAGGGATATTATACAAGTTAGGGGCCAAGGATGGGGGACATTATTATTTGAAAGGGGTCAGGATGCGGGCCATTATACCAGGAAGAGGTCTGGGATGAGGGACATTATGCCAGGAAGGGGCCTGAGATGGAGGATGGGAAACATTATTACAGAAAGGCGCCAGGATGAGGGACATCATTATATGAGGGGCAAACACATATGTCTTTATAGCATCTAGAATGCTAGAAGGGCCTCCACATCTGACCAACATGCAGAGTGGGGACCAGATCCAAATTTTGCCTTGGCGCCTTACGCCACTGAAGACAGCCATGTTTTTCTAATCATGGACAACCCCTTTAGGTCTTTGGTCCGGCAGAAGACCCAGGCTCAAATCGAATTGATACTAAAGGAGTGTCCTAAAGATGAACCCAGTACAAGGTTCCTCAAAAAACATGGTCTTCATCTGCAACGTACGGCATGAGGTTAGTTTCACCGGGCTGCGAAACGCGGAGGTGCCACTAAACCAAATTAAGACCTCAACTGGTCTTTTTATTTTTTTTGTTGAAAACCGAGCTTATGAGACCCTGAAGCCTTCCAGACTCTTGGCATGCAGTAATCGAGGACAGACAATGGTGTCTAGCAGGTTTAATATAGTTCTTAGTCACATGCTATTTCATTTAGCTAAGCATATTCCATCGAAATGACTGGACATTCACAGGAGAATTAAGACAATTATCCGGGAACTTCAAACTTAACCGCTCCGTCAGAAGTTGCCGTCATCGACTGTGTAGATAGATGATTACGATCCTATAGCCCAAAGCCTAGTAAACATTGTGTGTTAGGACATGAAAGCTCATTTGTCCGAGGCTTATTTACCACATGTGGAGGGGCTGACATCATATGCTTGGACACTTACTACAAAAGGAAGCTGTGCTTCTCCTCTCATGTCTTAGCATGTGGCAAACTCTACTTAATCCTTGGAAGAAAAGCCTCACACATTCAATGCGTCCCGGCCATCTCCTCTTTGGCAGAACATTCTCCTCCTGCCCAAGGGGCATTTTAAGATGATTTTCAAATGGTTTTTTTTTTTTTTATGCATTTTTTTTTTCAATATAGACTTCTATGGAGGGGCTTAAAAAAAAATCACGTAAAAAAATATCATTGCGTTTTTAAATACAGAATTTCAGCTTTTCTGTACTAAAAACCCATAAGAGAAATTCTGCATAAAATATTGCATTAAGAAAGGGGATAGCGAAAAAAAAAAAACCCACACACCTAAAATGCAATAATAAAATCTGATTATTTTACTGAGGATAAAAAAGCATTTTATTTTTTCACGTGGGAACAAGGACTTATTATAGGAAGACCGGTATTGCCAAAAACATTTTTACTGAAGGGAGAAATAAAAGTACCATACTGTGCCCTTATATTACCGCCACATTGAAGCAATAATTATTGTACTTGTTTTTATTATGTATACCCCGCCTCACATGTAAAGCGCCATGGAATAAATGGCGCCATAACAATAAATAATAATAATAATACTATCATAATTTTGCTGAATAAAAAACACCAATATTACCGCCATACAGTCGTAGAAATCAGTGATCACAGTCCAGGTAAATCTAATGACGCTGATGTCTTCTCTTATCAGAGTTTTTCACTTCGTTTTTTCTTCTCTTTCCAGCCCAGACAGCCATGAAAACTTCTGCCAGTCGTGACTCATCTCTACCTTGCAGCTATCACATCACATGGTGCAGCACAGCCAATCCGGAGAGAAGAGAAAATATCCTGTATAAAAGCAGAGGCAGGGAATGCAGCAGGCATTTTATGATGATTTAAGGTAGTGAGCCAACATCAGAGTTCACAGCTCGCCAGAGAAAGCCCTTAAAAAATTTGAACAAATCAGATAGATTAGACAGATCAGATGAGACCAGATTAGACAGATAGTAATGTGTTGTTCAACTGCAGCACTGAAGAAGATGGGGAGAGACCAGCTAATATATGAGGGTTTAAAAGGGAAATTGTAAGTAAAGGTACCGTCACACATAGCGACGCTGCAGCGATACCGACAACGATCCGGATCGCTGCAGCGTCGCTGTTTGGTCGCTGGAGAGCTGTCACACAGACAGCTCTCCAGCGACCAATGATGCCGGTAACCAGGGTAAACATCGGGTTACTAAGCGCAGGGCCGCGCTTAGTAACCCGATGTTTACCCTGGTTACCATCGTTAAAGTAAAAAAACAAACACTACATACTTACCTACCGCTGTCTGTCCTCGGCGCTCTGCTTCTCTGCTCTGGCTGTGAGCGCCGGGCAGCCGGAAAGCAGAGCGGTGACGTCACCGCTCTGCTTTCCGGCCGCTGTGCTCACAGCCAGAGCAGAGAAGCAGAACGCCGAGGACAGACAGCGGTAGGTAAGTATGTAGTGTTTGTTTTTTTACTTTAACGATGGTAACCAGGGTAAACATCAGGTTACTAAGCGCAGCCCTGCTTAGTAACCCGATGTTTACCCTGGTTACCAGCGAAGACATCGCTGAATCGGTGTCACACACACCGATTCAGCGATGTCAGCGGGACGTCCAGCGACGAAACAAAGTGCTGGCCTTTCTTCCCCGACCAGCGACATCACAGCAGGGGCCTGATCGCTGCTGCCTGTCACACTGGATGATATCGCTAGCGAGGAAGCTGCAACGTCACGGATCGCTAGCGATATCGTCTAGTGTGACGGTACCTTAAGATCAAAGCCCCCGAATCCTTGAATCGCATATATGTACATGCTGGTCTGAAAGTTAAAATTCATCAACACCTTTATATCGCCTATCTGTTGCTGCATTCTCGAAAAATCAACCTTTTAATTCATACGCAAATGAGGCGTTAAGTGCTCTGGGTGTGACAGAGCACTTTCTTTAATGGACACAGACTTTCCTATTGTCATGCAGCTGCAGTGCAATACAGTGCAACCTTCACCAGGGGGAGTTTAATAGGGACGCGAGACTGCACACACTGAGCAGCTGAACAGATGCCTCCTAGTGGCAAGAGAGTAGTCAGAAAAAGCCGAGTCAGGTCACAAGATAACACGTCAGTACAAAATGGATTAAAACAGAAAGGATAGTCAGGACGTAGCAAAAGATCAGTAAACCAGGGCGAGCAAAATACGGTACAATAGGGACAAATCAAGACAGAGTCAATAGCCAAGCCAGGAGGTCAGAATCAGAGAATCAATCAGAACAGACAAACGCAGGGAAAGGGCAGACAGAGGGGGATAACAGACACAGGACAAGTCAGGGTTCACAGCAGGACAAACCAAGGGTTTCCAGAGTCAGGTTCACAAGCCGAAGACAGAACTATAGCTGGCACTGCCAGCAAGATTCATGGGAGCTAAATAGCAAACCCGAACCCAGAATGAGGCAGAGCAAAGTTAGCCCTTGATATGATCCGTCCAAAAAAGGGCAGACACTAATAAACCCTGGAACGGATCATGACACCTATTACTGAGATAGGAGATGACAGTTGGTGCTCATGAAGTTCTATGGAAACATGTAACTGTTATTTCAGGAGAACTTGTGTCCGCCTGTAGCTCCTCCCCTCCATAGAACTTTATAAGCACCAACTGTCATCTCCTATCTCAGTAATGGGGAAATCTGTCTTCACTGAATACATATTTTACCCATAAATTAGGAATGAAAGATCAGTCCAGGAGGAGGAAGAAGCGGACGTTTCTTGTAAATGTCATCCTTCTGCATGTATGCTGGGCTGAGAATGTACGCTTATGTGGAAGTTGGTGATCTCGATAGTACAGTAATGCCTACAGATAGTACTGTACGTCAAATACTTAAAAAAATGGAAAATAATCTTAATGTTCCTGTTGTAAATCCAGCGCTGTTCCTCAGAACGACAGATAAAAAAAAAAATCGTTTAGCGAAAATCATTTATCTGGTTAATGATTTGAAAAATCCCTTGTTACAGCACTAAGGACGATTTTATTTTCGGTCATGTTTCAAGATTGGTAATTCAATTTAAAGGCAATTTAGTGCCATAAATGTGTCAAAGTGAGCAGTAAAACCAAACAATAACAACGCTCCAGAGAATATGATTCAGATAAGAAAAAAAAAAAGAGCCAAGCCAAGGAAATCAGCTTTGTAGATATCATGCATCTGTCAGTGAGTGAGGATTTTATTTTATGAGCAGTGTCGGCTTTACATATATTGTTAGTCAAAAACATTCCTAAAAACAATGAAAAACATTAAAAGCACTACTGTATTTTCATCTTTGTGCTCTTCACTTTATTGCCTTAATACATAAAAAAAAAAAAAAGAAACCTCCTACCGTTTTGTGTATACGGGACCTGTGCAGAACTATGAGTCCCCACGGTCACAAAAAGTAAACAAACTAAAATATATTACTGAGAGGTGGGAAACAGATTCTGACTACTTAGGGTTTGTTTGTAGTCTGTTGCCATGACGACAAGGTAACAGTACACAAACAACAGGAAGAGGTTTTTAATAAAGACTATTGGCAAAGTTGGCCATGGATGTGAGGTCAATGCTGGGCGAATTTTCTTGAAACAGACAATATTTTTCTTCGATCATCATTCCATCTAGAATTTAAGGCTTTTCTATCATCAATCAAAGTGAAGCTTTCAGCGTGACCCCATCTCTGCAGATATAAGGTCTTTTGATGCCCAATCAATATTTTTCATATACTACATTTTTGAGATTCTTCATGTTTCTTTTATTACTCTTCAGCTGTCAATTTTTATTATACCGCTGTCACTTTGATATATGTAGTACTGTTACTGTGACAAAATGTGAACAGAGAATATACGGTACTGATATAGAGTGACCTCCCCCAAAAATACTCCTAAGCTATGTATATAGATGCCATTCTATCAACTGATTATTTCTCATTCTCTCGCTATCGTTCTATTATCCATCTACTCAATAAATGTATTTTTTTGTCTTGTTTGGCAAAAATTCAAAGATACTTGTTGTCTTGGCAGCTTTGGGTGCCAGGTGCCCAAGGTACATGCTCTACCTCTGAATAGGGAGACAGCACTCAGGAATGATCAATGGTTTATTAACCCATAAATGATGGATGGTTTATTAACCCATAAATGATGGATGCTTTATTAACCCATATGGCAACATTTTGATTCAAAAAGATTCAGAATTGAAAAAAAAAATTTCTTTCTTTCTTTCTTTCTTTCTTTCTTTCTTTCTTTCTTTCTTTCTTTCTTTCTTTCTTTCTTTCTTTCTTTCTTTCTTTCTTTCTTTCTTTCTTTCTTTCTTTCTTTCTTTCTTTCTCCTCCATCCTTCCTCTATTTAATCCTTCGATCTTTCCTTCCTCCCTTCTTTCTCCATCTTTTCCTCTTCCATCCAGTCTTCCTTCCCTTCCTTCCATCCTTCCTCTATTTATCCTTTCTTTCCTTCCTCCCTTTCTTGCTTCTTTCCTTTCTCCATCTCTTCCTCTTCCATCCGAACTTTCCTTCCTTCCATCCATCCTTCCTTTATTAATTAATTCCTTTCTTCCTCCCTCTATTTTTCTTCCTTCTTTCTTTCTCCCTGCCTTTATTGCTTTCTTCCTACCTTTCTCCATCTCTTCCATCCTGCCTTTCTTTCATATTTCCTCTATTTATTCTTTCTTTCCTTCATTCTGGCTTCCTTTCTTTATCTCTTCCTCTTCCATCCCTCCTTCCATTCCTTTCTTCCATCCTTCCTCCATTTCTTCTTTTCTCCCTCCCAACCTCTTTTTTCTTCTTGCTTTTTTCCTTCATTTCTACAAATCTTCCTCATCCATCCTTCCTCTATGTCTTCCTTTCTTTTTTCCTTCTTTCCTTCCTGCCTTTCTTACTTTCTTCCTTTCCCCATCGTTTCCTCAACCATCCCTCCTTCCTCTTTTTCTTCCTTCTTTCCTTCCTTTCTCCAGATCTTCCTCTCCCATCCTGCCTGTCTTCCTTGTTTTCTTCCTTCGTTTCTCCATCTCTTCCATCCCTCCTTTCTTTCATCTTTCCTCTATTTATTTTTTCTTTCTTCCCCCCTTTCTTGCTTAATTTATTTCTCTATTTCTATCTCTTCCTCCTCCATCCCTTCTTCCCTTCTTCCTTCCTCCATTCCTTCCTTTCTCCCTCCCTCCATTTGTTCCTTCTTGCTCTCTTCCTTGTCCATCCTTTCTCTGTTTCTTCCTTCCTCTTTTTCCTTCTTTCCTTCCTGCCTTTCTTACCTCCTTCCTTTCTCCATCACTTCCTCAACAATCCCTCCTTCCTCTATTTTTTCCTTCCTTCTTTCCTTCATTTCTCCATATCTTCCTCTCCTATCTCACGTTCCTTTTCTTTCTTTCTTTCTTTCTTTCTTTCTTTCTTTCTTTCTCTCTTTCTCTCTTTCTCTCTTTCTCTCTTTCTTTCTTTCTTTCTTCCTTCCTTCCTTCCTTTCTTTCTTTCTTTCTTTCTTTCTTTCTTTCTTTCTTTCTTTCTTTCTTTCTTTCTTTCTTGTCAATGACAATTGTCAGATTCTCGTTAATATATAATATTATAGCATAAAGATAACATTTATACACTGTACATTTTTGGAGGAAATCAGCATTTCCTGCGATGTGGGCAGCCTGGTATATATGTGATGGTGGAATTGTGGGAAGTCGCTTGCACCGTGACTAAGTGTTGTTGTGCTGTAATTTGTCAGTGAGTTTATTTTACTGCAAGACCCAAACAATAGCTTCAAAGTCCGGGGCTGTCCTCGCCACTTTAAAAATAATATTTAACATTTTGTGATCTTATGACATGTTCCTAGTTCAGAGCTGCTGGCTTGGAAACGTACAGTCCAGCATTTGATGTAACGGGCAACAGGTCTAAACATTAAACACAGCTGTATTAAGATTGGACCATGCATTGATCCATCGCTTAACACAAAGCCTAAGTGACGTCCAAATAAAATGGAAAGCTAAATATACAAATCTCCAGATGCGGCAGGACTTCGCTTTAGGGAAACGACTGGTCAAAGTGACCTCAACACTCTGTGAAATATTATATGGCAACTCTTGCTCGGTCAGTTATATACTTAGTATGTATAATTGCATGCTGTGATGGTCTTCGATCCTGTTCCTGGAGCTGAAGCCCTAACTATCTTTGTCCCGGGGGTACTCTTGATGGTAGAGAGGCCTGAGTCTCCTACACTACTATGCTCCTGCTATACCCTGAGCTGTCTCCTCCTCCCCTAGGAGGGATATGACAGAAATGTCAGTGTATAAACACATAAGACAAATAGGGATAACAAAAAGTAACTTGCATACAAAAACAGACATCAAGGGTAGGTAGGTATATAGGAAAGGATAGGAATGTGCAAACCAAATAGGAATATGAATAAAGAGGAAAGCATACACACAAAAACAGCACTCAACAATCTCTAGAAGCAACAACAATCTTCAATTCAGCACAGTGTCTCTAAGGAGCTAGGAAGCAAAGCCCTTATAGGCAAAACAGAGAGGGTCTGGCCAGGTGAGCGTGGCATGGGTATCTGGCATGGCAAAGGCCACATCTCCTGGCAAAAGTTAAGGATTAGTATCACACTGCCTTAGAGCCATCCCAATGAGTCTCCTGAAACCATTCTTCACCAGGCTGCCAAGCTTATTCCAGGAGTCTCAGATCCGACCCGGTTTTGGATGACTGCCAAGAAAACCATCCACCTGAAGGCCTGCTGCCAACTGGCTAGGCGTCATTGATCATAACCTGTAAGGAATCTGAAGTTTGTACTTAGTCTTGATTAAACGTTTCACACTGTTTTATGTATACAGTTCCTATCTGTCGCCTTGGTAACAGACTACAAATTAATTCAGTGTAGTCTGACTCTGACCCACTATTTCATCTATTTCATGTAAAGCTACTAAGTACATCTTAATGAAAGTTCATAACTGACCATAGCTTAAATGGTGTTGTCCAAAAATTCATTTTGTTTTTCTTCAAAAATCAAGTGCTACTCTTTTCCACGGGCAGTGTCTAATATTGCAGCTGGAAGAGATGCCATTACTAGTATTATACAATAATGTGTGCGCTGACACGTGTTACGTAAGTTTATGTAAAAGTGTTGGAACTTATGCAACTTCAAACGACGCCTTAGGCGATGGAAAGAAGAGGACCACCCCTGATGAGACTCTACTAGGCCTGAACTTCATTACAGGAGCACATTGGGATTGTTGCTCAACCATCAGAGATACTTCTGTTTTTGGGCAGAAGAGAAAGAAAACATCCAATCAGTCAAATTATTCCCAAACAGGACAGGATTGAAAACAACGACATAGACAGATCCTCCTCAGAGGTATGTGTGTGGGTGACAAATACATCCCCCACTCCGAGCAGGTCTCACACTGTAGTAGCTATAACACGTCCAACCTTCTGTGCTGGCGGCTTCTTCTTCTTCCATGTTTGTCGTGTTCCTGGCAGAGACACATCGCTCGGAATTTCTTTCTAAAATACATCTAAGACAATGCAGTGTCTTTCGAGCACATGAAAAGACAGGAAATTTCACAATGTGAACACTTGTGTCTTGGATTTGGCAACTAAATCACAGAAATTTAATTCACGCAGGAGCCAAAAAAAATGTGACAAAAGGCCCACCACGTGTGAGCATCAGCTTCTATTTTCATGGGGAATTTTTCTCCTAAAGTTTTTACACATGAACATTATATCGACCATTGTTCCTATTCTTAATCTGTGTTATACAGTCACAATAGGCCAGGAGGACTGAAGTAGCCGAAATCAAGACATGTTGCCTTAAAGGGTTTTTCGCAAAATTGCAAGCCATCCTACGGATAGGGGATAACTTGCCGATCTGTGGGAATTCAAGCTCTGGGATCCTCCAACTATTCCAAAAACGACTCCAATAATTGTCAATGAGAATGCCAGAACTATTCTTGGATTTCTCCCATAGATAATTATGGAGTGAATGCCGAGCATGCGCACCTCCGCTCCGTTCACGATTGACCTCCATTCCAGTTTCCAGTAGTCATAGATAAGCAAGTTATTCCCTACCTAATGGATCGGGATTAACTTTAAATTTGGGGAAAACTCTTTTAAAAGTTAATTTCACCCTAAAAGCATAACCTCCCCATCTCTGTGTAAACCTGGGCCTTCCCTATTTTACTTTTTCAAATCATGAAAAGAAAAGAGAAAGTATAGGAAAAGAATAGCGAAAACAAAATGTAACTTTATTTACTCCGGAATTAAAAAGTTAAAACTGTGTGCGTGTAATACTTCCGCCCATTGTCGGAGTGGTAGAGATGACGTTCCACTCTCTGACACCCCAAGTGGTTAAATGTATTTTATAGTAATGTATGTTATTTGTAGCCTAGACAGGGTTAACTGTGACGGCCGGTCCAGATAGGGGAGGGGGTAACCGAGAGTTAGGCTGGGATCACACATGCGAGAAACACGGCCGAGTCTCGCATGTTAATACCTGGCACTGCCGCCGGCATTCCGGAGCAGAGTGTGCGGCCGCATAGCAATGCATGGAGCCGCACGCTCCGCTCCCGAGTGCCGGCTGCAGTGCCAGGTATTAACATGCGAGACTTGGCCGTGTTTCTCGCATGTGTGATCCCGACCTTAGTGTCAAGCTCAGGAAGTGTCAAGAGAAGTTGGAGAAAGTGCTAGCAGTGGTCATAAACATTGGGCTGCTCGGGTCAACATGAGCCTGTTACTCGGGGCAGTGGATTGCCATAGAACCATTCCATGCCAATCCATCTGTCGGCGTAGGGGCCTTTTCATCCAAATACTATTTTTCGGGGGTTTAGAAGCAAGCCCAGATGGGGCAACTGAATATGGGCAAAAACGCAACGTGAAAGGAGCTTATGATTTTACTTTAGCTTCCCAACTGCAGATGTCACCTTGTCAGGGGCGGATTATCAGAGGGTCAATATGGGCGGTAGCCCAGGGCCCAGTGGTCTGGGGGGCCCTGGGCTACCGCACAGATTGACCCTCTGATAATCATCTGTGAATGCCGGCGGCCGCCGGCCTTATTGTGCCCCCCCGCCGTACCCGGTGGGCAGAGAGAGGGGGCCCGCATCGGGCCCCTTCTCATCTGCTCACAGGGCCCCTTCCGGTGCTGCGGCGGTTTCCTATTGATGTGCGGGCGCTCTCCCGCACGTCAATAGTTAACAACAGCCGCCAGCCAATTTGAGGCTGGCGGCTGATGTCGGCCGCAGGCGCACACGTCGCGAGTGTGCTCTGTTGCAGGGAGCTCGCCGCCTGGAGCGCGGACAGGTGAGGAGACTGCTTTTTTTTTTTTTGTGGACACACTGAGGGCAATGCTGGAGGACACTGGGGCTGATGGCTGGAGGACACTGGGGCAATGCTGGAGGACACTGGGGCAGATGGCTGGAGGACACTGGGGCAGATGGCTGGAGGACACTGGGGCAGATTGCTGGAGGACACTGGGGCAATGCTGGAGGACACGGGCAGATTGCTGGAGGACACTGGGGCAGATTGCTGGAGGACACTGGGGCAGATGGCTGGAGGACACTGGGGCAGATGGCTGGAGGACACTGGGGCAGATGGCTGGAGGACACTGGGGCAGATGGCTGGAGGACACTGGGGCAATGCTGGAGGACACTGGGGCAGATTGCTGGAGGACACTGGGGCAGATTGCTGGAGGACACTGGGGCAATGCTGGAGGACACTGGGGCAGATTGCTGGAGGACACTGGGGCAGATTGCTGGAGGACACTGGGGCAATGCTGGAGGACACTGGGGCAGATTGCTGGAGGACACTGGGGCAGATGGCTGGAGGACACTGGGGCAGATGGCTGGAGGACACTGGGGCAATGCTGGAGGACACTGGGGCAGATTGCTGGAGGACACTGGGGCAGATTGCTGGAGGACACTGGGGCAATGCTGGAGGACACTGGGGCAGATGGCTGGAGGACACTGGGGCAGATGGCTGGAGGACACTGGGGCAGATGGCTGGAAGACACTGGGGCAGATGGCTAGAGGACACGGGCAGATGGCTGGAGGACACTTGGGCAGATGGCTGGAGGACACTGGGGCAATGCTGGAGGACACTGGGGCAATGCTGGAGGACACTGGGGCAGATTGCTGGAGGACACTGGGGCAGATTGCTGGAGGACACTGGGGCAGATTGCTGGAGGACACTGGAGCAGATTGTTGGAGGACACTGGGGCAATGCTGGAGGACACTGGGGCAGATTGCTGGAGGACACTGGGGCAGATGGCTGGAGGATACTGGGGCAGATGGCTGGAGGACACTGGGGCAGATTGCTGGAGGACACTGGGGCAGATGGCTGGAGGACACTGGGGCAGATGGCTGGAGGACACTGGGGCAATGCTGGAGGACACTGGGGCAATGCTGGAGGACACTGGGGCAGATTGCTGGAGGACACTGGGGCAGATTGCTGGAGGACACTGGGGCAGATTGCTGGAGGACACTGGGGCAGATGGCTGGAGGACACTGGGGCAATGCTGGAGGACACTGGGACAGATTGCTGGAGGACACTGGGGCAGATTGCTGGAGGACACTGGGGCAATGCTGGAGAACACTGGGGCAGATTGCTGGAGGACACTGGGGCAGATTGCTGGAGGACACTGGGGCAATGCTGGAGGACACTGGGGCAGATTGCTGGAGGACACTGGGGCAGATGGCTGGAGGACACTGGGGCAGATGGCTGGAGGACACTGGGGCAATGCTGGAGGACACTGGGGCAGATTGCTGGAGGACACTGGGGCAGATTGCTGGAGGACACTGGGGCAATGCTGGAGGACACTGGGGCAGATGGCTGGAGGACACTGGGGCAGATGGCTGGAGGACACTGGGGCAGATGGCTGGAAGACACTGGGGCAGATGGCTAGAGGACACGGGCAGATGGCTGGAGGACACTTGGGCAGATGGCTGGAGGACACTGGGGCAATGCTGGAGGACACTGGGGCAATGCTGGAGGACACTGGGGCAGATTGCTGGAGGACACTGGGGCAGATTGCTGGAGGACACTGGGGCAGATTGCTGGAGGACACTGGAGCAGATTGCTGGAGGACACTGGGGCAATGCTGGAGGACACTGGGGCAGATTGCTGGAGGACACTGGGGCAGATGGCTGGAGGACACTGGGGCAGATGGCTGGAGGACACTGGGGCAATGCTGGAGGACACTGGGGCAATGCTGGAGGACACTGGGGCAGATTGCTGGAGGACACTGGGGCAGATTGCTGGAGGACACTGGGGCAGATTGCTGGAGGACACTGGGGCAGATTGCTGGAGGACACTGGGGCAATGCTGGAGGACACTGGGGCAGATGGCTGGAGGACACTGGGGCAGATGGCTGGAGGACACTGGGGCAGATGGCTGGAGGACACTAGGGCAGATGGCTGGAGGACACTGGGGCAGATTGCTGGAGACACTGGGGCAATGCTGGAGACACTGGTGGAAATGCTGGACATACTGGGGCAGATTGCTGGACACACGGTTGGTAATATTCTGGACATTGTCTGGGGGCAATGCTGGACGCACTGGGGTAGATTGCTGGACACACTGTCTGGAGGCAATATGCTGGACACACTGGGGCACTAAGCTGGACATACTGGGGCAGATTGCTGGACACACTGGGGATAATATGCTGGAAACACTGGGGAAGATTGCTGGACACACTGGGGCAGATTGCTGGACACACTGTCTGGGGGCAATGCTGGACACACTGGGGGCAATATGCTGGAGACACTGGGGCAGATTGCTGGACACTGGGGCAATATGCTGGACATACTGGGGCAGATTGCTGGACACACTGGGGGCAGGACTGGAGGCATGGGCAGAATGTAGACACGGGGCATGATTGGAGACACGGGGCAGAATGAAAGACATGGGGCAGGATTGGATCATGGGGCAGGATGGATACGATGGAGACATATGGGGCAGGATGTGGAGATCATATGGGGTAGAATGGATACTCATGAGGGCAGGATGCGAGAACATATGGCTGGAGCCAGGAATGAGACACACGGGGCCAGGATGTGGAATATTATTACCATAGGGGCTAATTAAGGGATATTATTACTGCAGTGATGTATTTATTTTCTTTTTTGAGTATACTGTTTTAAATGGGGGTCGGTCCTGTTACTGTGCAGAGTGACACTATATCGCCTTTTTTTCTTCATGTGGTGTAATGTAGAAGTTGTGAAAAATTAAGTAATGTGTTCTACAAGCGGAGGTCGAGATAACTGTGTTATTTCCTGCAGAAACGAGTCCTGGCTGGAAGAAATGATGGCGGTCTGTGCTGGATGAAAGATGAAGGACTTCACCTAGAGACGTCACTGGTGAGTCAGTGTTACCTATACACTGACACTATACACTGTATACTATATAGAGGTCCTGTGTATAATGTCACCAGTGATCTCTGTATTACCTCTACACAGACACTGCATACTAAGTTCAGATCTCCTGTGAATACTGGCACTTATGGTGATAGTATTGTGTTGTTGTTTTTTACTGATCAGTATTGTAGTATTCAGTCACTATGTGGTGGTAATATTTGGTCTGGAAATGGTGTTGTGGTATTTGTCCCTTGTATGTGATATTTGGTCACCAACTGGTGGTAATATGTGGTCTTGACATGGTGCGGTGGTATTTGTTCCTTGTATGTGATATTATTCGATCACTGTGGTTGTAATTTGTGGTCTGGTCATGTTGCGGTGGTATTTGTTCCTTGTATGTGATATTATTGGTCAAAATATACCTAAATTGTATTGCAGATTCTACCAACTATTTAATAGGTTACAGTAGAGTAGGGCCCAGCCATTTTTCTGGAAGAATCTGGTTCGGGTATATCATGACCCCCGTCACATGACCCCCGTCACATGACCCCCGTCCCCCGTCACATGACCCCCGTCACATGACCCCCGTCACATGACCGGGGGGGGGGCCCACAGTGTCTGAACAGCCCGGGGCCCTGGCTATCCTTAATCCACCCCTGCACCTTGTCATTGGCAGTTGGGCTTACACAATTTAATCAATTTGGCCTTTAAGACAAATTCTTTGTGTGGCATTCTCTATAGATCTTCATGGGCAGCAACTGTAATCTGATCTCTCAGAGATCTGAGGATAATCTGTCTTTACGGAAGACCGAAGATGAATTTGCAAAGCAAATTGAAAGTACGGTATATGATCTGTGCCGAAGGCAAGAGATTTTTTTTTATCTAATAATATATTTTAAAACCTTTTTTTAACTTCTCTTGCACAGTGGGTACGGAAAGCATTCAGACCCCTTTAAATTTTTCACTCTTTGTTTGCAGCCATTTGGTAAATTCAAAAAAGTTCATTTTTTTCTCATTAATGTACTCTGCACCCCATATTGACTGAAAAAAAAATGAAATGTAGAAATTTTTGCAAATTTATTAAAAAAGAAACACTGAAATATCACATGGTCATAAGTATTCAGCCCCTTTGCTCAGTAGTGAGTAGAAGCACCTTTTGAGCTAGTACAGCCATGAGTCTTCTTGGGAATGAAGCAACAAGTTTTTCAACCCTGGATTTGGGGTTCCTCTGCCATTCTTCCTTGCAGATCCTCTCCAGTTCCGTCAGGTTGGATGGTGAATGTTGGTGGACGCCATTTTCAGGTCTCTCCAGAGATGCCCAGTTGGGTTTAGGTCAGGACTCTGGCTGGGCCGGTCAAGAGTGGTCACAGAGTTGTTCTGAAGCCACTCCTTTGTTATTTTAGCTGTGTGCTTAGGGTCATTGTCTTGTTGGAAGGTGAACCTTCGGCCAAGTATGAGGTCCAGAGCACTCTGTAAGAGGTTTTCATCCAGGATATCTATGTACTTGGCCACATTCATGTTTCTTTCAATGACAACCAGTCATCCTGTCTCTGCAGCTGAAAAACACCCCCATAGCATGATGCTGCCACCACCATGTTTCACTGTTGGGATTGTATTGGGCAGGTGATGAGTAGTGCCTGGTTTTCTACACATATACCGCTTAGAATTATCACCAAAAAGGTCTATCTTCGTCTAATCAGACCAGAGAATCTTATTTCTCTTAGACTGGGAGTTCTTCATGTGTTTTTTAGCAAACTCTATGAGGGCTTTCATATGTCTTGCACTGAGGAGAGGCTTCCGTGTGGCCACTCTGCCATAAAGGCCCAACTGGTGGAGGGCTGCAGTGATAGTTGACTTTGTGAAATTTTCTCCCATCTCCCTACTGCATCTCGCGCTCAGCCATGGTGATCTTGGGGTTCTTCTTTACCTCTCTCACCAAGGCTCTTCTCCCACGATTGCTCAGTTTGGCTGGACGGCCAGTTCTAGGAAGACTTCTTGTGGTCCCAAACTTCTTCCATTTAAGGATTATGGAGGCCACTGTGCTGTTAGGAACCTTGAGTACTGCAAAACTTCTGTTGTAACCTTGGCCAGATCTGTGCCTTGCCACAATTCTGTCTCTGAGCTCCTTGGCCAGTTCCTTTGACCTCATGATTCTCATTTGGTCTGGCATGCACTGTGAGCTGTGAGGTCTTATATAGACAGGTGTGCGTCTTTCCAAATCAAGTCCTATCAGTTTAATTACACACAGCTGGACTCCAATGAAGGAGTAGAACCATCACAAGGAGGATCACAAGGAAATGGACAGCATGTGACTTCAATATGAGTGTCTGAGAAAAGGGTCTGAATACTTATGACCATGTGATATTTCAGTTTTTCTTTTTAATACATTTGCAAAAATTACTACATTTCTGGTTTTTTTCGGTCAAGATGGGGTGCAGAGTGTACATTAATGAGAAAAGAATGAACTTTTTGAATTTACCAAATGGCTGCAATGAAACAAAGAGTGAAAAATTTAAAGGGGTCTGAATACTTTTCGTACCAACTGTACTTCTGGTTTATGAAAAAACAAAAGAATGATTACTTTTTAAATCATGAATAATTATTTAGTAATTTCTCCATAGTGGTGGCTTCATATACACAGAATTTTGTCATTTAGAAACCACAATAATGTTTTGTAAAAATAATCACATTTTTACACCCATTTAAATAAAAAAATAAGAAAATGTGAAATAAGGACAAACTGTATAAACACGATAAACCCAACTTGTCCACCTCGTACTGAACGTAGTGAAGGGTCAGGAACCATACATCATTTCAGCGCAGACTTCATGAATGACAACTAGATGGTAATGAAGTCTCTGCATCTTGAAATGCAGCGGGCAGATGAGTATGTGCTCTTGCGTGCATAAAGAATCATGCGGGTGTGCATACTTTGTGGTCTACAAATGAACCTTACTGACAGAAATTGTCACCGCTGTCAGACTGACACTATACATGAACTACCAGAACTACAAAAAGACTTGCATTCACTTACTGCCATCCCTAAGATCTCAAAGTATCTACTATTTCATTACGATCGGTATGCTGAACATAAGATCCACATCGCCTGGGATGACCCTTCATTTAGCATCTGAGACCCTCATATCATCCTGAACACTGCCCTCCAGTATTTCTAATACATTAGTTTCTGGAATCACCCAAGTTACAGAAACACGGAGAGCTCTTATCCTGAGAACATGAACTTGGGGGTCTCGTCATGTCTAACTGACTGGTCCTAAAAGCACCTTCAATTATATTTGAGGAGTAGCTATAGTTTATAGCAGAGGTGTAGCTAGGGTTTTGGTTCAGAGGGTGGGGGGGAAACTTCTGTCTGAGCCCCTCACCAAGTAACCCTGATTACAACTATGGTGGTATGTAGGAGAACCTCAGCAGTTGACCGCGCTGCTACTGAAAATAATCTCTATACAAAGACCAACACTGATGTTATGGTATGTTATGACGTATGGTGCCCATATAGTGGTAGATACCAGTGCTGCAGAACATATAGGAGCTGACATTACAGTTACAGATAATGTCTTACCGCTGACCTTCTTTCTGGTGGAGTCGTTCTCTTTTCCGTCTTTTCCATCTGGCCCAGACCAACATGACAACTTCTCCAGCCAGGACTCGTCTGCAGAGATTACAACAAAGACACATTTCACTTCTTATATTTCCGGCACCGTCCCCATCTATTGCCCACCTGCACAAACTCCTCATCCTGCTGATACCCCAATACTGAGCCACTGATGCCGTACGTGTGCCTATTACTGCACCTTCTGTGTGGTTCTTTGTGCCCTTGTGAGCAGGTTGCGGGATGCAGTAACGGACAGGAGGTAGAGCTAGGGTTAACTATATTTTACTTGAACAGGGGGTTACTCCATGCAGGGAGAAGAAGGGGTAAATAGGAGTATAGCAGGTGGAACAAACACATGTAATGTGCAGAGTGAGTTAAACAACAACAATAAGTAATGAAGCAGTTCTTTAAGGGTTAACTTATCGGTCCGGCGGCTTCCTGACTGTAGAGTCTTAGGATCAAACAGTTGCGCCAATGCGGTTAGCACATGAGTCCGGTGTCGTCCTGAAGGCATTGATGATCCGGTTGCCGGCAATGATGTTGGGTCCTTGGTGTCTTGGACAGGGTCCTGGGTCCAGCATGAAGTACAATCTCCAACTCCATCGGAGATTAACGTAGCTCAACAGATATAAGTGGGTGAGATGAGGCACAGTTCCCGGTGAGTCACCCACTCCTTCCTAGGTGGCACGGGCGCAAAACTTACTGGCCCAGGCATTTGGCACCTTCAGCTGGAGGAGCCGCCAGGCACTCAGCACATTTCTCATCACAGTCTCTGTATCTTGTCGCAGGGAGTCTATCGCGCGGGCCTGCGCTGTCACAGTGCTCAGAGGACGGAGCACCAACTGTTCCCTTCTGCGCGTTGCTTGTTCCCTGCAGGACTGACTGCTTCCGCGCACGCTCTGGTCTTTTTAGCTTAGTCACACCCTCTGCTGTCAAGTGCAAAGGTCGTTCCGGGTTTTTAAGCTTTCCCCGGACAACAGAGGAGATAGCCCGGACAGTTCTGGACCTGGCGCAAGAGAGGTACCCCCAGTCCGGTCCCTATTCTTACACCCTGTAGATGGTAAAGCAAACCTCTAGAATATAGTAATGCCAGGTGCAAAGGCCCTTGAAAACAGTGCCCACATTTTGCCCCCTAGAAAGTAATAATGCCCTGTGTGCCTCTTTGACAGTCACGGTAACCTGAATTCCCCTAAAACAATAAGGGGCCACTTAACATTTAATAATATCCCAAGTCTGCCCCCTGTACAGCTCCCCTATACACAGTATGATCCTCTCTAATACACAGTATAATGCCCCCTCACTGTATAGTACCCCACACAGTATGCTGACACATTAGTAGCCACCAAACTGTTTGATGATTCCAACACCAACACTGTATGATGGCCCTCACACTGTACAAAGACCTCACATTAGCTCCCACACTGTAAGATGAACCCTCACTGTATGATGGCCCCCTCAATGCCCCTAATTAGCCTCAATATATGAGTGATAACCGAAATTCCGAATACATAACAAGAAAATCTGGGAGAGAATACTAGTGTATATAGTGATAACCCAGATTATATTTATAATTGCTCCAAAGACTAGATACAAAAAAGAGGAGGACCAGGAGCATATGGTAACAGTATATATAAGAAGATCTTTATTTATACAAAATTTTTAAATCTGGACATCAGTAATTGTAGCATGTATTCCACAACAACACATAAAAAAAGGGGGAAACATAAACCCTCAACCTCACCACCCCTACATTATAGATAATGAGCATATAGATAGCTGTAAGCGGTAAACTCCATATAACTAGAGGTGATTGCATGGAAAGAGAAAAAGAGGAAATTGCTGCTGTAACAGGACACAGCGAAAAGTCAAGGGCAAGTGCACCATAATGGCTACAAGAAATAACCATGTCGCAGCAGCAGAGACTCAAATGAACGCTTACCCATGCAGAGGGGGGAGAGGTGAGGGAATCCCGCCGGTAGATTGGCCCCGACGCGCGTTTCGCAGCGCAAACACGCCGCTTCCTCAAGGGCTGTGTTAGCCAGTGGAGTTTGTACATGATTCTTGTACCTGGCAATACACTGCAGGGTTTCCCCACCTACTCTTGCTAATCTACTAATACAACTGTTTTGGGGGAAAACATTGACTCACTTGGTTCTGTGTGTCCTACACGCCATTTGGTGCATTTGGTGCTAATTGTCCACGTCTCCCCATACCCGTCCTACTGATCATCTAATAAAGTTGATACAATTATTTAATCTTATGGAACTTTCTGGCCATTTTTGGCTTCTCCTCCTCCCCATCTCATTCCTATAACAAGATCAATCAGCACAAAACGTCATCATGTTCAGGTTCCTGGTATCTGTCTCCCCGGCCCCATTCTTTATCTTGTTTCTTTCCTGGGTGCGTCTTGTGGATCTCTTACCAGGAGAAAGTTTATTACTTACAGGAAAGAGACATAACGACAAACATAAAAACTTCACAACCTCTCAACTGCAGTTCTTCTCTATCTTCGCTGATCTGATACATCGGCGTCTGCTGCGGTGCGCCTGGATCTGGAGGCGCCTCGACGTATTTAGCATCTTCTGCTTTCCTCCATAGCAGTGATGAAGAAATACAAACACATCTAGAGATGGAATAAAAACCTTTGGAAATGTAAGATATGTGCTACTGGGTGGTGGGAATCTGTGAAGAGCTCTTCAGTGTCACAAAATAGGGAGAGGGGAAATTTGTCCAAAGGTCATGTAAAGGGTAAAGGTCTCTACTGAGTGGCTTAACACAGCACCATAAAGGGGCTTCCACTAAAAATTATCATGGAGTCTAAAAAAAACCTAAAGTGTCCTGAATTCCAAGTTAATACAGTAGAAGAGTCCCCCTTATGGAGTCATCATTTTTGGCCTTAGTCAAAAAAAAGTTACAAAGAATGTTCTGGAGGACCCGACACTTCCATGGATTACATAGACAGCCCACTAATTTCCATGTAATACTTATTTCCCCCTGTGGGAGTGCTGCAACAAAATTGAATTCCTACTGCTTGAGGTCCTTTCCGACTCTAACATTCTATGATTCTATGAACAGGAGAATTATCCAACTCAACCAACCCCTTTAAGTTTCATTCTTAGGAAGATGCCCATCACTTTTTTATAGGTAATGAGCACCTTCACATGGAACTTTAAAAAAAAAAAAAAATCCTTTTGTTCCAAAATACCCAGAAGTGTAGCAAGCGGGATCAGAAGAAAGGAGACACCAAGGGTGCACCAAAGTCAAATGCTTATGAATTAAAAGTTATTTTCTCTTGTACTATATGAGTAACAGGTACAGTGCTAGTATGGTTATTATAGGGGATAAGACCCTGCAATGCTATAAAGCCTATTTAAAATGCATTTTGGGGGAGATGGACTCCCTTTAAATATTTCCTATTCGTTTTCTGTTGAGAGGTCTGCAAAAATGTTACAAATCCATCTGATTCCGAATACTCCCTGTTCCCTTCTCTCAGTAGTAGAGATAGCAGCAGGGCACATTAGAGTTTCACAGCAAAAAAAAAATAGTCTCAGGGAGGTCAGAGAAAACAATCTGTAGAAAAAAAAAAAAGAAAAAAGTGCATTAAGTGGAAATAAGTACAGGATAGAAGCTGTGCTGATATATGAGCTAATTAAGACACCAGCATCTTAGATACACACAGACCTTATATCCAGCCTATATTACTGGAAGGGACACTCCCACAAGAGAAAGATCTGAGAACAAGCTGAATATCAGGGGAAATAAAAATGAGTCATGGAATGAAGATTTCAGACTGAAATGTAGCAACTCTTTATCAGTGACAACCACACTGCACATGGGGGACATGCTATGGTGCCTACAAATCCTATGCTCCCCGCACAGAGTAATTCTTCCCACCTTGCTCAATAATTTCTATTTGCACCTCAGCAGTCTGGAATCTTCACCTTAAAAAAATAAAAAAGTATGTGTGTGGGGTAGGCTGGTGGTGGGGATCCATTAAAAGCTGAGGTGTGACTAGAAATTGGTGACTTGTGCCAAAATCATCATAGTCATCAGCGGAAAGGACCATGCACATATGCAGTCACATTTATATATAGAGACACCACCTGATGAAGCTTGATGCGAAACGCGCGTTGGGAGCTTTTTCTCTGATACGTAAAGTGTACTCCATTTCATTGTGCATTACTATAATTATGTGAACTTCTATGTGTTATTACTATGTCCCTGCTTATCCGTATGTACCTTAAAGGGCCTTAACTTATACAGGACGGGGTGTTTTGGCTTGTCCCTTTTGAGTATCTGTCCTCAATACAGTGTTTGTACACATTATAACTCTGTATTGTCTTGTACTATTCACACAAGGGAGTTTTCTTATTATTACTTAACTATTTTTTAGTATTTTATATGTTTGACTTTTGTATGTCTGATGTTATGCTTCTAATTATTTTGTTATCCACGAAAAAATTCTTTATTGATTTTGAGCCTTTGCATATTTTTGCACAGGGAATCACCTTTATATATCATTATAATAGGGGTCTAGGTAAGAAGGTGGAATGGGGCGCCCCAGCTGTGGAGGACTTGTTACTACACTTCATTGACTACCGGAAGTCGTCCAACCCAAGCGATTACCTAGAATAATGCTACATTACGCAATTACCATTTATGCAATTTTTGTGCTATTATCTGTAAAGGTGACGCTTTCCCTTTATTGCACACTACTTGATGGAAAATATACTGGGCACCACTGGTTTATTTAAGGCAAATCCCTTTGCTCCAGGAATAGAACAAAACCTTCTATTAACAGGATAGATATAAACTGTAAGAAACGACAATGTAACTTGTCTCTGCCTTGTTCCAATTCCCACGTGGCGCCAGTTAGAAAATGCTGAGGTTATTACTGTTTGAACATCAAATATGCAAAAAATGTTGCTGTAAAGTATAAAATGTAGTTATGGTATTAATTACTTCTGGTTAATGGGAAGGAAACTGTTTAGTGCGGTGTCCCAGTGGGTCTCTTGTTAGAAAAAAAAAATTAAAGGGAAAGTCTTTAATGCTAGTTTAATTAATTAGATGTAAGTGTGTAGAAGAGAAATCATGAATCTAATAGTTTTATATTGCAGCTACTTTGGTAACAAAAATTCCTATGGTGCAGCCATTTTGGACATCTCTACAACCTATTGTTACTCACCTGCCCTGGCTCTCAGTGTGGGCTCTGCATCCTTCTCCAGCCTCTCCCGGCTCTGTTCTTCTGCTCGTCAGGTTGTACTGGCAACCTGGTGCTTCTGTGAGGTCATGTTCCCAGGACTTATTGACTGGCTTCATTTGGTAGCGTGCTGCTACCAAATGAAGTGACTTCTTGCACCAAACCTCCTGCCAAACCCAGCCCAGCTACTTTATTCCTAATATTGCTACACTACTGACTAGTCCCTATGAAAAATCCAGCTTTGCGATATTGTTTGGTTAATCTGGTCGCTTCTTCCTGGACTCCGAGACAAACCCAGCTGTGCTACAATACTGTGTAAATCTGCTAGCCAGTTTTGCCTGGACTCTGTGGCAAACCTAACTCTGGTATAGTACTGATTTAACTTTGCTATATAGTTGGATTTGTTTTGCCTCAGAACCTCCCGAGTCATTTGGCTCCACATCCCTATATTGCTATCCAACACTGCTATTCAAGTTGCCATCCTGCTACATCAGCCTCTGCTGTTCCAGTTAGATCACTTTGCTGCACCAGCATCATTTGTCCAGGCTGTATTGTACTCATTCAAATCAAAGGTTTTGAGGATCCACCTTATTAGTTAATACATAACTTCTACATTTACTGTATTGCCTATCTGGACAGGGCTACTGGATGTGTGTGGACCATGGCAGCTGCAATGAATGGGAACAAATGTTCAGAAAGTGTCCATACACTAATACTGTCTTTAAGAAGAGATGGAGAAGAGTCTCTTTAGACAATGGTGTGAAAGGGAAGATAAATACAGACCTTTGTCTTTAAAATAAAGTGTATAGGGTTCATATCTTACCTTATGTAAAGCTACTGTTAATATATCCCTCACCTTCCAATAATAATACAATGAATTTGTTCATTCTATCCCAGGCTACACAGTAAAGCCAAACACGGTGTAGGGATTTATGCTCTCAGGTAGGCATTGGGTAGCGTTCACACAGGCCATGAGATTTGGTCCGAATATGTGCAGTTTACGGCTTTCATAAAACTCCAAGGGATTCAAAGCAAAACAGCTTCTTATGGGCACAACGGTATCACAGCAAATAAACACTTCATTCAGCAGGCATATGTTTCAGCGCGGGTTCACCTGAACAGATAACAGTCTTCTCTCTCCCGGAGAAAACTTTAGACAAACAAGATGTACTGTGCTACCAGTCTCGGTATCAACTTCAGCCTTAGCTCCAGCACACAGACTGCTCAGCTTTCCTAGCTGAACTGTGCAGTCTCCAATCAGAGAGAGATTCTGGCTTGTCTCTCTCTCAGCTACAGCTCACATTTTGGCTGGTCACTCACCAGCTTCAACACACTCCACTCGGCTCAACATTCCCAGTAGACTGAGAGCTCTTTAATGAACACATGCCCTGGTTCTTAGTCAAAGCTAGCCATGCACATCTAATTAAGACATGCAGCGCTAGGATTTAACCCTACAAGGGATTCCATCATGTGCTAAGTGAGAAAACAGGAAAATATTAGGATTGATATTCCATATACATGGATAATTACACAATATATATATACATACTTTTTGCACAGTTTTGTTATAAATAATAATTGGAATCATTTTCCAATGACAGATTCCCTTAGATTGTTTCTTACGGGTTCATCATACAGAAGACTGTGTAAGAATTTTATTTATTTTTTATCAAAGACCTGATTAACAATTGAACTTTCATGGGTGACTGGTATGATGTTCACCACCATAAAATGGAAAAAATATCAATTAACCAAGACTATATTTCTGGTGCTCAGACCCATGTAATTGTGCCGCAGAGCGTGGACATCTATGTGTTCATGTGTGACCGTGACCGTCCAGCACCGTCTTCTCAATGTGCTCTGCTTAATACATTTATGATTTATTATTAGTATTTATTCCATATTCACGTCTCAGTTGCCGACAATTTAGTTAACAAATGCTCTCCAGTCGTAAAAAGAAGTTTAAAGTAAATGACCCCTAAATACTGTTTTGTTTTTAGTTAATAAGATAATAACCATTCTTACCTTGCTATCTAATCAATTTCTTAAAGGAACGCTAAGTCTAAAGGTACCTTCACACTGAACAACTTAACAATGATAACTATAGCGATCCGTGACATTGCAGCGTCCTGGATAGCAATATCGTTCAGTTTGACACGCAGCAGTGATCAGAATCCTGCTGTGATGTCGTTGGTCGGGGCTAGAAGGCCAGAACTTTATTTCGTCACTGGATCACCCGCTGACATTGCTGAATCGGCATGTGCGACACCGATCCAGCGATGTCTTCACTGGTAACCAGGGTAAACATCGGGTTACTAAGCGCAGGGCCGCGCTTAGTAACCCGATATTTACCCTGGTTACCATTGTAAATGTAAAAAAAAAAAAACACTACATACTTATGCAGCGCCCCAGAGACCTGGTCATTGCCGTAGTATCGCTCTGCCACTAAGGGGAGTGATGGTACGTCTGATGGCACAAAAGGAGTTCATCTGACCAGGTATCACCAGCACACATTACTCTTCACACTCCGGCCACTTCACACTCCGGGTAAAACTAGGGGTTGGATAGGAAGTTAGGCAGAAGCTGACTGGGTTTTGTCCAGGCAACATCCCGTGGCAGGGGGTGTTGCGGGGAAGATTCAGGGGGGTCCCTGTCAGGCGTGGGAACCTGGCAGGTACCTAGCGACAAGAACAGAACATTACGGAGCCGCGCCTGCACTACCCGCAGCGGTATCCTAAGAAAGAGACACGAAGCGAAGGATATTGTGGACAGTGAGAAACGAGATCAAGCACAAAGGAGAGCCAGTAGGAGTCGTGCCCGGAGAACGGCAACATCCTACTGAGGCGCGTAGCCGGTGGCCGGAACACCGAAGAAGTAACTGACTCTATGCCTTACTTCAAACTCCGCAAGACAGTTAATTATAGGTTGGCTGCCTACCTTACATCACCTAAGCAGACATAGGAGGCAACGCGTGGAGAGGGGCATCTCTAGGGTCCCGGAAGAACTCCGAGCCTACCCGTCAAACGGGTGCGTCCTAGCCATAACATACCTGGGGGACGGAGAACTAGAAAGAACTGGAACAAATTAGACAGAACAAGAATAGAAGTTGTGAGGACTATCCCGAATGCTCAGTAGGGAAGCACTACAACACACAGGCGCTAGTGGTAGGCAACGATTTCCACCTGCAAAGGGAACTCTGGATGTGCCTTCGGACTGGCCGGTCTCAGACAGCCCTGTTAACCGTGCTCTGGATTGAGGATCCTGAAGTCTTCAGTAAAGAGGTAAAGAGACTGCAACCCTGTGTCCTCGTTATTGTCCGCACCTCACACCATCACCATCCACCTTAATGGGAAGCCCTGAGGACATACTTCCCCTGTGGGAAGGTTCACCATCTAGCTGCCATCACATCACCCCAGTGGGCCCTAAGCAGCGTCGGTCACCCTGACCGAATACCACAGGTGGCATCACAAAACCTTGACAGACTCGCATCACCTTTTATTGGACGCCCCTTAGCAGGGTCACGGACCGGGTCCAGCCACCATGACAACCCCAGAACTGAGACAGAGAGGACCGGTACCGAGTAACCTGTGGCCCTGTGTCTGGGGGCACTCCACTTACATTCCGGTGTCTGTCGTGTCCCTCGCCGTCAGCTTCCCGCACTGACTGTGAGCGCCGGCCGTAAAGCACAGCGGTGACGTCACCGCTGTGCTCTGCAGGGGCATGCTGAGCTGTCGGTGTTTTTATTGACAGCTCAGCGAGTCAATTTGAGACTAGGAGGTGTTGGGCTGCCTTCAGGTGTTCCCTGTCCCAGGTGATTGCCCAGCTACTTAGCTGTGCTGTCAGTGCCAGAGCTCGGCCAGATGTACATTCAGCTCTGTGTAGTTTGTCTCTCTGTGCCTTGTTTTCTGTTTTTGAATCTTTTTGCTGACTAATCTTGGACCTCATTCTGACCATCCATTTTGCATGCCCTTTGCTCTGAATGACTTACCTTCTGGTATTTTGACCTCATTTGTCCTAAAGTGTCTTTTTCTCATATCTTGTTTATACTTTTTTTGTCATTTTCACCAGCAACTTATCCTAGTAAAGGATAAGTTACATAAAACTTCTGTCTTTTGATGCATATTGCAAAGTCTCAGTGTTTCCTATTTGACGTAGTCTCACCCTGTCCCTGTCTCTCCTGCCTCCTGCTGGTAATAAGTTTCTTCCAGTCATCTCTTATCATTATAAAGTTGTATCATAAAAATACACTGCCCTGATAGACATTGGCCCAACACTTCTTCATCAGAAAGAGAGTTTACAACAGTATTTGTAAAATTAAGCCCGTTTCATGTGCTACTTGACAGCATCTCACTCCTAACCATTTGCAACCAGATGACCTTGTTTCCTAAAATTGATGCACCTCTGGACACCACATTATTTTATAGATTCTATGCAACTATTAGTGAGGACAACCCCAAATTTGAGCAGGGTGCTTCTTTCCAAAATTCATGTAGCAGCCACATGAGTATCCTTTATGATACATAGGCACTTGGTAGATGAATCGCCTAGTGTTTTAAGTAGGAAATCTCTAGTGCATGAGGAAGACAGACAAAAAAAATATCCATAAGCTAAAACAGCAAATATTATATAGTATTTCCAGTTTTTTTTTTCCAGCCTCCTCCATTATTCAGTGTCAGTTTTCTGGCAAATAACGACATTGCAAGATTTACAAAGCAAGCAAAGACCAAAACAAGCAACTTCTAAGCTGTGCGTCTCCTCTTATCGTAATGCCGGCAATTCCACTAAGAAGCCATGCCTTACTGGACAAGACATAAAAATAGCGGCACCTAGTAAAAACTGTACTATGTGGAGAGTCGGGGGGGAGAACGTAGCTGTGTGGAAATCTGAAGACAGACACTTGAAGAATGAGCTTGTCAGATCTTTGACTGTGAGCCACCATTGATATATGAAGAAAATAAGAACAGAAAAAGTAGCAAAATTCCTGCAGTTTTTTGTTTTTCTAAGAAGATTCTGTACCAAAGGCAGATAATATAAAAAAAAAAAAATCGAGGTCAGGGCATTCCAGTTTCTGCCAGTTTTGATGCATAAAACACGAATATGTCAATTTCAGAGTATTGTCGTAGATGAAGTCTCTGCAGGGTGTCCAGCGTCTAGCACTGCACGTACGAGAAGCTTAAAGGGTATCTGTCAGTAGGATCAACCCTCCTAAGCTACCTACAGTATATAGACATATACATCATAGAAAGTTGAATCAAATGATACCTTGATATCCGAGATTCGATGAATTGTAACTGAGAAATCCAAGTTTTTTCTTATATGCAAATGAGCTGAGAAGATCCCACAGATTTTTCAGCTCATTTGCATATAAAAAATGTGACTTTTTCAAGGGAACCATTCATGGGATTGCAGTTATTAAGGTATCATTTGATTCAACTTTCTATGATCTGTAAGTCCATATAGGCGGCTTGGGGGGGGGGGGGTGATCCTACTGACAGATGCCCTTTAAATTGCGCATGTGCACTGCTCCTCCATTTAGAACCTATTAGACTAAGTAAGACAGCTGAGTATAGCAGTGGTGCAGTATGGGCTTGGTGGGCTCTAGTAATCAATTACGTAGATTGATAGTAAATAGAGATGATTAAATCGACGTGTAATGAATCAAATTAGTCAATAATTTCCACAAAATGATAAAATTCTTGCAAAGCAGAAATTTTATGGATTTAGTGTGTAGAAATTTTGGCTGATTCTTTTGAGGAACGGAAAGAAGTTACAAAAACCCCCAAACATTATACTTCCCTGTCCCAGGTCCTCATCTGACTTCTTATGCCGCCTTTGCCACCGGAAGGAAGGACCAAGGAAGCTACATCGGAGGTGGTGTAAAGAATTTTTAAGGGTCTAGGATAGGGGACTATAATTTATTTGATTATTTTTAACCCATTTCCCTCATTTATTATGCTTTGGAGTCTTCATAATATGATAAATGGCAATTGGGTCAGTTTCGATTTGGACTGAATTTAATGAATTTATTTGGACCGAATGGAATCTGACAGTCGATTCAAGAAAATCTGCCCAATCACTCGTCATCTCTAGAGATGGGAACGACCCTCTTGTTTTTGCTCTCAGGTATAAAGGTAACATAAGGAGGCAAGCAAATGATGGTTCTCCCAGGATCCATATGCGTGGTCTCTACCTTTTCCATCAATCTCACTTGGTCTTCTCCTTCAATCTGACTTGGTCTTCTCCTTACTACCTTTACTTTTTCTCTATCCCGATCATTTCCGGAACCAATTTCATTTTTGCCCCAAATCCTTATAGTCATCTCCAATGTCCTCCTGAATATAAATACCCCGCCTCTATTACCATTGTCCAGATCTACTATTCATTGACATGTCTACTCGTTCAAGTGGTTCCATAGTTGCAACTTTTACTGCCAAAACTCAAGCTGGCCCTTCACATGCACTGTTCATGGGACTGGAATGGTAAAATGCAGCATGCCTGATTCTTCTGTCCCTAGACATAGAGTGGTGTCACGTCCTCCTGGGAGATCTGGGGTTGTTAGATCACTTCGTATTGTGAATCGCAGATCTTCCATTTAGCCTGTGTGTTTGTGTCCCATGTTAAATGAATTTGGTTTCCTTTGGAGCTGAAAAGGTAAACGACCCTTTCTATGCTGGTCAGAAACTTGCAGCTCCATTTCAGCTGCTTCTGATCTGGTCATTTCCTCTCCCTATAAAATCTGGCCAGACATTTTCTTCCTTGCCAGTGAAATCTTTGCTTCCTAGCTCCTTGTAGACGCTGTACTGAATTGAAGATGTAGGTTGCTACTGGAGATTGTTGCGTGCTGTTTTTGTGTGTACGCTTTCCTCTTTGTCCTTTTCCCATTTGGTTCGTACATTCCTATCCTCCCCTATATTCCTCTCTATCTTTGGTGAGTGTTTGAATGTTTGTTGCTTTCTGTTATCCCGGTCTGTCTTACATGTTTAAAAACTATCATTTCTGTCTCAGGTCTTTTGAGGGAGGGTACAGCTTAGGGAATAACAGGAGAACAATAAGGCTGGTGGCCCATACCTCCTCACCTTTAGAGGTACCTTTGGGAGAAGTAATAGTTAGGGCCCTAGTCCTAGGGACGATTCAGGACCCCTTTCCCTAATCACGAACAAGTGGCTGATCATTGTCTATTCCTGGCAAATTTGGTGGCTCGAGTCAAATTTGGAAAAATATTGGTTTAGAAAAATAGGGCAGCTATCTTCTAGAAACTTTGCCCCACCTGCCCCTTGGTTGTATCTAACATTTTATCTCAGCTTTATTAAAATATGTGGGTCCGAGCTGCAATACTACATTAAACCTGTGGACAGGTGTGGCACTGATTTTGGAAAAAGTCATGTTTTGGCAAACCCTTTAGGAATCACGCTTACAGCTACGTATTTAGAAGGAAAGATGTGGTCGGAAGGACTAAGAAGGATGAGCTTGGGGCCACTGATACGTGGCTCATTTCACACATCACATCTATCAGACCCGGGAAGACACTTTGGGTCAGGAACTGCAGTTCTGTTACATTTATGTATACATTAGACGTTTAAAAAAGCAGTTCTAGATGTTCTTGGCAGGGTTTACGCTTCCTCATCATCATTTAATTGGTTCTACTGCTCGACTTGTTTAGAATTTACTTTTTGAGCCTCTTATCTGCGCACGTTGTCTGTTCTGTAGATTCACTAATTAAAGGCATAAAGTGATGACAGTTACCAGGAAACGAGTCTTATGGGCTTCTAGTCTACTCACTACTAACAATCTGCATGCCGTATCTTTACAGTCTCTTTTTTTTACATTATGGATATTAACAACAAAAAAATGTATGTGAAAGTTGACATTTAATTTAGCCGGAATTAAGCTCTTTTAGGTATTTTCTGTAGATTAATATTGACACTGTAGGGAGTTAATGGGAGGGAGGTTGCAGTACCTTTCATGACCACTATGCAATGCATGGAGCTGTGGCACCACTTCTGGTGCTGCGCCGCTCCTTTATCGATCTGATATTGACGATCTATTCTAAGGGTTGGTCGACAATATTAAATTCTTGTAAACCATTTATTTTATACACCATAATAGCATATTTAGCCAATACAGATGGATTTCTTATTTCTGACCCACTTATTTACTAATAAGTGCAACCACTCTTACTTCTTTCCATACCACTTCCCAGAACTTAAAGGGAATGTGTTAACTGTACATAAACTATTGTTTAAATCAGGTTTTCGTGTTGCATTTATTTTTTTTTTATTTTTTTTGATTTCATGATATTTATTGAACAAAAACAATATTAGTAATCTTGCAATTTTCACAATAGCCACTGGGGCTACTCATAATTCCTGTTCTTTTGGGAAGAGTTTTCAGCAGACTCCTTATCATCAGAGGCAGGGGTATAATCACAGATAACACCTCTATGCACAGTTGCTAACACAGGATCCACCTGTCATATTAGGCGATGTCACTGCTCCTCAGTTTACAGCGACCATTGCACACGCTCATATTAGACGATGTCATCGCTCCTCCTCACTTTACAGCGACCTTTGCACACGCTCATATTAGGCGATGTCACTGCTCCTCCTCACTTTACAGTGACCTTTGCACACGCTCATATTAGGCGATGTCACTGCTCCTCCTCACTTTACAGTGACCTTTGCACACGCTCATATTAGACGATGTCATCGCTCCTCCTCACTTTACAGTGACCTTTGCACACGCTCATATTAGGCGATGTCACTGCTCCTCCTCACTTTACAGTGACCTTTGCACACGCTCATATTAGGCGATGTCACTGCTCCTCCTCACTTTACAGTGACCTTTGCACAGGCGCATATTAGGTGATGTCATCGCTCCCCCTCACTTTACAGCGACCTTTGCAGACGCTCATATTTGTGATGTCACCGCTACGCCTCACGTTACAGCGACCTTAGTATTGAAAGATAGGAGACAAAAAAAGCGCAAATAGGGTCTTATCCCCAGGATTGTTCTTAATCAATTGTGAGAGAACTGCTCACCTGGTAGTACACAGTACAAGCGTGTAGTTGTCAGCTGCTGCAGATCCACAGGTCGGCGTTGCGACCTCTCAGAACCGTTATAATAAATGAAATGTGGATTACATCTGCGCTGCTGCGACAAATAATAGATCCAGATATACTGTTAGGGTGTTCGGGTGGTTTATTCAACGCGTTTCGAAGCTCAAAGGCTTCTTCTTCAGGAAGTTTCCACACAAAGATATCTTTGTGTGGAAACTTCCTGAAGAAGAAGCCTTTGAGCTTCGAAACGCGTTGAATAAACCACCCGAACACCCTAACAGTATATCTGGATCTATTATTTGTCGCAGCAGCGCAGATGTAATCCACATTTCATTTATTATAACGGTTACAGCGACCTTTGCACACGCTCATATTAGGCGATGTCACCGCTCCTCCTCACTTTACAGTGACCTTTGCACACGCTCATATTAGGCGATGTCATCGCTCCTCCTCACCTTACAGCGACCTTTGCACACGCTCATATTAGGTGATGTCACCGCTACGCCTCACGTTACAGCGACCTTTGCACATGCTCATTAGATGCTTTAATAGAAAAGATTGGCTCAGGGTCTGTTAATGGCTGTTAATGTACATGTACATTTTCTGGAAGAATGGGAGGTATGATTCTTGAATAGAGAATAGTGGCTAGAGTGAAAACTGCAAGATTTCTAATTTTTATTTTTAATAAAGATTAAGATGTGGAAAAAAAAACATTGGCAAAAAAATATACATTTAACACACTCCATGAATTTGTATAGTGATCTGCGAAGGCTACTGTCTGCAAATCTCAAGAAATTGAGTTTATTAACCTGTCGACACTGCGGCGTGTTTTACATTAATTGTACTTTACTTCTTTCTCCGAGCCGTCATTTGTGATGCTCAGCAGTTATACATCACCCATCCCTTGTAGATTGTGAGCCCTCGCGGGCAGGGTCCTCTCTCCTCCTGTACCAGTTGTGACTTGTATTGTTTAAGATTATTGTACTTGTTTTTATTATGTATACCCCTCCTCACATGTAAAGCGCCATGGAATAAATGGCGCTATAACAATAAATAATAATAATAATAATAAGTGGTTGCTTGGATTAAAAAAGTGATTTCAGAAATTACCTATTTTTGACAAAAAAGTAAAAAAAAATGTAAAAGAGAAAAAGAGAAAAAAAACAACAACAGGAATAACAGATGTTTGTGGGCAGCAAAATGAATGTATTAGCAAAATAAAAGCAGATGGCATTGCATAAAGATTGTGATGTGTTGCATAAATGGTATGAAAGGGAATAGATCACAGACGGAGTAGGACAAAGGACACGTACAGACGCCCTCATCACAGGGACGGTGTAAGGAGCAGGACCCGCGGATTGGAGGGTGAAGACACAATTGCAAAATGCAGACAATGATACTTTATGTTCTGTCATCTTTAGATTTGTATCTTTGACGATTACTTTTATTCTTTCAATTTGGTGCCAAAAAAATGACTTATTTTTATTGATCAGCGATGATGACGCCAGCTATGACTTTGGCCAAGACTTTCATTGCACGACCAAAGTTCGCTCGGTGCCGGTGCTACATCGAAGAGAATGGGGTCACACTGGGAACATAAGGGTAACAAGCAGGTCTCAAAAAATCTGGTGATGTTGGAATTCTTGCAACTTGCTTGTTGAAGTTTTCTCGGGGGTCGCAATGGGACTCCATTCACTTGTATTGCGTTGCGATGAAGCACCGAAACTTCGGCCAAAGTCACCGTGTAACCGTAGCCTAATACTGACCCCTAGAAGACAGGTTGAAAAAAAAAATCACAAGATTAAGTGATCTTAGCTCATAACTGAGTCACGTCGAGGGTTTTGCCAAGATTATTGTATCCGAGTAATGGTTGGGCTCGATTCCAAAAACGTTCCTGCACAGATTTTTTTTTTCCAAAGCCTGCAACGACGTATGCAATTAATGAGAACATTTTTTTTCCTCCCATGTCTTATCTCCCGTATATTTATCTCAACCCCATGGTGAAGATAACAAGTGATCTCCTTCTAAATAAAAAGATGGAATAGACAAAAAAAAAAACGTTAAAAGCGGCGCCTCTCTGATGTACATCAACACCTCAGTCCCACGTGTTGTTTGGCAGAGAGAAGAATCCATTAAAATTCACAGAGAACCAGAATGTTTGCCTTTGTCACAGTACTTATGGCGTCGTAAATCTATATTAATTAAAAGGCAATCACAAATTGAAATTCAAGCAATGTGTAAGGAAGGAAAATTGTATTTCACCTTATGTCACCTCCTTAAGGGTTGTCTAGTGTTCTTAGAAGGGTAAAACTGAAAAATGCTTGAGAAAACAAACAAACAAACAAACAACTTTGCATTCTACCGCTTATTAAAAATCATTTTTTTATTGTTAGACATTACTCCTCGTTACCTAGCTTACCGGCCACTTTTTTGATCTATGAGAAGTGGCCTGTGTCCTAGGCAAGGAGTGCAAAAAGAGCTTGCAAGCGCTGCTCTGAAACGTGTCCATTTTGCTGGATCTGACAATACCGATGCAAGCTGTCAATCATCAGGTGTTCTTCACACCCTGACAAGCAAGAAGTTGGGAGTCCTGAAAATAGATGATCTGACAACTCATTCAAGGTAAAAAGACTATGACCCTGATTAATCAAGACCAGGGCTGCCACTAAGAATTTCAGGACCCCATACTGGCAAAATTTTCGAGCCCTTTAAGACTTCCACCCCTCAAACCTTTCACTGTCCCACCCCCACTCTTAGAAAACCTCCATTTCTGAACCAAGTTCTCACCAATTACACATGACAGCTCCCATAGAACAGCAGATTACATACATAGCCATCAGCTTTTGTTTTAGTCAAAAGATCTTTAAGCCGCCACTATGACAAGATAGACTCTTTTGGCCGAGCCGTACTTTACTCTAACCTATTAAACATTTCATATACAATACTCGTTTTACGCCTATTTCTCGTTATTGTTCTTTAAGAGAATGTGTCACATACATTTTTTTAAATGACCAATAATACCACATAGAAAGGACAAATACCGTCACGCCATGACCGGACGACATATTACCACTAGGGTTGAGCGACCTTGACCTTTTTAGAGTCAAGCCGTGTTTCGCGAAACCCGACTATCTTAGAAGTCGAGTCGAGTGGAATCGGCCGATTATCGCGAAAAGTCGGGTATCGCCCGAAACACGAAACCCAATGCAAGTCAATGGGGGAGCATAGTCGGCAGTGAGTGGAGGCCAGGAAAACACCTACACTGCCCATTTTAATGGCAAAAACATCCATTCTTGTTAAAGAAGCTTGTCAATCGTAATTTACCTTATAATAATTGGAAGGCATTTGAAATTGGGGGTCATTTGGCTAAAGTTGTGGGGGGTAGGGCTGGTTCAAGTAATTAGTGGGCCCAGTAAATCTGGACCACGTCACGGCAGTGGAGCAGGGAGAGGTAAGTATTTCAATTTTGCAAGTGCTGTGATCCTGAGCAAGCAGGGGGGGCCCACTCGTTGGCATTGGCACTGGCACAGGGCCCCTCAAAGTACAGCGGTGTGTTTGCATGGCGGGGGCGCCTCCCACCGGCAGCAACACTTTTGCGTACTATGAGAGGCCCTGTGCCAGTGACGTCGCCAACTAGTATTCCTCCCCCCACCTGATGAAGGAACCTGCACTTTCATCTGCACCTTCCTGTTTGTCCCCGTGTAAGGTGGTATGGTATGCGGGAAGGGGGACCTGACTTTCAGCAGGGTCACAATCTTGCTGTGTAGCATGCACGGGAAATGTTGCGTTATGGGTCAATGTACCAGCAGACTCATCTATCACTGGCTGGGCAATGGGCAGGATGAGGAGGAAACACAGATATAGGCCCAAAGAATAAAGTGGGCTAAATGCAGTTCAAAATTGGTAACACAGGAGTAACCAGGGGGCATTGCAGTGGAGGACAACTGGAATGAGAGGCTGACACAGAGAGTAGGCCCAAATCAGCAAGTAGTCGAAATGCAGTTCAAAATTGGCAACCGTAGTAAACAGGCGGCACAGCTTTGTTCAGTGGAGGAGAACAGCAAGGAGTGGCAGACACCGATAGTAGGCCCCAACCCAACTAGTAGGCCAAATGCAGTCTAACATTAACAACTACTTAACGAGAGCCTGAAAATGGAATTTCAGGACAGGAAACCAGGAGAACAGCAAGGAGTGGCAGACACCGATAGTAGGCCCCAAACCAACTAGTACGCCAAATGCAGTTGTTCCGTTTAACCACAATTTAATGAGAGCCTGAAGATAGAAGTTCAGGAAAGGCAACCTGGAGAACACCTTGGAGTGGAACACACCATCTCTCTACACCCCATACCCAATTTGTAGGCCTAATGCAGCGTAGTTTCCAACAACTACTAAACGAGAGCCGGAAGATCGAAGCTCAGGAAAGGCAACCTGGAGAACACCTTGGAGTGGAACACACCATCTCTCTACACCCCATACCCAATTTGTAGGCCTAATGCAGTGTAGTTTCCAAGAACTACTAAACGAGAGCCGGAAGATCGAAGCTCAGGAAAGGCAACCTGGAGAACACCTTGGAGTGGAACACACCATCTCTCTACACCCCATACCCAATTTGTAGGCCTAATGCAGTGTAGTTTCCAACAACTACTAAACGAGAGCATGAAGATCGAAGCATTGGCGAGGAAACCTGGGGAACACCTTGGAGTGGAACACACCATCTCTCTACACCCCATACCCAATTTGTAGGCCTAATGCAGCGTAGTTTCCAACAACTACTAAACGAGAGCCGGAAGATCGAAGCTCAGGAAAGGCAACCTGGAGAACACCTTGGAGTGGAACACACCATCTCTCTACACCCCATACCCAATTTGAAGGCCTAATGCAGTGTAGTTTCCAACAACTACTAAACGAGAGCCGGAAGATCGAAGCTCAGGAAAGGCAACCTGGAGAACACCTTGGAGTGGAACACACCATCTCTCTACACCCCATACCCAATTTGAAGGCCTAATGCAGTGTAGTTTCCAACAACTACTAAACGAGAGCATGAAGATCGAAGCATTGGCGAGGAAACCTGGGGAACACCTTGGAGTGGAACACACCATCTCTCTACACCCCATACCCAATTTGTAGGCCTAATGCAGCGTAGTTTCCAAGAACTACTAAACGAGAGCCGGAAGATCGAAGCTCAGGAAAGGCAACCTGGAGAACACCTTGGAGTGGAACACACCATCTCTCTACACCCCATACCCAATTTGTAGGCCTAATGCAGTGTAGTTTCCAAGAACTACTAAACGAGAGCCGGAAGATCGAAGCTCAGGAAAGGCAACCTGGAGAACACCTTGGAGTGGAACACACCATCTCTCTACACCCCATACCCAATTTGTAGGCCTAATGCAGTGTAGTTTCCAACAACTACTAAACGAGAGCCGGAAGATCGAAGCTCAGGAAAGGCAACCTGGAGAACACCTTGGAGTGGAACACACCATCTCTCTACACCCCATACCCAATTTGTAGGCCTAATGCAGTGTAGTTTCCAACAACTACTAAACGAGAGCATGAAGATCGAAGCATTGGCGAGGAAACCTGGGGAACACCTTGGAGTGGAACACACCATCTCTCTACACCCCATACCCAATTTGTAGGCCTAATGCAGCGTAGTTTCCAACAACTACTAAACGAGAGCCGGAAGATCGAAGCTCAGGAAAGGCAACCTGGAGAACACCTTGGAGTGGAACACACCATCTCTCTACACCCCATACCCAATTTGTAGGCCTAATGCAGTGTAGTTTCCAAGAACTACTAAACGAGAGCCGGAAGATCGGAGCTCAGGAAAGGTAACCTGGAGAACACCTTGGAGTGGAACACACCATCTCTCTACACCCCATACCCAATTTGTAGGCCTAATGCAGCGTAGTTTCCAACAACTACTAAACGAGAGCCGGAAGATCGAAGCTCAGGAAAGGCAACCTGGAGAACACCTTGGAGTGGAACACACCATCTCTCTACACCCCATACCCAATTTGTAGGCCTAATGCAGTGTAGTTTCCAACAACTACTAAACGAGAGCATTAAGATCGAAGCAATGGCGAGGAAACCTGGGGCACACCTTGGGGAGGCAGACACCGTTAGTAGGCCCTACCAAAGTTGTACCCCCAATGCAGTTTTAAAATTCCTAGAGGCTGAAAACAAGACTATTGACGCTCAGCTTTTTTCAAAGGAACACAGCTGAATTGAGTGGCGCAAACAGACACAGGTAGTAGGACTTAACCCAAAAATGTGGCTCACTGCAGCTTAAAAAAGTTACAGGGGTACACAAGCAGCAGTGCTCTGGGCAGTGGAGGACAATTTCAATAGTGGACCGCAGACAGACTTTGTACGCCTACTATTAAAAAAAGGATGCTCTATGCAATTAAAAATAGGTTCCAGGGGTCCACGGGCAGCAGTGGTGTGGTCAGTGGACGAGTATTGGAAGGAGGGACCGCAGACAGGCGTAGTAGGCCTAACATAACAAAATTAGGCTGTAGACACTGTAAAATTGATTCCAGGGGTACACGGGCAGCAGTGGTGTGGTCAGCGGAGGAAAATTGGAATTAGGGACTGCAGACAGACTTTGTAGGCTGTCCCCTGTGGACCATGCATCCAACACATTAACCCAGTGCGCCGTAATGGACACGTAACTTTTTGTGGACATGCCTACTGGTCCATGCGTCTCTTGTCAGGTGCACCTTTCTACTGTTTGATTGCCTGAGTGCTATGACAATGCAGACTTTTTCATGCCGGTGGAGGGCTGGGATGGCTTTTCTCGCAAAAGAAATGTCGACTGGGTAGCTTGAACCGTTGCACAGCGTAGTTCATCTGGGCTTTCTAAATATAAAACAAAGAAAAAAAGGAGGCTACATGCACTTTCAGCTGGGTTCCAGGGGTACACGGCCAGCATTGGTCTGGTCAGTGGAGAACTATTGGAAGGAGTGACCGCAAACAGGCATCGAAGGCCTAACATAATAACACATTGCTGTTGGCAATTTTAAATTGGTTCCAGGGGAACACGGGCAGCAGTGGCCTGGTCAGTGTAGTAGTAGTAGAAAGAACGGACCGCAGACAGGCATCGAAGGCCTAAAATAAAAAAATTGGGCTGGCTGTAGGCAATTTTAAATTGGTTCCAGGGGTACACGGGCAGCAGTGGTGTGGTCAGTGGAGGCCTAGTGGAAGGAGTGACCGCAGACAGGCATCGAAGGCCTAAAATAATAACACATGGCTGTAGGCAATTTTAAATTGGTTCCAGGGGTACACGGGCAGCAGTGGCCTGGTCAGTGTAGTAGTAGTAGAAAGAATGGACCGCAGACAGGCATCGAAGGCCTAAAATAAAAAAATTGGGCTGGCTGTAGGCAATTTTAAATTGGTTCCAGGGGTACACGGGCAGCAGTGGTGTGGTCAGTGGAGGCCTAGTGGAAGGAGTGACCGCAGACAGGCATCGAAGGCCTAAAATTATAACACATGGCTGTAGGCAATTTTAAATTGGTTCCAGGGGTACACGGGCAGCAGTGGCCTGGTCAGTGTAGTAGTAGTAGAAAGAATGGACCGCAGACAGGCATCGAAGGCCTAAAATAAAAAAATTGAGCTGGCTGTAGGCAATTTTAAATTGGTTCCAGGGGTACATGGGCAGCAGTGGTGTGGTCAGTGGAGGCATAGTGGAAGGAGTGACCGCAGACAGGCTTCGAAGGCCTAACATAACAAAAATGTCAATACAATGGTATTGTCAGTGGCAGGCATTGAAGGATGTCAGCGCATAGACTAAACATTGGTGGAGCTGTGAGATAATTTTGCAAGTGGTAGAGCACTGTTTGAGCTGGGGGGGGGGGGAACTGTCTTGTGGCCGGCGGTACAGGCCCAGGGCCCCTCATATTACAACGGTGTGTCTGACGTTGGGTGCGCACCACCACCGCCAGAGACACTTTATTGTACTAGGAGGGACCCAGTGGCAGTGCCGTCGACCAAAAGCAAGCACACCCACCTCTTCAGACAAACAGCACTCTCACGGGTGCTGTCGCCAAGTGTCGATACCACGGCCCCGTGTGGGGAGTTTGGCCATTTAGTGAGGTGTAAACATGTCGTATGCTGGACAATCAGGTGCAGAAAATTACGAGATTGGAAAAGGCATTCAGAATAGTCCACAGGCAAGACCTTTTCATAGGAAAGCTAGGTGTCAGCCGGGCAAGGTGGGGCAAAAGATTTCGAAATCCAGTTGTGGTTCATTTTAATGAAGGTTAGATCATCTACATTTTGGGTAGCCAGACGAGTCCTTTTTTCTGTTAGTATTGAACCTGCAGCACTGAATACTCTTTCTGATAGGACACTAGCTGCCGGGCAAGCAAGCTCCTGCAATGCATATTCTGCCAATTCTGGCCAGGTGTCTAATTTGGATGCCCAGTAATCAAATGGGAATGACGGTTGAGGGAGAACATCGATAAGGGATGAAAAATAGTTTGTAACCATACTGGACAAATGTTGTCTCCTGTCACTTTGAATTGATGCTGCAGTACCTGTCCTGTCTGCGGTCATAGCAAAATCACTCCACAACCTGGTCAGAAAACCCCTCTGGCCAACGCCACTTCTGATTTCTGCCCCTCTAACTCCTCTGGTCTGCTGGCCCCTGCAGCTCGTGTGAGAATGATCACGGGCGCTGTGTGCAGGGAATGCCAGAAGCAAACGGTCAACAAGAGTTGATTGTTTGGTTGCTAATATTAGTTCCAAGTTCTCATGTGGCATTATATTTTGCAATTTGCCTTTATAGCGAGGATCAAGGAGGCAGGCCAACCAGTAATCGTCATCGTTCATCATTTTAGTTATGTGTGTGTCCCTTTTGAGGATACGTAAGGCATAATCCGCCATGTGGGCCAAAGTTCCAGTTCTCAAATCTGCGGTTGTGCTTGGTTGAGGGGCAGTTTCAGGCAAATCCACGTCACTTGTGTCCCTCCAAAAACCAGAACCCGGCCTTGCCGCGCCACCAATTTCCAGTGGCCCCGGAAAAGCTTCCTCATTAAAAATATAATCATCCCCATCATCCTCCTCGTCCTCCTCCTCCTCTTCGCCCACTAACTCGTCCTGTACACTGCCCTGGCCAGACAATGGCTGACTGTCATCAAGGCTTTCCTCTTCCTCAGCTGCAGACGCCTGATCCTTTATGTGCGTCAAACTTTGCATCAGCAGACGCATTAGGGGGATGCTCATGCTTATTATGGCGTTGTCTGCACTAACCAGCCGTGTGCATTCCTCAAAACACTGAAGGACTTGACACATGTCTTGAATCTTCGACCACTGCACACCTGACAACTCCATGTCTGCCATCCTACTGCCTGCCCGTGTATGTGTATCCTCCCACAAAAACATAACAGCCCGCCTCTGTTCGCACAGTCTCTGAAGCATGTGCAGTGTTGAGTTCCACCTTGTTGCAACGTCTATGATTAGGCGATGCTGGGGAAGGTTCAAAGAACGCTGATAGGTCTGCATACGGCTGGAGTGTACGGGCGAACGGCGGATATGTGAGCAAAGTCCACGCACTTTGAGGAGCAGGTCGGATAACCCCGGATAACTTTTCAGGAAGCACTGCACCACCAGGTTTAAGGTGTGAGCCAGGCAAGGAATGTGTTTCAGTTGGGAAAGGGAGATGGCAGCCATGAAATTCCTTCCGTTATCACTCACTACCTTGCCTGCCTCAAGATCTACAGTGCCCAGCCACGACTGCATTTCTTTCTGCAAGAACTCGGACAGAACTTCCGCGGTGTGTCTGTTGTCGCCCAAACACTTCATAGCCAATACAGCCTGCTGACGTTTGCCAGTAGCTGCCCCATAATGGGAGACCTGGTGTGCAACAGTGGCAGCTGCGGATGGAGTGGTTGTGCGACTGCGGTCTGTGGACGAGCTCTCGCTTCTGCAGGAGGACGAAGAGGAGGAGGAGGGGGTGCGAACGGCTACAGCAAACTGTTTCCTAGACCATGGGCTAGGCAGAACTGTCCCAAACTTGCTGTCCCCTGTGGACCCTGCATCCACAACATTCACCCAGTGTGCCGTGATGGACACGTAACGTCCCTGGCCATGCCTACTGGTCCATGCATCTGTTGTCAGGTGCACCTTTGTGCTCACAGATTGCCTGAGTGCATGGACGATGCACTCTTTAACATGCTGGTGGAGGGCTGGGATGGCTTTTCTGGAAAAAAAGTGTCGACTGGGTAGCTCGTAGCGTGGTACAGCGTAGTCCATCAGGGCTTTGAAAGCTTCGCTTTCAACTAACCGGTAGGGCATCATCTCTAACGAGATTAGTCTAGCTATGTGGGCGTTCAAACTCTGTGTACGCGGATGCGAGGCTAAGTACTTCCTTTTTCTAACCATAGTCTCATGTAGGGTGAGCTGGACTGGAGAGCTGGAGATCGTGGAACTAGCGGGGGTGCCGGTGGACATGGCAGACTGAGAGACGGTGGGAGATGGTATTGTTGCCGCCGGTGCCCTAGATGCAGTGTTTCCTACTACGAAACTGGTGATTCCCTGACCCTGACTGCTTTGGCCTGGCAAAGAAACCTGCACAGATACTGCAGGTGGTGCGGAAAATGGTGGCCCTACACTGCCGGAAGGGATGTTGCGTTGCTGACTAGCTTCATTGGCCGAGGGTGCTACAACCTTAAGGGACGTTTGGTAGTTAGTCCAGGCTTGCAAATGCATGGTGGTTAAATGTCTATGCATGCAACTTGTATTGAGACTTTTCAGATTCTGTCCTCTGCTTAAGGTAGTTGAACATTTTTGACAGATGACTTTGCGCTGATCAATTGGATGTTGTTTAAAAAAATGCCAGACTGCACTCTTTCTAGCATCGGATACCTTTTCAGGCATTGCAGACTGAGCTTTAACCGGATGGCCACGCTGTCCTCCAACAAGTTTTGGCTTTGCCACGCGTTTTGGGCAAGATACGGGCCCGGCAGATGGAACCTGTTGCGATGTTGATGCCTGCTGCGGCCCCTCCTCCTCCGCTTCAGAACTGCTGCCGCCTGCACCCTGTTCCCCCAATGGCTGCCAATCGGGGTCAAGAACTAGGTCATCTATTACCTCTTCTTGTAGCTCGTGTGCAACTTCGTCTGTGTCACCGTGTCGGTCGGTGGTATAGCGTTCGTGATGGGGCAACATAGTCTCATCAGGGTCTGATTCTTGATCATTACCCTGCGAGGGCAATGTTGTGGTCTGAGTCAAAGGACCAGCATAGTAGTCTGGCTGTGGCTGTGCATCAGTGCACTCCATGTCAGATTCAACTTGTAATGGGCATGGACTGTTAACTGCTTCACTTTCTAAGCCAGGGATGGTATGTGTAAAGAGCTCCATGGAGTAACCCGTTGTGTCGCCTGCTGCATTCTTCTCTGTTGTTGTTTTTGCTGAAGAGGACAAAGGAAGCGACTTGTCCCTGACCGTGAACATCCACTAACGACGCGCTGCTTTGACATTTACCAGTTTCACGAGAGGAGGCAAAAGAGCTAGAGGCTGAGTCAGCAAGATAAGCCAAAACTTGCTCTTGCTGCTCCGGCTTTAAAAGCGGTTTTCCTACTCCCAGAAAAGGGAGCGTTCGAGGCCTTGTGTAGCCAGACGACGAACCTGGCTCCACAGCTCCAGACTTAGGTGCAATATTTTTTTTCCCACGACCAGCTGATGCTCCACCACTACCACTACCCTCATCACCAGCTGACAATGAACGCCCCCGGCCACGACCTCTTCCACCAGACTTCCTCATTGTTTTAAAAACGTAAACAAACTAACGGTATTTGTTGCTGTCACACAACTTACACGGTGAGCTATAACTTCAGTATGATTTAGCTACCCCTTTACAGGTGAGTGAGACCACAACGAAAATCAGGCACAATGTTACACACTCTGTTGTTGGTGGCAACAAATGAGAGAGATGCCACACACGCTGAACTGTCACTGAAGCAAAAAATGTAAATATTAATCTCCCACTGATTTTTTTTTTTTTTTTTTCAGGGAGACTTTAGGAAAAAAAAATAATAGAATAAAATGATTTTTTCAGGAAGAATTTAGAAACCAAATAAAATAAAATCATTTTTTCAGGGAGAATTTAGAAAACAAATAAAACAAAAAAAGGCTTTCTATGGCCCACTGAGTGAGAGATGACGCACACAGGAGTCAGGAGTGGCACACAAGCCCAGAGGCCAATATTTATCTCCCACTGATTGATGTAGTGATTTTTTCAGGTAGATTTTGGAACCCAAATCAAGCTAAAAAAATATTAGGCTTTCTATGGCCCACAATTGGAGAGAGAGAGAGAGATGGCACACCCAGGAGTCAAGACTGGCACACAAGCAGAAAGGGCAATATTAATCTCCCACTGATTTGTTTTTTTTTTTTTTTCAGGGAGACTTTAGGAAAAAAAAATAATAGAATAAAATGATTTTTTCAGGAAGAATTTAGAAACCAAATAAAATAAAATGATTTTCTCAGGGAGAATTTAGAAAACAAATAAAACAAAAAAAGGCTTTCTATGGCCCACTGAGTGAGAGATGACGCACACAGGAGTCAGGAGTGGCACACAAGCCCAGAGGCCACTATTTATCTCCCACTGATTGATGTAGTGATTTTTTCAGGTAGATTTTGGAACCCAAATCAAGCTAAAAAAAAATAGGCTTTCTATGGCCCACAATTGGAGAGAGAGAGAGAGATGGCACACCCAGGAGTCAAGACTGGCACACAAGCAGAAAGGGCAATATTAATCTCCCACTGATTTGTTTTTTTTTTTTTTTTCAGGGAGACTTTAGGAAAAAAAAAAATAGAATAAAATGATTTTTTCAGGAAGAATTTAGAAACCAAATAAAATAAAATGATTTTTTCAGGGAGAATTTAGAAAACAAATAAAACAAAAAAAGGCTTTCTATGGCCCACTGAGTGAGAGATGACGCACACAGGAGTCAGGAGTGGCACACAAGCCCAGAGGCCAATATTTATCTCCCACTGATTGATGTAGTGATTTTTTCAGGTAGATTTTGGAACCCAAATCAAGCTAAAAAAATATTAGGCTTTCTATGGCCCACAATTGGAGAGAGAGAGAGAGATGGCACACCCAGGAGTCAAGACTGGCACACAAGCAGAAAGGGCAATATTAATCTCCCACTGATTTTTTTTTTTTTTTTTTTTCAGGGAGACTATAGGAAAAAAAAATAATAGAATAAAATGATTTTTTCAGGAAGAATTTAGAAACCAAAGAAAATAAAATGATTTTTTCAGGGAGAATTTAGAAAACAAATAAAACAAAAAAAGGCTTTCTATGGCCCACTGAGTGAGAGATGACGCACACAGGAGTCAGGAGTGGCACACAAGCCCAGAGGCCAATATTTATCTCCCACTGATTGATTTATTGATTTTTTCAGGTAGAATTTAGAACCCAAATCAACCAAAAACATAAATAGGCTTTCTATGGCCCACTATTTGTGAGAGAGATGGCACGCTCAGGACTGGCACACAAGCCCAGAGGCCAATATTAATCTCCCACTTTTTATTTATTTTCAGGGAAAATTTATAAACCCAATAAAAAAATAAATAAATAGGCTTTCTATGGCCCACTATCTGAGAGAGAGAGATGGCACGCTTAGGACTGGCACACAAGCCCAAAGGCCAATATTAATCTCCCTTTTTTTTTTCAGGGAGAATTTATAAAACCAAAAAAAATAAAATAAATAGGCTTTCTATGACCCACTATTTGTGAGAGAGATGGCACGCTCAGGACTGGCACACAAGCCCAGAGGCCAATATTAATCTCCCACTTTTTTTTTTTTGTTCCAGGGAAAATTTATAAACCCAATAAAAAAAATAATAAATAGGCTTTCTATGGCCCACTATCTGAGAGAGAGAGATGGCACGCTTAGGACTGGCACACAAGCCCAAAGGCCAATATTAATCTCCCTTTTTTTTTTTCAGGGAGAATTTATAAAACCAAAAAAAAAATAAAAAATAGGCTTTCTATGGCCCACTATTTGTGAGAGAGATGGCACGCTCAGGACTGGCACACAATCCCAGAGGCCAATATTAATCTCCCACTTTTTTTTTTTTGTTCCAGGGAAAATTTATAAACCCAATAAAAAAAATAATAAATAGGCTTTCTATGGCCCACTATCTGAGAGAGAGAGATGGCACGCTTAGGACTGGCACACAAGCCCAAAGGCCAATATTAATCTCCCACTGATTGATTTATTGATTTTTTCAGGTAGAATTTAGAACCCAAATAAAGCAAAAAAAAATGGGCTTTCTATGGCCCACTGAGTGAGTGATGATGCACACAGGAGTCAGGAGTGGCACACAAGCCCTGAGGCCAATATTTTTCTCCCACTGATTGATGTAGTGATTTTTTCAGGTAGATTTTAGAACCCAAATCAAGCAAAAAAATAAATAGGCTTTCTATGGCCCACTATTTGTGAGAGAGATGGCACGCTCAGGACTGGCACACAAGCCCAGAGGCCAATATTAATCTCCCACTTTTTTTTTTTTTGTTCCAGGGAAAATTTATAAACCCAATAAAAAAAATAATAAATAGGCTTTCTATGGCCCACTATCTGAGAGAGAGAGATGGCACGCTTAGGACTGGCACACAAGCCCAAAGGCCAATATTAATCTCCCACTGATTGATTTATTGATTTTTTCAGGTAGAATTTAGAACCCAAATAAAGCAAAAAAAAAAAAAAATGGGCTTTCTATGGCCCAGTGAGTGAGTGATGATGCACACAGGAGTCAGGAGGGGCACACAAGCCCTGAGGCCAATATTTTTCTCCCACTGATTGATGTAGTGATTTTTTCAGGTAGATTTTAGAACCCAAATCAAGCAAAAAAATAAATAGGCTTTCTATGGCCCACTATTTGTGAGAGAGATGGCACGCTCAGGACTGGCACACAAGCCCAGAGGCCAATATTAATCTCCCACTTTTTTTTTTTTCGTTCCAGGGAAAATTTATAAACCCAATAAAAAAAATTATAAATAGGCTTTCTATGGCCCACTAACTGAGAGAGAGAGATGGCACGCTTAGGACTGGCACACAAGCCCAAAGGCCAATATTAATCTCAAACTGATTGATTTATTGATTTTTTCAGGTAGAATTTAGAACCCAAATAAAGCAAAAAAAAAAAAAAGGGCTTTCTATGGCCCACTGAGTGAGTGATGATGCACACAGGAGTCAGGAGTGGCACACAAGCCCTGAGGCCAATATTTTTCTCCCACTGATTGATGTAGTGATTTTTTCAGGTAGATTTTAGAACCCAAATCAAGCAAAAAAATAAATAGGCTTTCTATGGCCCACTGAGTGAGAGATGGCACACACAGGGATGGCACTCTAGCAGAAATGTCAATCTTAATCTCCCACAAAAAAAAAAAAAAAAAAACAGGGAGTGTCCAACAATTACTATCTCCCTGCAGTAATCTCAGCCAGGTATGGCAGGCAGCAATAAGGAGTGGACTGATGCACAAATTAAATAAAAAGTGTGTACAAACAAAAAAGATAGCTGTGCAGAAAGGAAGGAACAAGAGGATTTGTGCTTTGAAAAAAGCAGTTGGTTTGCACAGCGGCGTACACACAGCAATGCAGCTATCAGGGAGCCTTCTAGGGCAGCCCAATGAGCTACAGCGCTGAGGGGAAAAAAAAAAAAAATGTAGCTTCCACTGTCCCTGCACACCGAAGGTGGTGTTGGGCAGTGGAAATCGCTACAGCACAAGCGGTTTGGTGGTTAATGGACCCTGCCTAACGCTATCCCTGCTTCTGACGAAGCGGCAGCAACCTCTCCCTAAGCTCAGATCAGCAGCAGTAACATGGCGGTCGGCGGGAACGCCCCTTTATAGCCCCTGTGACGCCGCAGACAGCAAGCCAATCACTGCAATGCCCTTCTCTAAGATGGTGGGGACCAGGACCTATGTCATCACGCTGCCCACACTCTGCGTTTACCTTCATTGGCTGAGAAATGGCGCTTTTCGCGTCATTGAAACGCGACTTTGGCGCGAAAGTCGCGTACCGCATGGCCGACCCCGCACAGGGGTCGGATCGTGTTTCATGAAACCCGACTTTGCCAAAAGTCGGCGACTTTTGAAAATGAACGACCCGTTTCTCTCAACCCTAATTACCACCACATAGTGACTGAATAATACCACATACAAGGAACATATAACGCCACACCATGTCCGGACCACATATTACCACCACATAGTGACCGAATTATACCACAAACAAGAGCCAAATACCGCCTCGCCATGACCAGATAACCTATTACCACCACTTAGTGACTTAATAATACCACATACAAGGAATAAATACCAACACATCAAGGCAGGACCACAATACAGGCATCACTGGTGACATTATACACAGGAGCTCTGTATATAGTGTCAGTGTACAGGTAATACAGTGATCACCAGTGACATTATACACAGGAGCTCTGTATATAGTGTCAGTGTACAGGTAATACAGTGATCACCAGTGACATTATACACAGGAGCTCTTTATATAGTGTCAGTGTACAGATAATACAGCGATCATCAGTGACATTATACATAGGAGCTCTGTATTTGGTGCACAGGTAATGCAGCTATCACATTGTACAGTGAGCCATCCCCCATTCCCCCACTTCATCATTTGCCATCCCCCTCCCTCCCCCATCACCCATTTAATTCATTTTATAAAGAAAAGTTTTTTATACTTACTTCACTGATGATCCCCTGGAGATGTAGCTACCCTTCTAGTGTCCTGGCAGATGTCCATAAAGGGTGGAGGGGGCTGGAGCTGTGCAGATAGTTTGTGTGGCCATGGAGCTCCGGGAAAGCTCTCAATGACGAGGCGTGCACCATGATTCACAGCAATTTATTTCACCCTGGGGCCCGGTGAGCAGAAGGACAAGAGGGGGGGCCCAGAAAAGTATGGTGACCGCAACACAGCATGATCTCTAACCTTTGACTCCCACACAGCTCTCAATGCAGCCCCACACCTCAGCACAATGTATAATGGCCGGCCCCCACTAGACTTTCCAAACAGTATAATGGCCCCCACATAGCCCTCCATAAAGTATAAAGGCTCCCACAAAGCCCTCCAAATATTATTATGGCCCCCAATAGCCTTCCAAATATTTTAAGAGCCTCCACACAGCCCTCCAAATACTATAATGATCACAAGATAGTCATCCATATAGTATAATGGGCCTCATAGTCCTTCATATAGTATGCTGCACCCCATAATCCTCCATAAAGTATACTGCACCCCATGGTCCTCCATAAAGTATAATTCACTCCCGATAGCCCTTCATATAGTAAAATGGGCCCCATAGTCTTCCGTATAGTATACTGCACCTCATAATCCTCCATGCAGTGTACTGCACCCCATGGTCCTCCATACAGTATAATTCACTCCTCATAGTCCTCCATAAAGTATAATGCACTCCCCATAGGTCTCCATATAGTATAATGCATTCCCCATAGGTCTCCATATAACATAATGCACCCTATAGTCCTCAATATAGTATAGTGCACTCCCCATAGTCCTTCATATAGTATAGTGCACTCCCTATAATCCTCCACACAGTACAATGCATCCCATAGTCCTATATAGTATAATGCACTCCTCATAGTCCTCCATACAGTTTAATGCACCTCATAGTTCTCCATATAGTATAATGCACCCCATAGTCCTCCACATAGTATAATGCATTCCCCATAGTCCTCCACACAGTATAATGCACCCCATAGTCTTCCATATATAATAATGCACTCTCCATAGTCCTCCACACAGTACAATGCATCCCATAGTCCTATATAGTATAATGCACTCCTCATAGTCCTCCATACAGTATAATGCACCCCATAGCCCTCCAAATAGTGTATAACATGCTATGATGGTTGGTGGTTCCCGGTGATGGCGCTTACATTTGCCCCCGTCTCATGGGCCCCATAATGGCCATGAGGCCTGCCGCCATTGGTAGGTTGGCAGGTTGCCACTGGCTGGCATGGACCCTAATGGTGGTCATGTTGTTTTTTTTCACAGTTTTCTCCATGCAGAAGAAGTTTAATAATATTCTTAAAGAAGCACTTCCATCAAAGTTTGTATCTTCTTAATATATTGCAATCTTCATATTATGTGGTACTTTCCCCATTTTGCCTTTCTACCTAGTTAATTCATCTCTTCTCTACGTAGAAAATGAAGTCTCTTTTCCCTGCATAAATCATTCCCCTCTTCAACTTCTGACAAAGCTGCTCCCTCTTCCCCATGCCAAGAACTTTCGCAGTGAATCAGGACTCATACAGGGAAAAGAGACTTCCTTTTCTACATAGAGCTTAGAAGGATACAGGTACTCGGGTTTTAATCGCGTGATGTCATGCACCTAATCGAAAAGAGAAGTACAGGTCCTTCTCAAAAAATTAGCATATAGTGTTAAATTTCATTATTTACCATAATGTAATGATTACAATTAAACTTTCATATATTATAGATTCATTATCCACCAACTGAAATTTGTCAGGTCTTTTATTGTTTTAATACTGATGATTTTGGCATACAACTCCTGATAACCCAAAAAACCTGTCTCAATAAATTAGCATATCAAGAAAAGGTTCTCTAAACGACCTATTACCCTAATCTTCTGAATCAACTAATTAACTCTAAACACATGCAAAAGATACCTGAGGCTTTTATAAACTCCCTGCCTGGTTCATTACTCAAAACCCCCATCATGGGTAAGACTAGCGACCTGACAGATGTCAAGAAGGCCATCATTGACACCCTCAAGCAAGAGGGTAAGACCCAGAAAGAAATTTCTCAACAAATAGGCTGTTCCCAGAGTGCTGTATCAAGGCACCTCAATGGTAAGTCTGTTGGAAGGAAACAATGTGGCAGAAAACGCTGTACAACGAGAAGAGGAGACCGAACCCTGAGGAAGATTGTGGAGAAGGACCGATTCCAGACCTTGGGGAACCTGAGGAAGCAGTGGACTGAGTCTGGTGTGGAAACATCCAGAGCCACCGTGCACAGGCGTGTGCAGGAAATGGGCTACAGGTGCCGCATTCCCCAGGTAAAGCCACTTTTGAACCATAAACAGCGGCAGAGGCGCCTGACCTGGGCTACAGAGAAGCAGCACTGGACTGTTGCTAAGTGGTCCCAAGTACTTTTTTCTGATGAAAGCAAATTTTGCATGTCATTCGGAAATCAAGGAGCCAGAGTCTGGAGGAAGACTGGGGAGAAGGAAATGCCAAAATGCCTGAAGTCCAGTGTCAAGTACCCACAGTCAGTGATGGTGTGGGGTGCCATGTCAGCTGCTGGTGTTGGTCCACTGTGTTTCATCAAGGGCAGGGTCAATGCAGCTAGCTATCAGGAGATTTTGGAGCACTTCATGCTTCCATCGGCTGAAATGCTTTATGGAGATGAAGATTTCATTTTTCAGCACGACCTGGCACCTGCTCACAGTGCCAAAACCACTGGTAAATGGTTTACTGACCATGGTATTACTGTGCTCAATTGGCCTGCCAACTCTCCTGACCTGAACCCCATAGAGAATCTGTGGGATATTGTGAAGAGAAAGTTGAGAGACGCAAGACCCAACACTCTGGATGAGCTTAAGGCCGCTATTGAAGCATCCTGGGCCTCCATAACATCTCAGCAGTGTCACAGGCTGATTGCCTCCATGCCACGCCGCATTGAAGCAGTCATTTCTGCCAAAGGATTCCCGACCAAGTATTGAGTGCATAACTGAACATTATTATTTGTTGGTTTTTTTGTTTGTTATTAAAAAACACTTTTATTTGATTGGATGGGTGAAATATGCTAATTTATTGAGACAGGTTTTTTGGGTTATCAGGAGTTGTATGCCAAAATCATCAGTATTAAAACAATAAAAGACCTGACAAATTTCAGTTGGTGGATAATGAATCTATAATATATGAAAGTTTAATTGTAATCATTACATTATGGTAAATAATGAAATTTAACACTATATGCTAATTTTTTGAGAAGGACCTGTATTAGCTGGGTAGAAAGGCAAAATGAGCAATTGTAAGTACACAGTTCTATATAATATGATGACTGCAATTTATTAAGAGGATAAAAACTTTGATGGTAGAAGGGCTTCTTTAAGATCTGGACTGAAGATGGTGAGTCAGGGATATATATTTAAGAGTAATTTTCTTCAATTTCAGGGAAATCTGCTTATCATTGTGAGTCCTGAAGTAAGAAGCTGGCGGTTGACATTCCATTTTGGAAAAATATTGGGTAAGTTACATTGCTTTAATGTACAGATGGAACAGACTTCACAGCAACATTTAGCTAAGCAGCTTACCAATTAGCCAGATCATTATCGCAGCCTTGTCCTTTAAACTCACTGAATGTAGTCATGACATGCTACAAAATCACGTTACAGCCCGGCAAAATCTGTTCCACATTTATATTATCACTTTACAGCGTTCCTTTGAAAATAGTCCATCGGAACAATTTACTTTGCCAGTTATTTGCTCTAAACTGAGCCCCTTCAGATAGGAATTTCCTCTTCTGTCACATTCCAACATTTAACAGACATTAAATTCCACATTTGTAATCAAATTATGATTTTGCTCCAGAGCATCTAAACTAAAATGGAAAAAAAAAAATATGAATAAAAATGTGCAAATATAAATGTAGCAGCCGTCATCTTGACGGTTGTGGTGTCCTATTATATCGGCATGGGAATCACAGATAGTATAGAAGACTCGTCGCTCTGCGCTCTTATTGTAGCACCATCATGGTGGTGATCGCTAGATCTGTACACTTGCGCTATAAAGAAATCCTACAATTTTTTGCCATACAGCTCCTGTACATGCGTCTCCAAGGTAACAGACTACAAGCTAACCTTGTGTAGTCAGACCCAGCATACCACCCTGCATCCATCACCCAAAGCCCCCTATCCACATTAACGTAATCTGCAGCTGACAGATGACAGCCGGGAGATACGAGTGGAGCAAATTAATCGGATCCATTAGTTTTCCTCTGTAATAATCTGCCGACAAGGATGGCAGCAGCTTTCTCCTCTCTCTCTATGCTCGTCTACTTGTAAAGTGCTGGGGCTGAAGTTGAACTTGGGCCATGGAGTCTAACTTGGCCCCCGCAAGCTCCCTTTGGCCCATATGAAGGGACTAGTGATAGTTTGTGGCTAGATAGGAACGAGACTTGAATTTTTAAAAATTTGCTTGATTTGTTTGAGTCGGCTGAAAATTTCACTTAAAATCAAATTGATCTGTCACAAACCAAAAGTGACCTTAAATACGTTTATTAGACTCAGAGGTCTCTGCAGACACCAAAGTATAAAACATAGGGGGATGAAAGAGGTTCAAAAGTGGTAAAATATTATGCTTATCTGGCCTGATGCAGTTCCCCAACCCAGTCTTCTGGTGTTCGATTGAATCTTTTGGCCTCTGATCTTTGTGTCTTCTGGTGCCGACAAGGTCTCACCTGGTAACGTGGGTTGCGAAACATGTCATTGACTATTCACTGACTAGGCCTCATGTGGACAACGTGGGTCACAATGTATTTTATTGACTATTCACTGACAGGGCCTCATGTGGACAACGTGGGCCACAATATATTTTATTGACCATTCACTGACAGGTCCTCATGTGGACACGTGGACCACAATATACTTTATTGACCATTCACTGACTAGGCCTTATGTGGATACAGGGTCTCATGTGGACAACGTGGGCCACAATATATTTTATTGACCATTCACTGACAGGGCCTCATGTGGACACATGGGCCACAATATATTTTATTGACCATTCACTGACTAGGCCTTATGTGGATACGTACGTTACAATGTATTTTATTGACCATTCACTGACAGGGCCTCATGTGGACAATGTGGGTCACAATATATTTTATTGACCATTCACTGACTAGGCCTCATGTTGACAACGTGGGTCACAATGTATTTTATTGACCATTCACTGACTAGGCCTCATGTGGACAACGTGGGTCACAATGTATTTTATTGATCATTCACTGACTAGGCCTTATGTGGACAACGTGGGTCACAATATATTTTATTGACCATTCACTGACTAGGCCTCATGTGGACAACGTGGGTCACAATGTATTTTATTGACTGTGACGCCCAAGAGACCGGGGTACCCAGCACCGGACCAATGGGGTCTGTCTCTTGAGGGGGGTGTCACGGGTGGCTTGACCCGGTGCTGTGGCCTCAGGCAATGCACAGTGTAAAGGGTATCGTGAGGGAACAGGCACTTACTTGATCAGCAGCAGGTTCTCCCAGCGGTGATGATCCCAATCCTGGATAGATGGCTATTGTCCAAATGAAAGGCTGAGGCACTGAAACGTTTAACCAGTTTACTTTAACAAAAAAGGATTTACAACCAGTCCTGTCACCGGAGTCTGTATGGGAACTCTGAGTTACTTTGACCCTGCCGGGGTCTTCGCCTCTTATTGTACGCAATATCTGTGTGGCCCTGCTGCTGTATGTGAACTGGCTGCCGGCCCAATCTGTCCCCTCCGGGTCCTGGTTCGACGGGCAACCCGAGTCCTTTTATCGGCTTACCCCCTCCAGGAGTACCGCTGAACTCTGTGTCTGTTGCTGCGTCCGACCCTAGTGAAGCTGATATCACCTCACGTTTTTCCGGTTGCTGTATTATATGTAATGAATACAGCCACGGATCTGGTATCCGTCTTTGCGCCTGTTCTGGGTAGTGATTAATGCTACCCGGTTCTCACAATGTCCTTTTTCTCTATCCCTCTTCTCCTCAGGCCGGTGATTTAGGCCTGGTAACAGTCACAGGGCTGTTAGAGATTCAACTGTATGACCTCTCACTATCAGCTCCTTAGCCCAACTGCCAGTTCTTCTCTCAGACCAGAATGGATCAAGGGGAGTCTCTGGAGCTCCCCCTTCTGGCCGGAGGTGGTAGTGCAGTCTTGCTATTTTAGTATTTGCATTTACTGTCAGTAACTATTTTTGTGGCAAATACCCCTAGGGGTGCCACATTCCCCCTTAGTTAAGAACAGTACTCCGGGACTGTGGGACAATAACATTTTGAAATAACAATTAGTATGTACAGAGTCTTAAAAATGAAAAGTTACAAAAACCACTCAAGGAAACAAAAATAGAGTTCTGTAAAAAGTCACTTCAAATAGCGTCCATTAATACAGTTCTATCCTTGAAGGTATTAGGAACGGCACTGTACTTAGTGTCCAGGAATTTAGTTCCATTTTTCCAACGGAGTTATCAATATAAAGTCTAAAGAAAGTTCAAAAAGAGCAAAAAGCAAAGTTCAAAAAGCAGTCTTTCCGGAGCTTTGATTTAGTGCCTCCGGGCTGATAAAAAGTTCAAGAATATGCAATAAGTTCATACAGACAAGTCTCTGTAGGCACTGGGCTTAAACGTTGCAGACTGATAGCAATGACTATACTACATTTTCTGTTTAACTATATACGGCATAACATATATACAATTCACATTATGAGCTTTATAGTTGGTAATCTGCATACCTGGCCGGTAATTGACCCTGGGTACTACGCTGTGATCTACGTAATAGCGGTGTCTCTTCATGTGGTGTACTACTGTCTACTGCGGATGTAGTATCTGCCCGCTCTGCTAAAGATAATTCCACGACTATGGAGTTGGCAAGTCCACCGTGAATGGGATTACTCTGACCAGGAATCTGTTCTTCCTGGCTTGGAACCTCCTGTAGTACGGGGTCAGCCTCTTCCTGTCTTGGGACTTCTGGTATTGGGTTTGGTGTTGGGTAAAAGGCCACCATGGGAACCACTACTGCACCATGGTATGTTAGTAGGGTTTTGGGAAAGTCTCCTATACAGGTGTGATACACTTCCTCTTCTTTTTCCTTTACTGGTTGAACCTGTATGGGTTGAATAACTTCTGGTTCTGGCTGGACAACGTCTGGCTCTTTCAATGCTTCCGGACATAATTTAAGATTGTCTCTTGACACTAGTACAGATGTTAAGCCTCCGTTTTTGCTAATGAGACACATTTTAGGATTATCCACTCTTGTTGGTAAAACTGTGTAGGGTACGGCTTCCCACTGATTGTCCAGTTTATTGGTTCGACGATTTCTCTTGAGCACTTGGTCACCTGGTCTTAATGGGGTCGCTAGAGCATTCTGGTTGAAAGTTCGCTCTTGTCTTTCTCTAGTTTGCTGAAGGCTTCTTTCCACACTCTCTTGCACTTGGCGATACTGCTTTTGCCGTATGATATCCCAATTGGAGTCTTGGACTTCTGCGTCTGGTTTCAGAATTCCCATTTCTAGATCGATTGGTAATTGGCAGGGTCTTGCACGCATAAGGTAAGCTGGGGTGCAATTGGTGGAACTCACCGGGACATGATTATACAGATCCACCAAGTCAGGCAATTTCTCTGGCCATTGATTCCTTTCTGCCTCAGGTAAAGTCTTTAGTAGTTCTATTACAATATGGTTCATCTTCTCGCATAAGCCGTTTGTTTGTGGATGATAGGCCGTCGTCCGGATCTTTTTGCAACCATACATATTACAGAATTCTCTGAAGATCTCTGATTCAAAGGCTGTACCTTGGTCGGTGAGAACCTGTTCCGGATATCCATCGGGTCTACAAAAGTACGTTTGGAACGCTTTGGCTGCTGTTTTTGCTGTCAGATCTTTTACGGGTACTACTACCAAGAAGCGTGAATAATGGTCCACGATGGTCAAGGCATAGACATAGCCAGACCGGCTTGGTGTCAACTTCACGTGGTCCATGGCTACAAGTTCAAGTGGTTGTTTGGTGATTATGGGCTGCAGTGGTGCTCTTTGGTTCTTTTGATCGTTTCTTCTGAGGTTGCACGGGCCACAATTTCTGCACCACTGTTCGATTGATTTTCTCATCCCGACCCAATAAAATCTTTCTCTTAGAAGTACTTCTAACTTTTTCCAACCGAAGTGACCAGCACCATTATGGTAAGCTTCGAGGACCATCTTGACATCTTGTTTAGGCACGATAATCTGCCAAACCAATTCATGTGTTTTCGGATTGGTGTACCTTCTACAGAGCTTCCCTTGATACAGGAACATTTTGCGTCTCTCTTTCCAGAGTTGATGCGTCTCTTCTGGGGCATCCTCATCGGGATATGCACTTTGCTCAGTTAACAGTTCCTTCACCAACTTCACAGCCGGATTGCTGTCTTGGGTGTCAGCCCATCTATGGTGTGCTAACGGATTTAAATTCACCTCTTGTTGTTTCTGATAGGTACTTGACTGATGATGTTTTGCCTTGGGATGATGGAAGGCTGGTAGTTCAATTTCTTCAAGCTCCCCCATTTCTTCTTCTACATCTCTCAAGTGTGGCATCCGGGATAGGGCATCGGCATTTCCATTCTTGCGACCTGCTCGATACTTGATCTTGAAGTTGTAATTAGATAACCGGGCTATCCATCGCTGTTCTAACGCACCTAATTTGGCTGTGTCCAGGTGGGTCAACGGATTGTTGTCAGTATAGACAATAAATTCTGCAGCGGCCAGATAGTGTTTGAAACGTTCAGTCACAGCCCAAACTACTGCCAGTAGTTCCAATTTGAAGGAGCTGTAATTTTCTGAATTTCTTTCAGTAGGCCGGAGCTTTCTACTTGCAAAGGCGATGACTTTCTCCCGACCTTCTTGCTTTTGTGACAGCACCGCTCCTAGTCCCACATTACTGGCATCGGTGTAGAGGATGAAAGGTTGATGGTAATCTGGGTATGCCAGAACCTCTTCTCCGGTTAGTGCCTTCTTTAGTTGTTCAAAGGAGTCTTCCCTTTCGTCGTTCCACTGAAAAGGAGGGTTTCGGTTTGAAGGTTTCTTCGTCTGCCCTACCAAGGTGTCTTGCAAGGGTGCTGCCAACTTGGTAAATCCTTTTATAAATCTGCGATAGTAACCCACCAATCCCAGGAATTGTCTCACTTCTTTTGCGCTGGTAGGTCTTGGCCAATCCCTTATGGCGCTTATTTTCTCGGGATCTGGTGCTACTCCCTCCGAACTCACGATGTGTCCCAGGTACTGTACCTTTGGCTTGAGAAGGTGACATTTGGATGGCTTGACTTTCATGCCATACCTGGATAAGGCTTCGAACACTTCTGCCAGGTCTATTAAGTGTTGTTCGTAAGTCTTTGAGTAGACGATCACATCATCTAGGTACAGGAGGACGGTCTCGAAGTTCTTGTGTCCGAGGCAGCATTCCATCAGCCGCTGGAAGGTACCGGATGCGTTGCAGAGTCCAAACGGCATGCGATTAAATTCACATAGACCCATTGGTGTGGTGAATGCCGTCTTTTCCTTATCTCGCTCAGCCACAGGGACTTGCCAATACCCGCTTGTTAAGTCTAAGGTGGAAAAATAATTAGCAGATTTCAAAGCAGTTAAGGACTCTTCTATCCTAGGCAAGGGGTAGGCGTCTTTATGGGTGATGTTATTAATCTTCCGGTAGTCTACGCACATTCTCATGGTTCCGTCCTTTTTTTTGACAATCACTAGAGGGGCCGCCCAGGGGCTACAGCTGTCTCTTATTACCCCGGCCTGTTTCATCTCCCTCAGCATATCTTTTGCACATTGATAGTGAGCGGGCGGTATGGGTCTATATCTTTCTTTTATTGGGGGATGGTCACTGGTGGGGATTGTGTGTTCTACCCCTTCTATCCGTCCGAAGTCCAATGGGTGTTTACTGAAGACTTGTTCATATTCCGTCACTAGCCTATACACCCCTTGTTTTTGATGGGTAGGTGTTGAATTTATGCCCACGTGTAGCTGTTGGCACCAATCCTCCATTTCTCCATCTGAGCCATTGCCTTCCACCTGACAGGTTGGTTCTAAGGGCTCAATGGTTGTGATGGCATTGTTGTCAACAGTATATAGCTTTGCCATTGTAGCATACCTTGGCAAAGTGACCTCTTCCTCTCCACAGTTCAAAAGTCGTACCGGCACTCGTCCCCGGTGTACCTCGACTATCCCTCGTGCTGTGAGTATAGTGGGCCTGCTGTCGGTGTACACTGGTTCTATTAAGGCTTGATAATCTCGTCCCTTAGTACCAATGGCTGCTCTACACCATACCAGCATTTCTGTTTTTGGTGGGATTACAATAGATGTTGGATCACTTACCCTCACACTGCCGATTTCTCCACCTGCAACTTCTACCTGTTGCCTTAACATCAATACTTTTATTTCCCTCTGGAGAACTCTCTGCTGGCAGGATTGGGCAGTTTCAGCAATTTGCTGTAAGACAGAAATGACTTCGGAAAAGCAGTTCTCTAACACATTCATTCCTATCAATACAGTTGGTTCACAGTTCCGCCGGTCAACATCAACAACAATTATACCCTGTTTCTTCAATTCTACTTTACCAATCTTTATGGTCATCTCCCTGAATCCTAGTTTCGGTACCAACTTACCATTACTGGCCCATATATCTAGTTCAACATCAGAGGGCCCTTTATCAATATCTGCATCAGCCCAGTACCTCTTATAAAGGATATACGGTATAGATGAAATCTGGGAACCTGTGTCCAGCAAAGCGTTGAGGGGCATTCCGTCCAGCACGATAGGGATAATGGGTCGTCCTCCGATGTACCTGTCGTGCCAGGGTGTTGGGCCTTGAAAGTTCATTCCTGCGAAGCGGCCCGCGTTCCCAGGGGATTCCCGTTTAAATCACAATCTCGTGCAAAGTGGCCTGGCTGCTGGCAACGGCGGCAAATGGGCTGTCCATCCGGTTGGTAGCGGTCGCGGGGTCGTCCTCTCCATGTCGGGTATCTCCGGGGTCTCATCCATGGAACACCTTCTCTACGGTTTGACAACTCCATCTTGGGTCCTCTCATCTCCTGCATGGTTTTAGCCATTGAAGCAACAACATCAGTTAAAGAGTCAAGCTTTTGTTGAAGAGCCTCATTAGTACTGGGCCCCAGGGGCTTAGCAATGGCCCCGGACATAGCTGATGTCACTGGTACTCCATGTTGTTGAGGAGCCTCTGCCATGAGTTGCGCAGGATCCTGATCCCGAGGTGCCTCTGCCAGCTGGAGACGTATAACGCTCTCCTTTAATTGGGCAAATGTCAATTCAGGGTTCTTAAAAACAAGCATGCTCACATGCCCCCGGTGAGAAGGGGTGTAGAGTCCCTCAATAAATTGATCTCTTAGCAGTTTATCCACTCCGGTGTTAAAAATGGGTTCAGCCAGTGTAAGTGATTTAAGGGCTTCCTGCAGGTTTAAGGCAAAGTCTCTCACGCCCTCATTAACTTTTTGTTTGCAATTAAAGAATCGTACTTTAGCTTTGCTGCTGGCAGTGGTTTCAAATGTAGCTTTTAATCCAGCAAATATGCGTTCAACAGTGCCTTTTAGATCAGCTGCCCATGCTGTGACTTCTCGCTTAGCATGGCCCCTTAACTGCATCATCAGGAGACTAACACGCTGAACTTCACCCACAGGGAACATGTCAAAATGGGCCAGCATCTTTTCTCTGAAATCGTCAAGGGTATTAGGCTCACCTTCATACATTGGAAGCCATGGGCCACCCGGGGTATATGGCATCAGCACCGGCATGATGGGCGCCACTCCTTGCACCGCTGCGCTACCGGACTCTCTATCGACACTCTGTCTTTCAGCTGCATTAGCGTCGCCGGGTGCTGCGGCGTCTCCGTGCTGCGACATACTGTGCCCCCTTAGTTAATCCGGACCCTTCCGGTCCTCCGCTTCCGTCGGGATAGTGTAGATTTGTTCCGCTGTGCAGCAGGATCGATTTTCCCCTTGCTCTGATGTCAGAGCGCTCAGCTTGGTGCCGCCCACAATGACACGCCCCCTGCTGCTCCCACCCACCGCGCTCTGTAATGGCGGATTCTGAAGTTTTTCAGTTAGACTGGGGCTCAGGTGATGGCGTAGCTCAATTAACAGTCTCGTGCCTAACGGTTATGAAGTGATTACCTCAGGGGATGGCGGCCATCTTTACTCCATTATAACCAATGGGGAAAAGTCACTTTCAATAGTTTTCAATGGAGAATGGATTTTTCTTTAATAAAGTCAATTTTCAAGATTTTTCATCCAAGTTTTCACAGTTTTGGGCTCCAATCACGGCACACAATACCCGGTATACGGGCTGGCTATATCCTGTTCGTGACGCCAATTGTGACGCCCAAGAGACCGGGGTACCCAGCACCGGACCAATGGGGTCTGTCTCTTGAGGGGGGTGTCACGGGTGGCTTGACCCGGTGCTGTGGCCTCAGGCAATGCACAGTGTAAAGGGTATCGTGAGGGAACAGGCACTTACTTGATCAGCAGCAGGTTCTCCCAGCGGTGATGATCCCAATCCTGGATAGATGGCTATTGTCCAAATGAAAGGCTGAGGCACTGAAACGTTTAACCAGTTTACTTTAACAAAAAAGGATTTACAACCAGTCCTGTCACCGGAGTCTGTATGGGAACTCTGAGTTACTTTGACCCTGCCGGGGTCTTCGCCTCTTATTGTACGCAATATCTGTGTGGCCCTGCTGCTGTATGTGAACTGGCTGCCGGCCCAATCTGTCCCCTCCGGGTCCTGGTTCGACGGGCAACCCGAGTCCTTTTATCGGCTTACCCCCTCCAGGAGTACCGCTGAACTCTGTGTCTGTTGCTGCGTCCGACCCTAGTGAAGCTGATATCACCTCACGTTTTTCCGGTTGCTGTATTATATGTAATGAATACAGCCACGGATCCGGTATCCGTCTTGGCGCCTGTTCTGGGTAGTGATTAATGCTACCCGGTTCTCACAATGTCCTTTTTCTCTATCCCTCTTCTCCTCAGGCCGGTGATTTAGGCCTGGTAACAGTCACAGGGCTGTTAGAGATTCAACTGTATGACCTCTCACTATCAGCTCCTTAGCCCAACTGCCAGTTCTTCTCTCAGACCAGAATGGATCAAGGGGAGTCTCTGGAGCTCCCCCTTCTGGCCGGAGGTGGTAGTGCAGTCTTGCTATTTTAGTATTTGCATTTACTGTCAGTAACTATTTTTGTGGCAAATACCCCTAGGGGTGCCACATTGACCATTCACTGATTAGGCCTCATGTGGACACGTGGACCACAATATATTTTATTGACCATTCACTGACTAGGCCTCATGTGGACAACGTGGGTCAAAATGTATTTTATTGACCATTCACTGACTAGGCTTCATGTGGATACGTGGACCACAATATATTTTATTGACCATTCACTGACTAGAACCTACAAGAGAAAAAAGTAAATGAAAACCCTGATATAACTAAGTAAAAAAGCAAAAATGCATTTAAATAACACAGAGTTTTTAGTAATACTGTTTTTTGATCAAAAAATAGCACAAAAGCCATCCCACCTCGTCACGGTAACTCTGATCGGGACAGTCCTAAACTATCTAATATTAAAACCTTACCATGAGTCAATGTTGACCTCAGTGTGAATAAGGGCAGATGAAAGGACTGAGCCCAAAAAGTGAAACACTAGACTAGGGAAGCCTTATATAGTTTCTAGCTCAGAAACAGGGAGGCCACACCCCGGATTGCACAGAATGCAACAATACACAGAAAAAAAACACAAAATTGAGCTTAACTTAAGATGGTATACATGCAGAGGTAAAACGCATGTTCAAAATGGCCACAAAACATTAAAACCTACAAGAGAAAAAAGTAAATGAAAACCCTGATATAACTAAGTAAAAAAGCAAAAATGCATTTAAATAACACAGAGTTTTTAGTAATACTGTTTTTTGATCAAAAAATAGCACAAAAGCCATCCCACCTCGTCACGGTAACTCTGATCGGGACAGTCCTAAACTATCTAATATTAAAACCTTACCATGAGTCAATGTTGACCTCAGTGTGAATAAGGGCAGATGAAAGGACTGAGCCCAAAAAGTGAAACACTAGACTAGGGAAGCCTTATATAGTTTCTAGCTCAGAAACAGGGAGGCCACACCCCGGATTGCACAGAATGCAACAATACACAGAAAAAAAACACAAAATTGAGCTTAACTTAAGATGGTATACATGCAGAGGTAAAACGCATGTTCAAAATGGCCACAAAACATTAAAACCTACAAGAGAAAAAAGTAAATGAAAACCCTGATATAACTAAGTAAAAAAGCAAAAATGCATTTAAATAACACAGAGTTTTTAGTAATACTGTTTTTTGATCAAAAAATAGCACAAAAGCCATCCCACCTCGTCACGGTAACTCTGATCGGGACAGTCCTAAACTATCTAATATTAAAACCTTACCATGAGTCAATGTTGACCTCAGTGTGAATAAGGGCAGATGAAAGGACTGAGCCCAAAAAGTGAAACACTAGACTAGGGAAGCCTTATATAGTTTCTAGCTCAGAAACAGGTTTTAATATTAGATAGTTTAGGACTGTCCCGATCAGAGTTACCGTGACGAGGTGGGATGGCTTTTGTGCTATTTTTTGATCAAAAAACAGTATTACTAAAAACTCTGTGTTATTTAAATGCATTTTTGCTTTTTTACTTAGTTATATCAGGGTTTTCATTTACTTTTTTCTCTTGTAGGTTTTAATGTTTTGTGGCCATTTTGAACATGCGTTTTACCTCTGCATGTATACCATCTTAAGTTAAGCTCAATTTTGTGTTTTTTTTCTGTGTATTGTTGCATTCTGTGCAATCCGGGGTGTGGCCTCCCTGTTTCTGAGCTAGAAACTATATAAGGCTTCCCTAGTCTAGTGTTTCACTTTTTGGGCTCAGTCCTTTCATCTGCCCTTATTCACACTGAGGTCAACATTGACTCATGGTAAGGTTTTAATATTAGATAGTTTAGGACTGTCCCGATCAGAGTTACCGTGACGAGGTGGGATGGCTTTTGTGCTATTTTTTGATCAAAAAACAGTATTACTAAAAACTCTGTGTTATTTAAATGCATTTTTGCTTTTTTACTTAGTTATATCAGGGTTTTCATTTACTTTTTTCTCTTGTAGGTTTTAATGTTTTGTGGCCATTTTGAACATGCGTTTTACCTCTGCATGTATACCATCTTAAGTTAAGCTCAATTTTGTGTTTTTTTTCTGTGTATTGTTGCATTCTGTGCAATCCGGGGTGTGGCCTCCCTGTTTCTGAGCTAGAAACTATATAAGGCTTCCCTAGTCTAGTGTTTCACTTTTTGGGCTCAGTCCTTTCATCTGCCCTTATTCACACTGAGGTCAACATTGACTCATGGTAAGGTTTTAATATTAGATAGTTTAGGACTGTCCCGATCAGAGTTACCGTGACGAGGTGGGATGGCTTTTGTGCTATTTTTTGATCAAAAAACAGTATTACTAAAAACTCTGTGTTATTTAAATGCATTTTTGCTTTTTTACTTAGTTATATCAGGGTTTTCATTTACTTTTTTCTCTTGTAGGTTTTAATGTTTTGTGGCCATTTTGAACATGCGTTTTACCTCTGCATGTATACCATCTTAAGTTAAGCTCAATTTTGTGTTTTTTTTCTGTGTATTGTTGCATTCTGTGCAATCCGGGGTGTGGCCTCCCTGTTTCTGAGCTAGAAACTATATAAGGCTTCCCTAGTCTAGTGTTTCACTTTTTGGGCTCAGTCCTTTCATCTGCCCTTATTCACACTGAGGTCAACATTGACTCATGGTAAGGTTTTAATATTAGATAGTTTAGGACTGTCCCGATCAGAGTTACCGTGACGAGGTGGGATGGCTTTTGTGCTATTTTTTGATCAAAAAACAGTATTACTAAAAACTCTGTGTTATTTAAATGCATTTTTGCTTTTTTACTTAGTTATATCAGGGTTTTCATTTACTTTTTTCTCTTGTAGGTTTTAATGTTTTGTGGCCATTTTGAACATGCGTTTTACCTCTGCATGTATACCATCTTAAGTTAAGCTCAATTTTGTGTTTTTTTTCTGTGTATTGTTGCATTCTGTGCAATCCGGGGTGTGGCCTCCCTGTTTCTGAGCTAGAAACTATATAAGGCTTCCCTAGTCTAGTGTTTCACTTTTTGGGCTCAGTCCTTTCATCTGCCCTTATTCACACTGAGGTCAACATTGACTCATGGTAAGGTTTTAATATTAGATAGTTTAGGACTGTCCCGATCAGAGTTACCGTGACGAGGTGGGATGGCTTTTGTGCTATTTTTTGATCAAAAAACAGTATTACTAAAAACTCTGTGTTATTTAAATGCATTTTTGCTTTTTTACTTAGTTATATCAGGGTTTTCATTTACTTTTTTCTCTTGTAGGTTTTAATGTTTTGTGGCCATTTTGAACATGCGTTTTACCTCTGCATGTATACCATCTTAAGTTAAGCTCAATTTTGTGTTTTTTTTTGTTTTTTTTCATTCACTGACTAGGCCTCATGTGGGCACATGCGCCACTTTGTATTTTATTGACCATTTACTGAATATGCCTCATGTGGACACGTGAGCCACAATATACTTTATTGACCATTCACTGACTAGGCCTCATGTGGACAACGTGGGTCACAATGTATTTTATTGACCATTCACTGACTAGGCCTCATGTGGACCACGTGGGTCACAATGTATTTTATTGACCATTCACTGACTAGGCCTCATGTGGACACGTGGACCACAATATATTTTATTGACCATTCACTGACTAGGCCTCATGTGGACAACGTGGGTCAAAATGTATTTTATTGACCATTCATTGACTAGGCTTCATGTGGACACGTGGACCACAATATATTTTATTGACCATTCACTGACTAAGTCTCATGTGGGCACGTGCGCCACTTTGTATTTTATTGACCATTCACTGAATATGCCTCATGTGGACACATGGGCCACAATATACTTTATTGACCATTCACTGACTAGGCCTTATGTGGATACGTACGTTACAATGTATTTTATTGACCATTCACTCACTAGGCCTCATGTGGACACGTGGACCACAATATATTTTATTGACCATTCACTGACTAGGCCTCATGTGGACAACGTGGGTCACAATGTATTTTATTGACCATTCACTGACTAGGCTTCATGTGGACACGTGGATACGTTTATTAGACTCAGAGGTCTCTGCAGACACCAAAGTATAAAACATAGGGGGATGAAAGAGGTTCAAAAGTGGTAAAATATTATGCTTATCTGGCCTGATGCAGTTCCCCAACCCAGTCTTCTGGTGTTCGATTGAATCTTTTGGCCTCTGATCTTTGTGTCTTCTGGTGCCGACAAGGTCTCACCTGGTAACGTGGGTTGCGAAACATGTCATTGACTATTCACTGACTAGGCCTCATGTGGACAACGTGGGTCACAATGTATTTTATTGACTATTCACTGACAGGGCCTCATGTGGACAACGTGGGCCACAATATATTTTATTGACCATTCACTGACAGGTCCTCATGTGGACACGTGGACCACAATATACTTTATTGACCATTCACTGAATAGGCCTTATATGGATACAGGGCCTCATGTGGACAACGTGGGCCACAATATATTTTATTGACCATTCACTGACAGGGCCTCATGTGGACACATGGGCCACAATATACTTTATTGACCATTCACTGACTAGGCCTTATGTGGATACGTACGTTACAATGTATTTTATTGACCATTCACTGACAGGGCCTCATGTGGACAATGTGGGTCACAATATATTTTATTGACCATTCACTGACTAGGCCTCATGTGGACAACGTGGGTCACAATGTATTTTATTGATCATTCACTGACTAGGCCTTATGTGGACAACGTGGGTCACAATATATTTTATTGACCATTCACTGACTAGGCCTCATGTGGACAACGTGGGTCACAATGAATTTTATTGACCATTCACTGATTAGGCCTCATGTGGACACGTGGACCACAATATATTTTATTGACCATTCACTGACTAGGCCTCATGTGGACAACGTGGGTCAAAATGTATTTTATTGACCATTCACTGACTAGGCTTCATGTGGATACGTGGACCACAATATATTTTATTGACCATTCACTGACTAGGCCTCATGTGGGCACGTGCGCCACTTTGTATTTTATTGACCATTTACTGAATATGCCTCATGTGGACACGTGAGCCACAATATACTTTATTGACCATTCACTGACTAGGCCTCATGTGGACAACGTGGGTCACAATGTATTTTATTGACTATTCACTGACTAGGCCTCATGTGGACCACGTGGGTCACAATGTATTTTATTGACCATTCACTGACTAGGCCTCATGTGGACACGTGGACCACGATATATTTTATTGACCATTCACTGACTAGGCCTCATGTGGACAATGTGGGTCAAAATGTATTTTATTGACCATTCATTGACTAGGCTTCATGTGGACACGTGGACCACAATATATTTTATTGACCATTCACTGACTAGGCCTCAGGTGGGCACGTGCGCCACTTTGTATTTTATTGACCATTCACTGAATATGCCTCATGTGGACACATGGGCCACAATATACTTTATTGACCATTCACTGACTAGGCCTTATGTGGATACGTACGTTACAATGTATTTTATTGACCATTCACTCACTAGGCCTCATGTGGACACGTGGACCACAGTATATTTTATTGACCATTCACTGACTAGGCTTCATGTGGACACGTGGACCACAATATATTTTATTGACCATTCACTGACTAGGCCTCATGTGGACAACGTGGGTCACAATGTATTTTATTGACCATTCACTGACTACGCCTCATGTGGACACGTGGACCACAGTATATTTTATTGACCATTCACTGACTAGGCCTCATGTGGACAACGTGGGTCAAAATGTATTTTATTGACCATTCACTGACTAGGCTTCATGTGGACACGTGGACCACAATATATTTTATTGACCATTCACTGACTAGGCCTCAGGTGGGAACGTGCGCCACTTTGTATTTTATTGACCATTCACTGAATATGCCTCATGTGGACACGTGGGCCACAATATACTTTATTGACCATTCATTAACTAGGCCTCATGTGGACACATGGGCCACAATATATTTTATTGACCATTCACTGACTAGGCCTCATGTGGACATGTGGGCCAAAATATTTTTTATTGACAATTCACTGACTAGGCCTCATGTGGACACATGGGCCACAATATATTTTATTGACCATTCACTGACTAGGCCTCATGTGGACACGTGGGCCACAATATATTTTATTGACCATTCACTGACTAGGCCTCATGTGGACACGTGGGCCACAATATATTTTATTGACTTTTCACTGACTAGGCCTCATGTGGACACGTGGGCCACAATATACTTTATTGACTATTCACTGACTAGGCCTCATGTGGACACATGGGCCACAATATATTTTATTGACCATTCACTGACTAGGCCTCATGTGGACACATGGGCCACAATATATTTTATTGACCATTCACTGACTACGCCTCATGTGGACACGTGGGCCAAAATATTTTTTATTGACCATTCACTGACTAGGCCTCATGTGGACACGTGGGCCACAATATACTTTAGTGACTATTCACTGAATATGCCTCATGTGGACACGTGGGCCACAATATACTTTATTGACCATTCACTGACTAGGCCTCATGTGGACACATGGGCCACAATATTTTTTATTGACCATTCACTGACTAGGCCTCATGTGGACATGTGGGCCAAAATATTTTTTATTGACAATTCACTGACTAGGCCTCATGTGGACACGTGGGCCACAATATATGTTATTGACCATTCACTGACTAGGCCTCATGTGGACACGTGGGCCACAATATATTTTATTGACCATTCACTGACTAGGCCTCATGTGGACACGTGGGCCACAATATATTTTATTGACTATTCACTGACTAGGCCTCATGTGGACACGTGGGCCACAATATATTTTATTGACTATTCACCGACTAGGCCTCATGTCACTGACTAGGAAAACCTGAAGTCCAGAGGCCAGAAAATCCACAGTGAAGATCAAAGGAACAGGTAGGGAATTGCGGCATCATGACAAGTGACAAGGGCCTTGGACAGATGAACATAAACTTTTAGGGTATGTGCACACGATGCAGATTTAGTGCAGTTCTGCAGCGTTTTTTTCTGCAGCAGAAACGCTGCAGAACTGCACTGTGTGTTACAATTCAATGAAAATCAATAGAAAAAAAAAAAAGCTGTGCACATGGTGCAGAAAAATCCGTGCAGAAACGCTGCAGATTTCAAAGAAGTGCATGTCACTTCTTTTGTGCAGTTCTGCAGCGTTTCTGCACCCATAGGCTCCCATTTTGTGGGTCAAATCCGCATAAAATCTGCAGATGTAAAAACCATCTGCAGATTTTATGCGGATTAGGGTGTCAAAACCGCAGCAGACGGAAGTGACGTCAGTGATGTGGAGGAAGTGTGTGGGCGGAGTGTAGTGAAGTTAGTGTATGGTCGATGTGAAGCGTATGGTGGAAATGGTATGCAGTGTCTGTGTGTGTGTGTCGGTCTCTGTGTGTGTCTCTCTGTCAGTAGTGACTCATTTTAGTCATTCGTCGGGTGGGACTACTTCTCCCATCGAAATGTGATGATGGGAGAGTTGTCCTATCGTCAGGCGACTGACTACTATGGGTTAAAAACACAAACACACATAAAACATACATTACATACAACATATAACATGTGCCCCCACCCCACCGATCCCCCCCAAGCCACCGATCTGTCCGGTACACTGCTCCGGCTCCCCTCCGTCCTGTGCTCCGCTCCCCCCGTGCTCTTGTCCGCTCACCCCCGTGCTCCAATCACCCCCCCGTGCTCTGATCCACCCCCCCGTGCTCCGATCCACCCCCCCGGTGCCCGATCCACCCCCCCGCGCTCCGATCCACCCCCCCGTGCCCGATCCACCCCCCCATGCTCCGATCCACCCCCCCATGCTCCGATCCCCCCCCATACCCCCACCTCATCATACTTACCGTTCCTCCCGGGGTCCGTCCGTCTTCTCCCTGGGCGCCGCCATCTTCCAAAATGGCGGGCGCATGCGCAGTGCGCCCGCCGAATCTGCCGGCCGGCAGATTCGTTCCAAAGTGCATTTTGATCACTGAGATATAACCTATCTCAGTGATCAAAATAAAAAAAAATAGTAAATGACCGCCCCCCCCTTTGTCACCCCCATAGGTAGGTAGGAACAATAAAAAAATATTTTTTTTTTTCCACTAAGGTTAGAATAGGGTTAGGGCTAGGGTTAGGGTTAGGGTTAGGGCTAGGGTTAGGGCTAGGGTTAGGGCTAGGGTTAGGGTTAGGTCTGGGTTTAGGGTTATGGCTAGGGTTAGGGTTAGGGCTAGGGTTAGGGTTAGGTCTAGGGTTAGGGCTAGGGTTAGGGTTATGGCTAGGGTTAGGGTTAGGTCTAGGGTTAGGGTTATGGCTAGGGTTAGGGCTAGGTCTAGGGTTAGGGTTATGGCTAGGGTTAGGTCTAGGGTTAGGGCTAGGGTTATGGCTAGGGTTAGGGCTAGTTTTAGGGCTAGGGTTAGGTCTAGGGTTCGGGCTAGGGTTAGGGCTTAATTTAGCTTTAAAAAATGCTTACAAAACTGCATGAAAAAACGCATAAAAAACACAAAAAACGCACAAAAAACGCACTTCAAATCTGCACCAAAACTGCACCAAAACTGCACTGTAAAAAACGCATAAAAAAACGCATCAAAAATGCACAAAAAACGCACCTGCAGATTCTGCCAGGTGATGCAGATTTAGTGCAGAACTGCAGCAGATTTTTCTGCACCAAATCTGTATCGTGTGCACACAGCCAGTGTCTTCAAACCATTTTTCAGCCCTCAAAATAATCTACCATAACAGAGACCATCCAGCTACCATTTAGCTGTATTCCTGCAAATTGAAAACACAAAAAAATTGTGATGAATTGTACTTGTTAGGAATCAATTTTTTGATTTCTGTTGAGGAACCTGCTGTAAATTTTGCATTTGGACCTACTGTACATGGTCCATGTTACGCCACTGCTAGGAAAAACAGGACCTGACTACACAGAATTTGTAGTCTGTAACCATGGAAACATTAGTTCCCATAGAAGCTGTGGACGGCAGGAAATGTTATTAAGACGTTGCAAAGAAAGGTGGAAGCACATCCATTAAACATAAATTCTAGTGGGAAAATGATACCCCCGGTAACATGCTCATACCTCTCAACTATTAATATTTCTAATGGGACTATTGTGCGAAATTTGGTAATATTTAGAGCTTTTATGAACATTTTGGGTCAAATATTTCTGGAGGAGACACTGACACCCATATGAGGATGCAGATGTTGGGAGGTGTACGGCAGCACAAGGGTGTACATGAAGCCATATAACGGGCATATCAGGTATTCTGTATTATTTACTGGATAGATTATTGAGAGAAATTATACATTTTATAATGAAACTGAAAATAATGAGATCTCAAATGAAAAAGAATCTTCTACCTAAAGTAAACATGAAAGTTAGATCTCATCGACTGAGAATTTCATTCCAAGCTTACTGAGTTAGAAATTAACTTTTTAGCTGCTTAATGTCCATCGCTTAAAAAAAAAATAAAAAAAAGTTTGTTTCCGAGCTAATAACTTATAGATTGCACATTAAATCCAGAATTGCCCGTGGCTTACTTAGCGGTTCTTCAGCATTTGTAGAATTTTGTATTTAGTGGAGTTTGGTTTATCTTGGCCCCAGGATCCAAATCTGGGTTCTGGTGAGAGATTTGTAAAAACGCTGCACAAAATCCACTTACAGACCAGTTTAAAGTCTTTATTTAAAGGGGTTGTCCGTGACTTTAACACTTTATCCTTAGGAAAGGTCATCAAATGTCTGATCGGTGGGGATCCGGAACTGACCTCAGCCGGCGCCAACACCAGGAACAGCTGATCGATGGAGGTGCCGGGTGTCGCATCATCACCCATCAGCCATTTATGACCTATCCTAAGGATATGTCATCAGTATTAGAGTCCCAGACAATCCCTCTCCTGCTACAAAAGTTTATCAATAGTGAAAAACAGTGTCCATGTGGATTCCCCTCTTGTACCTTGAGAATCTGGCCCTTTATTGGATGCATTTTGGAGTTTACCCACCTAGAAGTCGCCACGTAAACTCTTTCACTGCATCTAGTTAAATATTTATACCCATGCCCTCTCAGTTGCACTTGCATGTCCAATGTCTATGACAGGAACATCCCTTTAATTTTCAGATTAAAAGTTGATCTGACAACAAACTGCACACACTATTAAATAGATCTCTTAAACTTGATGAGGCTAATGTACTTACTTAAAAAAAATCAATGTATACATTTCTGTGCAATCTGTTGTCAGAGTTTTCCTGCCTGATATTAAAATGAGCATCCTGAAAAATGTAGATTTTTCAATGTGAGTACACCAGCCTCATCAGGTCTATGAGATCTATTTCTGAATCTATGTAGTTTGTATTGTGAAATCTGGTAATCTGCTTCATTGAATGTTATTTTCATCCCCCTTTCCTCCATGATGCCCCATTTTCTCCTAGCTGTACACCCTTCAGAGGTCCAGGTATAATAGATGTTTTAATTCCCTTTAGAGGATTTGTTGCCCCTCTTGATATTTCTGATTCAGTTAATACTTGTAAGAACCTGTATAGGACTTCAGGGACCACTGGTCATAGACAAGACATCAACCCCCAGTAGTTGCCAACACCCATACAATTCTCTTGCCACGTAGTATATAACACAGCCATGTAGTATATAACACAGCCACGTAGTATATAGCACAGCTATGTAGTATATAGCACAGCCCACGTAGTATATAACACAGCCCATGTAATATATAACACAGCCCTGTAGCATATAGCACAGCCATGTAGTATATAACACAGCCACGTAGTATATAACACAGCCCACGTAGTACAGCACAGCCACGTAGTATATAGCACAGCCACGTAGTATATAACACAGCCCACATAGCATATAACACAGCCCAGGTAATATATAGCACAGCTGATCCCACCTAGTATATAGCACAGCCCACATAGCATATAACACAGCCCAGGTAATATATAGCACAGCCGATCCCACCTAGTATATAGCACAGCCCACATAGCATGTAACACAGCCATGTAGTATATTGCAGTGTGGGCACCATAACCCTGTTTAAAAAAGAATTCTGGCGGCTCCCAGATCTAGCCCAGGCCTTAGCGATGCTCCCGGCAGCTCCCGTTCCCAGTAATGCCTTGCGAGACAATGACCTGTGATGACGTAGCAGTCTCGCGAGACTGCTACATCATCGGGTCATTTCGCAAGGCATTACTAGGAAGGCTAGCTGCCGGCAGCATCGCGAGCATCGGGAAGGCTGCGGGGGCAGCCGGAAGGTGAATATAGCACGATTTTTTTTTTTATTATTATTTTTAACATTATATCTTTTTACTATTGATGCTGCATAGGCAGCATCAATAGTAAAAAGTTGGTCACACACTTGTCAAAATGGAAATGGGCCCCCCCACCTGCTCAGGGCCCCAGCACTTGACCGGGTGCTGATGCCGGCCCTGATTGAACCCCTTTTACCCCGAGCTCATGTATTTTATTTTCCTAAAATACTGATGTAATAGTGGCTTGCCCTTTGACTTTTTTAATTTATTTTCTTCTTTTTGCTAAAATCAGACATAAAATTAGAAAACTAGAATAGTGTTTAGTGTTCTACTATATATTTTTTACTTTTCATTATAAAACTATTTTATTATTTTATTATCTTAACCCTAAACCTAGCACTAACCCTAAACCTAACCCTAACCATTGTTATAGCCCTAACCATAGTCTTAAACCTAACCATAGCCTTTGTTATAGCCATAATCCTGGCCCTAAACCTAACCCAAGACTGAGACATAGCCCTAACTTAAGTCTTAACCATAACCTTAACCCAAGCCCAAGACATAGCCCTAGCCCTAACCCTAACCATTGTCATAACCCTAACCTAAGACCTATCCCTAAACTTAAGCCAAGCGCAAGACATAACTCTAACCCTAATCCTAGCCCTAACCCTAAAACTAGCTGTTATCATAGCCCTAAACTTCGTCTTAAACCTAGTCCTTGTTACAGCCGTAATCCTAGCCCTAAACCTAACCCAAGTCCTAGACACAGCCCTAACCTAAGTCCTAACCCCAAACTTAATCCTAGCCCAAGACAATCCTAACCCTAAACCCAGTCCTATTTATGGTTAATAAAAATATGCAAAAACGCTACATTTATTATAATATTATTTTATTTTACAGGGCACATAATTTGTATTCTATATTTGAGAGAGCTCCCGCAGCAGGTTACTGTCTCTCCTCTCACAAAATTACAAGTGGGACAGGGCAATCACTCAGCGTGGTGTGGTGCCGCTCCAAGAAAAAGTGGCGTAAGGGTAGCGGAGCCCTGTAGGGGCTGCTGGGGCTCCTACAGTCAAATAGGAGTATTTGATCATAGGGGCTGGGTGGGAAGTGAAATTTTGTGCCTATGTAGAATTTTGCAAATTGTATAACCAGTTGCCAATTTGACTGTGAGGTCAAGAAAGTTCTAAAAAAAAATTTACAAACCGTCAGAGAGTTTTCTCCGTGGAAATATGTCAGCCTTCTGTCATCGGTCCTCGGCTTGGCGGACAAAGATATATTGTCATCCGCAGAAAATAAATAAAGCTCAAGCTCCGACCTGCGAAGTTTGTCTTTATATAGTCCGTGACGTCCCGTCAGGTCCACTCACATCAAGATAAAGGCTGTCACTGATACGAGCAGAACCTGGCAGAGCTGTTTGATATATTTCGACACTGTATCAAATGTTTATTGTTTTTTCTTCTTTCCTCAATATTGATGCAGCCGCGGCAAGAGATGGCGATATGTGGAAAATATGTAATGAAACAAACCTGTGACCCCGGTGAAGCCATATCCAGTTTGTCTTCCTTTTATTTGTTACCAAGGAGAAAGTGTTGTTTGCGTAACATCTCAAAGTGTCAAAATATTTTTCCGACTTATTAAGGTTTTGACAAGTAGAAACAATACCTGTTCCTGGAAAGTCCACTAACGTGGAGCCGCCCGCTGCATCACTGCCTGGAAGGAGTATGCGGAGCTTTAAGAGAAATATCACTTTTGGGCAACTTTTTGAGCTCAACGCTAAAAACAAAAATTTGTTACGTATGAGATTAGAAATATATGAGATAGAATTTTTTTCTTTTTTTCGTCCCTAGAAAAAGCACCACAATTGTCCTTTGTCTAAGCCGAGTATACAACACGTAGACAAGAGCGGCGCTTTTTCTGGTGATCTTGCTAAAGAAAGGTGTTATAGATGTGTGTCTTCGTGGGCCTTATATAGACCTAGTCTAACAATCACATGGGCTCACAACAGGCCACTTGAAAAACCTTGCGTGGAGCACAGCAGAGGGCAGCGGCCATAGGGGAAGGTGATGAAGCACCATCAATCCGTGGTATGTATAACAAAAGGATATGATAACAACCTGTTCTCCAGGGGCCTTTGCTATAACCATCATGCCACACACAATTTCAGCACCGCAGCTAATGCCACCGCCATAAATGAGCGGCACAGAGATGACACAGTGGATGTCAGCCTCATATAATAGGATGGCTGTCAACTTTACAGTCAATAATACTCTGTAATAATGAATTGCAGGGAATTATATGATTTCATGGTCAATCCCCTAGTAGTAACATAAAAGTTGAAAAAATAAAAAACCTTATTCCATTAAAATTGTTTTAGTATAATTAAAAAAATCTAAAAAAAAAAAAAGTGAAATAAAATAATGTACAGAATTGGAATCTCTGCAACAATAAAGAACCATGCTATAAAAAACAAGCAAGCAAATAAAAAAAAAAACTACAAGGCACACCGCTGTTCACAGCCTGTTGTCAAGTATGGACTTTGTCTTCCTTCTTTCCTGTCTCATAAATTACACACTGACAAAAGAGGGCCCCTGTGCAAGAACAGTATACGGGCCCCTCTTTGCGTCTGTGAAAGAACCTGTTTGCTGATTTGAAGGTAAATGTTGGACCCCTGACCTCTTGGGCCCCTGCGAGACTGCAAACGTTGCACAATAGTATGTTTGCCCCTGAAAAGGCACATAGGTTTAATAGAGAGGAGGTCTTTTAATTCAGGATAGACAGTCATTGGACAGTAGCAGAATCAATGCATGCTGGGAAATGGGGAATGGAAGTTTCAGTACCTATGGTGTTTGAATCATAGAATGTTATAGTTGGAAGGGACCTCCAGGGTCATCGTGTCCAACCCCCTTCTCAATGCAGGAGTCACTAAACCATCTCAGACACATGTCTGTCCAGCCTCTGTTTGAAGACTTCCATTGAAGGAGAACTCACCACCTCTCGTGGCCGCCTGTTCCACTCAGTGATCACCCTCACTGTCAAAACATTTTTTTTAATATCTAATCTGTATCTTTTACCATTCAGTTTCATTCCATTGCTTCTCGTGCAAACGAGAATAATGATGATCCCTCTACACTGACAGCCCTTCAGATATTTGTAGACAGCTATTAAATCTCCTCTCAATCTTCTCTTTTGTAGGCTAAACATTCCCAAATCCTCTAATCGCTCCCCATAGGACATTGCTTGCAGACCAGTCACCATTCTGGTAACACTTCTCTGAAATTGTCCAAGTTTGTTCATGTCTTTTTTAAAATGTGCCTCCCAGAACTGGACACTGTTTTCCAGATGAGGTCTGACCAAGGAGGAGTAGAGGGGGATAATTAATTCATTGGATCTAGATTCTATGCTTCTGTTAATACATCCCAGAACTGTGTTTGCCTTTTTGCTGCTGCACCACACTGTTGACTCATGGACAGTCTGTGATCTACTAGTATACCCAAGTCTTTTTCACATGTGCTGTTGCTTAGCCCTATTCTTCCCATTCTGTATATGCTTTTTTCATTTTTTTTGCCCAGATGTAGGACTTTGCATTTCTCCCTGTTAAAAAACATTCTGTTAGTTGTTGCCCATTGTTCCATCTTGTTTAGATCTTTTTGAATCCTCTCATTTTCTTCTCTAGTATTAGCTATCCTTTCTAGCTTTGTGTAATCAGCAAAATGAAATAAGTTTACCCTCAATTCCTTTATATAAATCATTGATAAAGATGTTGAACAATACAGGGCCCAGGACAGAGCCCTGTGGTACCCCACTTAAGACAGTCTTCCAACTGGATGTGCAGCCAGTTATGATCACTCTTTGGGTCCGATCACTAAGCCAGTTATGAATCCATCTAACAGTTGCCTTGTCCATTCCATAGTTGGTCTTTTTTCAATAAGGATGGTGTGAGATACTTTGCCAAATGTTTTGCTGAAGATGAGATATACTATATTTACTGCATTTCCCTAATCCACGCAGTCAGTGATTCTGTCATAGAAGGAACACAACTGACACGACTTATTAGTTACACAACCACGCTGGCTTTGGTTAATCATTTCATTCTCATCCATGTACTTGCATGAATGTTGTTTAAAGATCTTTCCTGGTATAGAAGTGAGGCTCACTGGTCTGGAATTTCCTGGCTCCATCTTCTTTACTTTTTTTGAAGATAGGGACAACATTTGCCCTTATCCAACCTTTTGGGACGTCTCCTGTTCTCCAAGAATTTTCAAAGATTATGGAGAGTGGTTCAATAATTTCCTCTGCTATCTCATTCAGTATCCTAGGATGTACTTTCTTGCAGAAAGATAAAGAATTAGCATAGCCCAACTCAAAGAGAATGGATTGACAAGTTATTAAGCTTGAGAATCAGGACAGTTCCTGGACATATTAGACTGATATGTGCACTTAAACATGATTATTGGTATGTTTTTTATAGGCGATAATGGCAGCAAGAATGCTTTTCTACAGGTTTATTGTAAAAGGATAGATAATATACAGCTCCACTTATCATCAAGCAACTAAATAAATAGGGGATGCTTTCCTGAAACGGAAAGTACTTGCAAGCAGCATAATACAAAGAATAGCAGGTTTACCCAGAATCCTTTGCAGTAGGCGGAGCTATGCAAATCATCTCTTTCCACCCCAGTCTAATCCACAGCGCTTGGAACCGCCAAGCGTGCAATGCTGCGGATTAGTTTCTAAATTTACACAGCCAACCAATTCCTACCTGTGGACACGTGTTTCGGGCTTTAGGCCCTCATCAGCACAGGGCTGGAATTGGTTGGCTGTATGGAGTGGGGCTCGGTGAGCAAGCGATACATGTATGCTAGCCACCTTAGGGAGAGACCCAAGTTGGGCTAAATGTAGCGGGACGAAAGAGACCTGTCCCGCTACATTTAGCCCAACTTGGGTCTCTCCCTAAGGTGGCTAGCATACATGTAAATAAATAGGAAAAGATGAGCCAAAGACAATGCTGATTGTGGGAAGTCAGTTCTGGACTAACTTCTACTAAACCAAGCATTGGGGCTTTATTTGAAATGCAAAAAGTTTTTGGACCACTGAGAGTCTAATTATTATTGTTATCATTATTTATTGATTCTGTGGTACTGTACATGATAAGGAGTTACATACAAAATATAGCCCGAGGTCAGTACACGGAGCAGCAGTGGGATCTTGAGGATAAGCAGGAATCGTAGTCAGGATATAGCCAGAGGTCGGTACATGGAGAAGCAGTATAGTTGGGAGAATAAGCAGGTAGCATAGTCAGGATATAGCCAGAGGACAGTACATGGAGAAGCAGTAGGATCTTGAGGATAAGCAGCAGGTGGGAAGAAGCTAGACTAAAGGTTGGGAGCTCAATAATCTCGCAAGGAAGGAAGTGAACTGTCAGGTTTAAGTAGAGTGTTCAATCAGGAGATCACAGACTTGATCCAACCAGGAACTCAGGGTGGAGACAATCAAGAATTCTGGTTGGAGTCAATCAGGAATCACACAGATACTAGTATCTGGGTTAGAAAGGAACTGTCCAGCGAACTGAATAGCTCAGAATGAAGAGCTGCCACCTCGTGGAGAAGAGATGCTGGGTTCGAGTCCTAACAGTGGCAGAGCAGTCATTGCAGGCTGTAAGATTTCTTGAACAGATGGGTTTCCAGGTTCCATCTGAAAGTTCTGAGTGTGGTGGATAATCAGATGTGTTGAGGAACAGAATTACAGAGGATGGGGGATACTTTGGCGAAGTCTTGGAGGTGATTGGATGAAGAATGTTTAAGGGGGGAGGACAGAGGCAGATCTTGGGAGGACTAGAGATTATGTGTCAGAAAATATCGGGAGATTAGTTCAGAGATATAAAGAGGAGACAGATTATGGACGGCTTTCTGGGTCAATGTTAATATTTTGATCTAGATGCATTGGTAAATTGGGAGCCAATGAAGGGATTTGCAGAGGGGAACAACAGAGAAGTAGCGAGGGGAGAGGTTTGTTAGTCGGGCAGCAGAGTTAAGGATGGACTGGAGAGGTCAGAGACTTTTGGCAGGGAGGCCACAGATGAGGATATTGCAGTAGTTGAGACAGATGATAAGGGCATTCATTTAGTTGATTCAGGGATGAGGAAAGGATGGATTATGGAAATATTTTTGATTTGGAGGCTGCAGGAGGTGGTCAGAGCTTGGATGTGTGGTGTGAAGGATGGGACAGAGGCAATGAACTTCTGGTACTGCAGAGAGCGTGGTGTCATTAATTGTGATAGATCAGGTAGGAGAGTTAGATGAGATGGAGGGAAGATGATGCGTTCAGATTTGTCTACATTGAGCTTTAGGAAGCGAGAGGAGAAGAAGGAGGATATGGCTGATAGACACTCTGGGATTCTGGACACCACCAAAGTGACTTTTAGGCCTGAGAGGTAGATCGGAGTATCATCAGAGTATAGGTAGTATATCACTTGTCTCAGCCCAAAGGTATAAATATCAAACTTTTACTGTAGTTTTGCATAAAACCTATTAACTTGGAAATGAATATCAAATTTAATTACTTTTTACTTCTCTTTCTCATGGAAATACCCATGTCACGTTTGTCACTGTCTCACACAAGAACATTTGATTTTCTCATCACCTCTTGCAACATTTTATTTAATTTAAGCCATTTATCAGGAACAACGCTAATGAAGGACCAGCATTCCCGGAAAAGTGTTTAACACCACGTTGAATGTTCCCACTCATCTGTTCCCTCGCAGATCCGTCCATTGAAAAGCCAACGTCAAGGCTGCCCGTCACAAAATGATGATGGCTTGATTGGATTCTGCAGACCATTGAGGAAACACGGGGCAGGAAATGAGGGAACTTTGCAAAACTTTAAATGTGGAAGGGAAGTGTCCAACGGCCTCCAAGATTATGTATTAGGAGGAATTTCCTGTTGCATAAAAAAGGGGTCGCGGGAAATCATTCTCATGCCAAGAACTGAAGATGCTCGTTAGATAAAAGTGTCATGGTCCCGTCTATCACAAATTAAAGTTATTTCACATTATCTCTTCACTAAATGCAAAACAGGAATGTCCTTATCATGTAACTGTGATTGCATATTGTGCGATGGTTTAACTCCTGATTGGATATTCATGGACGGATCCATATTTAGAGGATTCATGCTGTAATTTACATTGCGGATACGGTTTAACTCCTGATTGGATATTCATGGACGGATCCATATTTAGAGGATTCATGCTGTAATTTACATTGCGGATACATGGAGTTCAAGGCTGTTTCCTGCAGCATCGCACATGTGATATACAGCTGCAATCATAATTATTCACAGGGGGTTTATTAGCACAATTTGGTTTATTAGCAAATTTTACAAATTCAGCACAAAATGACTCTTTTACTGACTACTGCAACCTCAGAATTATCCTCTCCCCACTTCTTCATAGCAGGCATCTTTAGTAATTATTAGAGCCCCTCTGGCTGTTATGACCTGCTTGCAAATGTGATGCATAGCCAGATATGAGCTCCTGGCAGCTGTCCTCAGGAATCTTAGCCCGTTTCTCATGGGAAGTGTCCTCTGGTTCATTAATATTTCTTAGGTTGTCAAGAAAGTGGTCCAAAATGTTAAAAGAAGATAAAGAAAAGGATACAAGAAGATATAAAGGTATAGGATGTTCCTAGAGATACAGATGGAAGCAGAGTTCGGAATTGCAAAGTTAAAGGAACGCCGTCTACTGGAAGTGGCAGACCGAAAAACACTATCACTGGTGTTACCAGATTTATGAGGAGGCCGGTGGTCAAAAACCTTCACGTGTTTGCAAAAGACATTCAGCAAGATTTGGTGGTGGTCACACTGAGGTTTCACTTTGCACAAAACTAAAGCACTGGTGGATACAGACAGAAGAGGGCACATGTGAAAAAACAATATACTGTATAGGCCCTTTGCATTTCATCATGATGCACTATTCCACCGGTTTTGGAGATCGAATTGGCCCCTTCATCTCTTGAGCCACTGTGTGGCTGCACGGGTTGCACCAATGATATCTCCAAGTTGAAGAGAATCTATGGAGTATTGTCATGAGGAAGATGAGAGACACCAGACCCAACAATGCAGACGAGCTGAAGGCTTCCATAACCCCTCAGCAGTGCCACAGGCTGATCGCCTCCATGCCACGCCGCATTGATGCAGTAATTGATGCCCCGACCAAGTATTGAGTGCATTTACTGAACATACATTTCAGTAGGACAACATTTCGGATTTTAAAATCATTTTTCAAGCTGGTGTTATAAAGTATTCTAGTTTACTGAGATAATGACTTCTGGGTTTTCATTGGCTGTAAGCCATAATCTTCATCATTAACAGACATAAACACTTGAAATAGATGACTCTGTCTGTAATGACTCTATCTAATATAGGAGTTTCATTTTTGTGTTGAAGAACTGAAATAAATTAACTTTTTGATGATATTCTAATTTTGCGAGAAGCACCTGCATCTATCTAAATATCTGACTGTGTTATATACTGTATATATGACTACATAGTAATATAATTTCTCGTGGTCAGTGCTGCCACACTCTGGGCACCTCACCACGTTTCATTTGGTTATGTAATATAAGATAGGAGATAATGATGATATCGTTTTCCTCATGTGTTTCTTCACTTTTCTGCTGTTTCAAAACAGAACATTCAAGTATAAAGTTGAGACGTCCTGGCAGCTGCTCAAGATATCGTCGCTGCTTCTTATTACTATTCATTATAAATAGAAGAAGTCATGTGCTTGCCTTATCCACACATAAAAAGATGATTAGCTAATGAATACAGATGAGATGATTCTGCAGAATTTAAAAACGCACTAATCCAGTGCAGCTCCTGCCTCCGAAAATACACAAACATGGGCTGACTCCTGAAAGACCCCCTTAAGGTCAGTGCGATCCATCAAAATGTAATAAAATCTATTTTAAAATGGAATTGCAATTTCCAGCAACTGTTAATAATAACTTTTAAGGGGTCTCAAGGACAGAGGGGGTTTCCCCCACATTGGAATAGCAAAAGTAATACAGACACCAGCAAAAGTTCAAGTGAATTTTATTCAGATTTTTTAGGAGGTTAAAAGCTTGAACAAAGGTGGAAATTGGTTTACCGCAATGATCTAACAGTGGCAACTCTTTGGGCTTACTTGCAACAGACTGCTGGCAAACAATTCAGCAGCACTTCCTTCACGCAGGAACAATCTCTTTGTCTCCTTCAGAGTTCAGCACAGAGCACATCTAGAGAGTTAATCATGGCACCTCCTCACAATCAGCTCTCTTGGTATTTGTACCCCAAAATAAGTCTTGTCTAACAACTTGCACTCTTGTGACCTACTGGATCACAAAAGCACTTGTATGTAATTGTCTCTGATGTAATAACTGTGCTCACACACAGATTTCAGACAACTCTTGTGTGGCAAACCTCACAGTAAGGAATACGCTTCTATGCTCCCTTCTTCTGTATCTAATCTTCACTTGTGAGGTGGTTAACTTTGTCCTATCAGCGGATACACTCACATGAAAAATTCTCTTTCCTCCCTTTTCTTGTAGTAACCATCACCTGCCATCTTTAACGGTAGCTTTCTCATCCAGGGGGATTATTTTGATTATTTCTTCCTCCGGAACAGGCTACAACTGCTGCAATGAAGACACAAAAGAGCACAGTGAGGTCAAAAATACTCTGTTGTAAAAAAAAAATCACAGTAATAAGCAAGTGCTAGTCAAAAAACAAAATAAAAAACAGGGTATTTAGTTGATACGCTTTTTTGCAAAAAAAATGTATACTAAGCTGCTCCACCAATCGTCAAGGTATACCCATATAGAGCAGTCCTAACTAATGTATATAATCCCTCTCTGATGTATTTAAAAACCTGATCATCTGTATAGTACCTGTATAAGCAGGGTTCAGAGAGGGAATATCCATGTGGACATGCTGGATGGAACAGCTTTAGTGGAAATGACCCTCAAAGGAGTGGTGGACTCCCCAGTCTTGTAGAAACAAGAGAACAATTATGGAACCAGAAACACATGGGCTACTTGCACATTGAACAAGTCTGTAGGAACCTGTTCACACCATCAAAAAACTTGACGACACAAAAGAGCACAGTGGTTCTACAACTGCTGCAATGCAGAATGGAGCTTCTTCCATGTTCCTCTGCAGTCCTAACAAGTTTTCTTGGTTGGCATATCGATCGGCAACTATTTCGCACCTCTTACTTGCTAACTTATTACCTGGGCTTTTTGCTTCGGCCATCAACTGTTTCTGAGCACAAATAACATAGAACTCCCTTTGTAAACATCAAGGGATCTTGGGCAGACATGGTAATGCTGACTCCACTCTCCCAATGACTCAAAATATTACACAGAACAGCAGCTCAGTGTGTTAACTTTTTATGGCCTGCATTCACCACTTCAGAATCACTCTTGCTGTTCACTGCCCTCATACTTGGGACTGTTAGTGCCAGCCAGGCCATGCATCTTAAAAAATATATTGATACACATAACATCAGTTCCTTGCTTCACACATGTGGCACTTTACAAGATCTCTCCACAGTTGTCTCAGCATAGATACAGGCACAAGGCATAGTATAAAATATTGTATTACATATCAATCCTCCTACAAAATTCAGGCGCCGTTTATACTGTATCTGTGTGATGGACCTTTTTTTATATTGGGCTAGGACGTAGTATCAAGGCCAACGTATGATGGATGCTAATGGTACCCAACTGGTCCCATTGACTTATAATGGTTCGGTTATGGTGTCTGCCATTTTGAGGAGCAGCACTTGATGCATCACTCTTATTTAAGTCAAATCTGAGGCTCCATATTTGTGATGGCAATGCAAATATGGACATAGTCTCAACCAAACTGATATCTGTAGAGAATTGTGATGGATGGAAAAACTGAATGAAGGAGGCAGAAACAACTTTATCCTTAGTTCTGTGAACCGGACAACATAAGAGTAGGAGCTTAGGCAATTTTTTGGCAAAAAGAGGATTTTATGATTATGCGGCGCCCCAGGGTCCTGGTTGTCAAAGTGGTATTGCTTTCCTCTCGGGGAGAGTGATACTATGTTTGGAGGCAGTGAAGGAGAACTCTTTGTCAGGTAACACAATGCATGCAACATGTTCACACTCCAGACCAGAAGGGGGAACTCTAAGCCTGTTTAAGGTGAACTCCCCTATAAGAACATCCTGATCTGGAGGGAAAGGGTTCAGTTCCTGTCAGGCAGACAGAGGGAATGGAAGCATAGGAGCCGTGTAGCCTAAAGTGCTGAAGCTCCTAGGAAACAGACCGATAGAAAGCAGAACATATTGCAGCAAGCGTAAAGGAAGTCAGAGCAGAGGAGAGGATATCAGAGGGAGACCAGCCAGGAGCAGGCTGCCTCCTTCTGAGGCACAGAAATCCGGTAGCCGGAATACCGAGGGAGTAAGGATCTCTACGCTTTACTTCAGAGACTGGAAGGACAGCTATTTCCACGTTACCTGTCCAATCTATACCTAGGAGGCATGGTGGCAACTCTCAGAGGCTGGGGCCTGCTAGAGTCCCTATTAACTGCCTCAAGCCACCAGTCATACAGGTTTGTCCTATCCTATCCGGGAACAGAGAGAGGGACATAACATCTACAACAGTTGTGAGCACCTTATGGGAAGCTTAGCAGTAAGGGACTGCAACACTGCAGCGGAAAGGAAGGCTACTGATTTCCACCTGGACAAGGGGACTCTGGACTTGCCTCCAAACCGGCCGGACTCTGCCTGCCCTATGATCTGGTGCCCTGAACTGTGGATGCTGAAGTCTTCAGTAAAGGTAAAGAGACTGCAACCTTGTGTCCTCGTTCTTCTCTGCGCCTTTCACCATCCACCATCTACACACCGGGAAGCCCTGGGAACATACTTCACCTGTGGGAAGGTATACCATCTAGCTGCCATAACATCACCCCAGCAGACCCCTTAAAGCAGCGTCAGTCACCCTGACAGAATACCACAGGGGGCATCACGAACATTTCCCCTTTAAAGACCTCTCCCTTTCACAACAGTACCGAGTACCCCACAGCCCCATGGGGGCGCTCCAATTATTTTGGAGTTCCCATATGAAACAGAGATTTTTTTTTTGAAAAAAAAGCAGCCATGTTTGTGAGTTATGTACAACCATCTTCAATCGTCCCATCAGCAGGTGTATTTTACAGGTTTTTTTTATCAAATGGATTAACTGTATTGCCCTGAGCTCTGGGTTGATGACTTTGTGATGGGCCCCAAGTGTCCTAATTGCCGTCATTTTTTTGGCATCATTTAGCTACGCCAATTACAGTAGACTTCAATAAATAGTATATTTCCTGTAATGACTTTGGCCGTGAACGACAAATTAAGCATAGCTCTATACAGTCATGCTCTCAATTGTGACTCCCTCAACCTTTTGTCGTAGTTTGCCGCTTTAATGGATCTTTATTAAATAGCTAAAAAAAGACGCAATTAAGAAAACAATATGACAATTTTCATCATCATTTCTACAGATTACGAACGTCTCGCGTAGATTCATTTAACGTGGTGATGGATTGTCACATTTCATTGACATTTAAAGCCACAGGAAACAATTGGATTACTGAGAAACCGCTTCAGTCATTGATTCCGCTTCTGAAGGGAAGGACGAATGTGTGAGACATTGTCCTTGATCCACAATAAGAAATATTCTGCATATTTGCGGGTTTCACATAAAAGAGAACATTTGCAAACAATAAGAAATACTTAAATATTAGATATATGGATTTTGAATTACTTTCCTTTCCTGAGTAGAGAGCTCGACAGCTCCAGCACCAATGGGAAAATGTTATAGTGTCCACACTTTCTTCCCTGCACCCCTCTGACTCTCCTGCATATCCAGTCCATGATCTGAGCTATGGAATAAAATACCCTATTTTCATCAACGACTTGGTGAGTGCCACTTTCTTTATTCTCTTGCCAGCAGTGTTACGCTTACGCATTTTGGGTTAGAAGCCCTTATTCATAGCTGTTCGAGTTGCTGCTCCGAAACGCGTGAGAATATGGGTCCTGAATCTTTTTATCTTTAAAATACAAGCGGTTTTCACACTGAATTGTCCTTCCTGCAAAGTGAGATGATTACCTTTTTTTTTCCTCCAATGAGTAGTATGTTACCGGCTCATTACTAGGTAGGAAGGAACAAGTGGACATGTGTGAGCACTGCAAGCAAGGTATACCGCACCCCTTGTCTGTCCAACAGTGACATTGATAGCTGTTCACCAGCTCACTCGGTCTGTAGACGTTGGGACATTTATAAGGAATGGAGTCATTCTAGAAAAATTGTGGATCACTTTACACTTCAGTGGTGTGCAAAGAGGTAGACTCAGGTGGTCCTGTTGGTTGTATCAGGGGACCAAAAGAGAGGCTATCCAGGTGGAAGAGGGAATATTCTCATCTTGTACCCAAGGGATATAGATGAAGAACCAATGGTAGCCCCAATGTGCCTGATGAGCAGATGAAGATCCAAGGCACACCACCGTAAAATGGCAAAGTGAGATGCTCTACTAGAGATCCGTTGGGGGAAATAATGCAAGACCACCAGAACAATGGTCATCATGACTGTGGTGACTATGGCTGCACAAGTTGCCATTAAGGATCAGGCCAGGAGAGATGGGCCAATGTGGATGCTGCAGTAAAAAAACTGAGACATCATGTATGAAGAAATGGTGTCGTCACCAAGGATCCAGCTATCCGAAAGGGGCCAACGCAGATAGCCGAGATAGGTCCAGCAGCAGAGGAACAAGATGTTGTGTGGGTGGAAAGGTGAGTCTTCCTCCACTAAGGAATTACCTCCAAGGATCCAGTCAATTAAGGAAGACTGAAGTAGATGGCAAAGATTGCTCCTGCGACACAGCAGCGATATCTTGGGTGGGACGAGAGGGAATCTCTTTCCTCTTGAGTACCATTGCCTCTGTGACACAAAAGGGGTTGTATACACTAATCTAGTAGACTATAAATATGGTCATTACAATTAGTTGCTGAATTTGGGGCATACTACCTTCATCTTGGCCATGCACCCCACCCCATCTATCTAAGGTGGTTTTCAACTGGAGTGGACTAGACCTGGATCCTACTGGCCTGTTTATTTTACAGCACTACAGCCAGGAAGGGGATGTCTTTTATATTTTAAGGTCCCATCCCATCTCCTGATTTGAACCAATTTTACACTAAGAATATCCCTTAACATTTTATGTGCACATACTGTATATATATTTATTCCTAAGAATTTGGACACCTAACCCTTAAAAATCTCCGTTTGACTAGGTACTCGTATGTAACCATTAACTGTACTTAGAAATGATGATTAATGAAGTTCTGAAATTCTTTTTTGAAGCATTAGATACACGATTTTGAAGATTAAAAGGATTGAGTCATCCCATTATGCAGACATCAGCACTATGGGTCAATAAGGTCTCGGCCACTACGACGTTAAGCTGAAATCATTCTTTTTATTCCTTTATGATTTTTTTTTTTGTGGTCATACAGAAGAAAATTAAAAAAAAAATATGCTGAACTAAATTACTTAAGGTTAATGTAATGTAAGAGTTGGATGCTGTAAATTTCCTTAAACCCAGTAAATTCAGTAACAATTATCTGCCAACACTACCTTCCCATGGGTAGTGGGAAACTGCAAAGAGACCACCAGTCCATTGCTACAAGAACATTAGTAAATACAGGAAGGGGTATCCAGAGGGTCAACACAATGGGGACACCTTAAGGCAGTGTTCCCCAACTCTGGTCCTCAAGAGCCACCAACAGGTCATGTTTTCAGGATTTCCTTAGTATTTCACAGGTGATAATTGTATCACCTTCACAGGCAATAATTCCGTCACCTGTGAAATACTAAGGAAATCCTGAAAACATGACCTGTTGGTGGCTCCTTAGGACTGGAGTTGGGGAACACTGCCTTAAGGTATAAGCACTGAAATGGGACCTTCTATTTGAAAATAAGGGGCCGGGTCATAAAAAAAAAGGTAGCAAACAGAGCTGTGGGAGAGGGCTCCTGCTGATGTTACAGTAGTTTGCATACAGCTCGAAACAGGGTTGGTCTGATATTTATGAGGAGGAGGAAAGCATTGATGGCTGATTTGAGACACATACTGAATAGGGGATTTTTAAAAAATAATATTTCTGTTAGTTTTGTTTGTAATATTAGAATGAATAACATTAAATGAAAGGAGATTAAAGATTATTCCCAAAAGAAAAAGTTATAATACCATAGTAATAGTTGGGGTCCAATCATTTGGTTTCAAAGCCATGATCAAGACTCCCCGTGAACAGTGCTCTGCGGCCTCATCGCCCGGTCCTGAATGACCAGAATGGAGGTCAATCATCTGCACTTCATTCAAGACCCTTATTTCCTTGGATAACGTGTGATATTTGGAATAACTATTTAAAAGGACCTTTCAGCTTATTTTTTTTTCAACTTAAACCGAGTACCTACTCTAATTGGTCTCTCTCCACTGATTCATTTTCTTCTGTGCCCCTCTCTTCCAATGTTGTATCCCCTGATAAAAAAAAGATGCAAATTTTGCCTTCAACCAACTGGGCGAATACCATGAAACATCTCTGTAGGTGCAGTTGTGTTTGGATTGTTCGTCATTGGAGGAGAAAATGCCCACAGAGATGTTCTGTGTTATACACCCAGGTGGTTGAAGAGAAAATTTGCACCTTTTTTCCTAGGGTTATAACTTTGCAATGGAGGGGCACAGAAGAAAATGAAAACCTGTTCCAGAATCAGTAGAGCAGCACTAATGGGAGGCGGTTAGTTAGCAGAGGACCCGCAGTTCATCAGTATGATGTGGGTAGTGAAGTCCTGTCAAAAAAACAGAGAGGAAGATTAGGAGCTGCTATGTTGACGTGACATTACCGGAAGCAGGAGAATCACATGCAGGAGCGGTCATGATGGTTCTGAGCCAGAACAGCATCATAGTTGTGGTCACTGTTGGACATTTTGCATTGGTGTCCTCGAGCTTCAGATACCTTCTTTGTGCATGTTCCAAGGTCATACATTTTTACTTGATGCAGGTCATCGATGTGTTGAGGTTACCCTTGCTATAATCGAACCCTGACCGGTGTCATCACCAAGTATGTAACTCAATACCATTTCTGGTGTCCTAGATTTTCAGAAAAGAATATCGATTTCAGGAATAGACTGCAAACTTTTATAGTTTCCCTTTATTCCCACTAATAGCTTACAACTTCTATCCCCCAGGTTTTTGGCATACGCATTATCTATATGACATATTGTAGACATGATCAGCCGTACTATGGAAAGACTGCAAAATGTTCTCAAATGTTTCAAGCTGTTTGTCTTAGCCCAAGAGAAGTGATTGCACTTAAATCACTAGATTCAGGAGTAAAATGCACCTTAATATCATTCTTCTCCAGGTCTCCGTGCATCTCCCAGAGCGGCTTATGTATGTCAGACTATTATGTAAATCAAGCTCATCTGGGATCAGTGTAAAAGACATTATCGTTGGCCCCGTGCCCAATCTAGCAATATGGTTAAAATCAATGTGTCCCCTGACATTTGCTTTCCAGAATTGTGCTGTGGCTAGTAGTATTTCCTCATTCATTTGCAGGGTATAATTAGGTTGGCCAAAACCCAGAAATTGGCTAATTTTACTCACCACGTTGGTCTACAAAGTACCTGGCATCCCAAAAATAGGTCAGGAACAAAGAGACGGTAGTTTACGCATGAATCTTTATTTCACGTGGATGCATTTAGGGGACGATAGCTGGAAAACCAAATCTAATGAGACAGATCAGCGCTGCTACGTAATTAGATGATTGAAATAAAACCACAGAAAACTTTGGAATTTGGAAAAAATAATTAGTATTGCTTACCATACTAGGGAGTAAGTGGTCCCAAAAATGTTTTCAGCCGATGCATGTATTTTAATAAATGAATTGAGTTGCTTTAAACAAAACTAATTTGCAAAAAGTTGCAATGTTTTCTAAAATCACCGGGCCGTCAGTGACCACCATGGAACAGAGAAAAAATGGTAGTGACGGGTAGGAGCTGGATGGCAACGATGATCACGACCTGCGATTGATGGGTTCACTCTCTAAATCCCCTGCGTAGAAAAACCTGTTGGGTCAGAGTTGTGAACAAATATAAAATCAAAAGAAATGGCAGATGCTCTCCGAGCTTTACTGCCAATGTCTGACAGGTGTCGTCTAGTTCTAATTTTAAGGAGTCCAGTGGTGGTGAACACTATATATTGTAATCTGCAAATATTGAATGAAGCCAAAAAAGTGGTGTTACAATTGACGTATAGTATAATTTTTACTATCAGAAAAGGAGGAAAAATATTTAGAATTTTGCTTAACTGAACAGCAGGTGCAAATCTTATGTTATGTGTCGAGCTCCAGCCGTTGCACAGGGGGAATCTTGAACCACCTCTGCTGCGGTCCCCCATTCTTCTCCAGCCGCAGTGGAGTCTGCTCAGCGGAGACGTCAGTCCCAGCATCTGGCTAGGGCAGATACTCTGCATTTGGTTACTGCTGCTCTTCCAGGCTCGGCCATTGTAGCCAGTACTGGTCAGTGGCGAGCAGACGTCTCGGGGACCAAGTCCTGCTTTTCCCCTTCTGAGCATGCCCAAGGAAGGTCCTCTCATTGGAGGTCGGGGGTCACACGCTCAGGTCCTGTAGCAGCTCCCATTCGTCCTCTAGGAAGGTCTTGAAGTTGCTGCAGCTATAAAAGGTTTGCATGGCAGCATGGCCATGCGCTAGTATCATTTGTGTTTTGTGCTTGTCGCCAGTAATACTCTGCCACTCAGGCTACACGTGGAGAGTGTCCGTTAGCCGTGGAAATTACATAGACAGGCAGCTAGCGTCAGTAGGGGCAATTAATCGCTTGGCTTAGCATCTGGTTCCTTCATGTCTGCGGTTAGCACAGAAGAGTTGCGGAGCAAGCACAACCCTAGTTAGGATTTTAGTCCCACTAATTATTTCACAACTCTGTGAAGTAAGGCTGGGTTCACACTGCATTGTGTGAACCCGTTTAACGGACTACGTTACACCGCGGCATAACGCGGTGTAACGTAGTCCGTTAACGCCGCCATTACAAGCAATGGCGAGCGCATCGCTAGCACACGCCCACAATGGGCGTGCGCTAGCGATGTGCCGTCATTGAGTGACGGACCCGAGATGCCGCCTGCAGCGTTTTCGGGTCCGTCACTGCTAGCTTGCCGCTAGCGCAGATGGAGCTAGCAGAAGATCCATCTGCGCTAGCACTGTGCAAGTGCCGGCACTTGCGTTAGTGCAGTCCGTTTAACGGATATGTTGAACGGACTGCACTAACGTAGTGTGAACCTAGCCTAACAGGGTCCATGCTGATACTGACCGAGTGACGGAACTCGTGTCTAATCTGACATTGTACCGCCATATAGGGCTGCCATTTCTCTAGCAGCAGTCTTCTCTCCTGCCCGGTGGACCTATAACAACTCATATATTTACTCGGTGCGTTCCGCCAGCCGTAACAGAATACTAGCGCCAGGGTCTGGCTAGTAAATGGCGGACGATCAGCATCTACAATGGTACATCCAGCAACAGGAGGCTAGGTTGTCGGCTCTTGAACGCACAACCTCGGCTGTGGATGTCACCGCAGTCGCTGTACAGGCTGCTAGCGTAGCTGCAGCCAGTTTGTCCTCTGCCACCCCTGCTCCGACTTTATCTCCACTCCCGCTACCAGACAAGTTTGCTAGTGACAGTAAGCTTAGTCGGGGATTCGTGAGCCAGTGCACCATACATCTAGAGCTCTTGGCTGCACGTTTTCCTATGGAACGGGCTAAAGTGGGATTTATCATATCCCTTCTGTCGGACAGGGCGTTGGAGTGGGCAACATCGCTGTGGGAGCATGATGATCATGTGGTACAGAGTGCTCCTCACTTCCTGAACTCTCTGAAACAGGTCTTTTTGGGACCTCGTATCACCCATGATACGGCGCTCCAACTGCTGGCATTAACACAGGGCTCTTCCATGGTCAGCCAATTCGCCATCCACTACCGGACTTTGGCATCAGAGCTGGAGTGGCCGGATAAAGTCCTTATCCCAGTGTTCTAGAAGGGACTGGCTGACCATGTGAAGGACACCTTGGCCACAAGGGAGATTCCCCGTACACTGGAGGAGCTCATAACTATATCCACCTGCATTGACCTCCGTTTTAGCGAGCGGAGGTTGGAGCGGATCCAGTGTAGGCAGAGGTTCCAGTTGGCTCCTACCTTTGCCAGTCCTCTGGAATCTCCTGTTCAGGCGTCTGACTCCCATGAGGCCATGGAGGTTTCTCGAACGGGACCTAAGTCCCGGGCCGCTCGAGTACCCGTGGTCTGTAATATCTGCCAGCAGTTTGGACATTATGCCAATACATGTCCTCAGCGGTCGGGAAACAATCGCGTCTAGTAACCATAGGAGGAGGTTCACTAGACACAGCGGCATTTTCCTCCAAACTTTCCTTTTTAGAGGACAATCACTTTAGGCTCTTCCACTCTTACAGTCGAGCTTTGTGTGGACTCTGGTGCAGAGGGGAATTTTATGTCCTCTGCCTTTGCCCAACTCCACGCTATACCCCTGGTGATGCTTGCCAAGCCAGTGACTGTTCGAATGGTGAATGGGTCGACACTGCCCTCACAAATAACACACCAGACCATCCCTTTCACGTTATCTACTGTATGTCTCCTTCCCATCAGGAGATTATCTCCCTTCTTGTCATTCCCGAGGGAATAGACGAGATCCTACTAGCAATACCATGGCTACATTAATGCAGCGCCCCAGAGACCTGGTCGTTGCAGTAGTATCGCTCTGCCACTAAGGGGAGTGATGGTACGTCTGATGGCACTAAAGGAGTTCATCTGACCAGGTATCACCAGCACACATTACACTTCACACTCCGGCCACTAGGGGGAGCAAAAGGTTTTATTTACTAGGCCACTCCTCACACTGGTAAAACTAGGGGTTGGATAGGAAGTTAGGCAGAAGCTGACTGGGTTTTGTCCAGGCAACATCCCGTGGCAGGGGGTGTTGCGGGGAAGATTCAGTGGGGTCCCTGTCATGCGTGGGAACCTGGCAGGTACCTAGCGACTAGAACAGAACGTTACAGAACCGCGCCTGCACTACCCGCAGCGGTATCCTAAGAAAGAGACACGAAGCGAAGGATATTGTGGACAGTGAGAAACGAGATCAAGCACAAAGGAGAGCCAGTAGGAGTCGTGCCCGGAGAACGGCAACTGAGGCGCGTGGCCGGAACACCGAGGAAGTAACTGACTCTATGCCTTACTTCAAACTCCGCAGGACAGTTAATTATAGGTTGGCTGTCTACCTTACATCACCTAAGCAGACATAGGGGGCAACGCGTGGAGAGGGGTGTCTCTAGGGTCCCGGAAGAACTCCGAGCCTTCCCGTCAAACGGGTGCGTCCTAGCCATAACATACCTGGGGGACGGAGAACTATAAAGAACTGGAACGAATTAGAAAGAACAAGAATAGAAGTTGTGAGGACTATCCTGAATGCTCAGCAGGGAAGCACTACAACATACAGGCGCAAGTTGTAGGCAACGATTTCCACCTGCAAAGGGAACTCTGGATGTGCCTTCGGACCGGCCGGTCTCAGACAGCCCTGTTAACCGTGCTCTGGATTGCGGATCCTGAAGTCTTCAGTAAAGAGGTAAAGAGACTGCAACCTTGTGTCCTCGTTATTGACTGCACCTCACACCATCACCATCCACCTTACTGGGAAGCCCTGGGGACATACTTCACCTGTGGGAAGGTTCACCATCTAGCTGCCATCACATCACCCCAGTGGACCCCAAGCAGCGTCGGTCGCCTTGACCGAACACCACAGGTGGCATCACGAACCCTTGACAAACTACCATCACCCCTTTCATTGGACGCCCCTTAGCAGGGTCACGAACCGGGTCCAGCCACCGTGACAACCCCAGAACTGAGACAGAGAGGACCAGTACCGAGTAACCTGTGGCCCTGTGTCTGGGGGTGCTCCATTAACACTCCCCTCACATAGAGTGGTCCTCAGGGAAAATTTTGGGTTGGAGTGAATCTTGTAAGGGCAGATGTATGAGGGAATACATTCAGGTTGTCACTACAGAGGTACCCGCAGATCTTACTTCTCTACCCAAGTGCTATTGGTCCTATGCGGACGTGTTCTCCAAGAGGGCTGCGGAGACCCTTCCACCTCACCGTCCCTATGACTGTCCTATTGATCTCATGCCTGGAGCAGAGCCTCCCCGGGGTTGGGTCTATTCCCTCTCTCTCCCGGAGACAGAGGCTATGACTCAATACATCAGGAGAATTTGGCAAGAGGGTTCATTAGGAAGTCAGTTTCACCTGCAGGGGCGGGGTTCTTCTTCATGCAGAAGAAGAACGGAGAACTACGTCCATGCATAGATTACAGGGGTCTTAACGCCATCACCATTAAGAATAAGTTCCTTTGCCTCAGATATCTGAGCTCTTCGATAGGCTACGGGGAGCAAGGGTGTTCACCAAATTAGATCTGTGGGGTGCTTACAACCTGATTCGCATCCGTGAGGGGGACGAATGGAAGATGGCTTTTAACACCAGAGATGGGCACTATGAATATCTCGTGATGCCCTTCGGACTCTGTAATGCCCCAGCCATTTTCCAAGACTTTGTAAATTATATCTTCCGGGATATGCTCTCCACCTCGGTCGTAGTCTATCTGGATGATATACTCATCTACTCTCCAGATATTGACTCTCACCGGAGAGATGCTTGCAAAGTCTTCGACCTCTTACGGGCAAACTTCCTCTACGCCAAGTTGGAGAAATGTGTGTTTGAGCAGGAGTCCTTGCCTTTCCTTGGTTATATCATCTCCGCCCAGGGATTGGCTATGGATCCTGCCAAACTACAGGCTGTCATGGACTGACAGGAACCCCATTCTCTGAAAGCGGTGCAGCGCTTTATGGGGTTCATTAACTATTATCACCAGTTCATTCGGCATTTCTCAACTTTGGTAGCTCCCTTGGTAGCCCTCACCAAGAAGGGAGCAAATCCCAAATTGTGGTCTCTATTAAGTCTCATTTTGCTAGCGCTCCCATTCTACATCGCCCCGATGTAGATAAGCCATTTATAATGGAGATGGATGCCTCATCTGTTGGTGCTGGAGCAGTCCTCTTCCAAAGGTATGCTCAAGGTTGGAAGCATCCTTGCTTCTTCTTTTCCAAGACCTTCACACCAGCGGAGAGGAATTATTCCATCGGGGACAGGGAGTTGCTAACCATGAAGTTGGCTTTCTCAGAGTGGAGACATCTCTTGGAGGGGGCTCGCTTTCCCTTCCAAGTTTTCACAGACCACAAAAATTTGGTGTACTTACAGACAGCCCAAAGGCTAAATTCTCGCCAGGCAAGATGGTCCCTGTTCTTCTCCTGGTTCCATTTCACCCTCTATTTTCTCCCCGGGGAAAAGAACATTCATGCCGATGCTCTCTCTCGTTCCGCTGTGTCATCTGAGGAGGAGGAAGAGGAGCCTCGGCTTATTGTCCCTTCTGAGAGCCTGAGAACCGTGGCTCCGGTCTCGCTAGAGTCTGTGCCCCCGGGCAAGACTTTTGTACCATCACATTTGCGACCAGAGGTTCTCTCTTGGGCTCATTCATCCAGGGTGGGTGGACATTTTGGCACCAAGAGGACATCTGAGCTGCTGGCGAGGACATACTGGTGGCCGCATATGGCCCGTGACATCGGGGACTATATTCGGTCATGTGTCTCCTGCACCAAGAATAAGTCTCCTCGACAACGGCCAGCTGGGTTTCTTTATCCCCTGCTGGTGGCAGACAGGCCCTGGGAGATGGTCGGAATGGACTTTGTGGTGGGCTTACCCAAGTCCCGTGGCTGTACCATCATTTGAGTAATCACCGACCATTTCTCTAAAATGGTGCACTTGGTGCCTCTTCCACAGCTACCTTCTGCACGGGCCTTGGCAGCGTTGTTTATAAAACACATTTTCCGCCTACACGGTATGCCAGACAAAATTGTCAGTGACCGGGGTCCCCAGTTTGCGTCTCGGTTCTGGAGAGAGCTTTGTCGTCTACTCAGTATTGAGTTGAATCTCTAATTGAATGGGTTGGTAGAGAGGGCCAACCAGACCTTGGTCACATATCTGCGACATTTTGTATCAGCCAGGCAGGATGACTGGGCATCCTTGCTACTGTGGGCGGAGTTTGCGCTAAACAACACCGTAGCCGACTCCACTGGGCAGACCCCATTCCTCCTTAATTACGGTCAGCATCCGTGGGTTCCTGTGCCTATGCCCGTGTCTTCCGCCGACTCCAGGGTGGCAGACCGGGCTTTGGAGGCACGGGACATTTGGGACCACACTCAGTATGCTATCCGGGCCTCCAAGGAGAGAATGAGGTCCTCCGCCGATGCACACCGGCACCCCGCTCTGACCTTTGCTCCTGGCAATTTAGTGTGGCTCTCCGCCCGTAACATCAGGCTGCATGTTGAGTCGACTAAGTTTGCACCTCGATACTTGGGTCCCTTCAAGGTCCTTGAACAGGTTAACCTTGTGGTCTACCGTCTGGCCCTTCCTCCACACCTAGGTATCACCGACACCTTTCATGTGTTCCTCTTAAAGCCCGTACACATGTCACGGTTTTCCGAGTCATCTGCCAGGACATCGGGTTCATCTACATATGATTACGAGGTGAATGCTATCTTAGGGTGCAAGGTGGTACATGGCAAAACATTTTATTTGGTAGACTGGAAGGGTTATGGCCCAGAGGACAGGTCCTGGGAGCCTGCTGAGCACATTCGAGCTTTGCAGCTCATTGCTGCCTTCAAGCGTAGCGAGGTCCAAGGAGGGGGGCCAATGTTAGGTATCGAGTTCCCGCCGCTGCACAGGGGGAATCTCAAACCACCTCCGCTGCGGTCCCCTATTCTTCTCCAGCCACAGTGGAGTCTGCTCAGCGGAGATGTCGGTCCCAGCGTCTGGCTAGGGCAGATACTCTGTGCTTGGTTACTGCTGCCCTTCCAGGCTCTGCCATTGTAGCCAGTACTGGTCAGTGGCGAGCAGACGTCTCGGGGACCAAGTCCTGCTTTTCCACTTCTGAGCATGCCCAAGGGAGGACCTCTCATTGGAGGTGGGGGGTCACACACTCAGGTCCTGTAGCAGCTCCCATTGGTCCTCTAGGAAGGTCCTGAAGTTGCTGCAGCTATAAAAGGTTTGCATAGCCGCACGGCCATGCGCTAGTATCATTTGTGTTTTGTGCTTGTCGCCAGTAATACTCTGCCACTCAGGCTACACGTGGAGAGTGTCCGTTAGCTGTGGGAAATTACATAGACAGGCAGCTAGCATCAGTGGGGCAATTAGTCACTTGGCTTAGCATCTGGTTCCTTCATGTGTGCGGTTAGCATCGAAGAGTTCCGGAGCAAGCACAACCCTAGTTAGGATTTTAGTCCCACTAATTATTTCATGACTCTGTGAAGTAACAGAGTCCATGGTGATACTGACCGAGTGACGGAACTCGAGTCTAATCTGACATTGTACCGCCATATAGGGCCACCATTTCTCTAGCAGCAGTCTTCTCTCCTGCCCGGTGGACCCCGGGCTGCGGACGCACCTATAACAACTCATATATTTACTCGGTGTGTTCCGCCAGCCGTAACATCTTATGTCTCATAAGATTGTCACAGTAATGAATGCTTGGTGGAAGTTTCGGGATACTGTATAATTTGGGGGGCTTATATAACCATCTGGTTTGGTGACCCCAAAATTAAAGCCATGGGCCAATTAGTTTGAGAGCTTGAGATGCGGAAGTTCCTCCTGGGGTGGTAACCCTGGGATGCTTGGACTAGATGTGCACATTGTGCACAGAACTTCAAACTTCCCTCCTTTTGAGGACACATCCTTATACTGGGCCTTTTGGCTAGGATGAGAAATATTTAAGGTCCGATTAGTTTTTAAATTGAAAAAGCCTTCATTCTTTATTTTGATTGTTTCACTGTGTATCACTAGAGATTGGTCAAAACGACTTGCAGGACCAGGTCCAGCGGCCGAGTCCCTAATCTATGGCTGCTAGACAGGAGCGCTGAGAAATGCCTCCTACCTCCCATCATCCGTCCCTTTTCTTATGATTAGCCAGCTTAGCGCAGCATGACATGTGTATCAAATCGTAATGATGACATTGCACCAGGCTGGATAATCAATAGAGATGTTGGTGGTGGCCTGAAATAAAAGGCAGTTCGGAGGGCTTCTGTCCGATGACCACAAATCACTGACTTGGTCACTGGACCAGGTCAAGCGAATCGATTTACATAATCTCTATGTGTCAATGTTTTCAAGTGTCTTGACACAAGGATATTTTATGGTTGATTTTCCCGTATGGGTACCCAACTGATCTGTCTAGTGTGGCAAGTGTATGGCCATCAGGTTGCCACAAACTCCAGGTTCTCCTTCTCTGGGCTGACACCTGGCTCTTCTGCTCTTGGAAGAGCGTTGACCTTGACTGAGCTCCAAGTTCTACCAGGTTGACAACCCAGATAGATAATGAGCACATGACCAGCTCACCCTAATCACAAGAGAAGGAAGGCCTCCGGTTCCTGACTCTTATTGTTGCCCTGTCAAAGACTGTGTACTTTTGTATGGCTCTGTTCATTTTGTTAAGTGCACTCAGATGGAGAGCACAATCTCGGGTTCTTAAAAAATACCTCCTCTTTTCCCAGATAAAGTCACTGCCAGAAACTCTGTGGCTGAATCAAGCATTCATGTGTCAGGAAAAACAACCATCAGTCAAGTGATTATTCGGCCAACAGATATCCGATGTGTATGGCTATCTTGAGTCCTAGGACCAGCTGAGTACCTCAAACCTAACCAATCTCAAAGTATGCTATTCAGTTGATTATTTAGAACCAGGTCATTACAGGATACAAAGCAAATAAACAAAGTAAAGGTCATTCTAACAGATCCTTAGATTAGAAAATGTAAGCTTCCTCATGTTGTGGCTTCTCACAGCTGAAAAATGTGTCCAGATTATTTCCAGTTATCTCAGTGACTTCTACTTTAGACAACATTTAAAGGTTCTTGCAGAATTTTTCTGAGGCATGAAACTTTTTTTCCTCAATCTTGGATGCATGTAGAAACAAATAAGAAAGCCTGATGTATATGATGTCATTGTTTGTCACAGGTGTGCTCTCAAGATAAATAAGTCGCTGGGCAGGTGTGCTCAAAAACTTGATCCAAGATTTCCAACATCAAATGATGCCGTCGCTGCCCAAAAAATACTCATCCAGCAATTTCTTAAGTTGTTTACTTTGGACATTAGCGTATTGAAGATTAGCCAGAAACCTGACAGGATGGCCTGCAGCAAGACTCTGGATACGTTGCGTGATCCTAAGTAAAAAGCCGAAGAACAGTGCATTAATGACCACCAGAGGATAATGAAAACCATTCTTAGAAGGTATTTCGTAATATATGACTTTAGATGAAACACTTGAGTCAAATTTTTGAAAATTTGGACACTTTATGAGAATTTTAGGAATTAGAAATTAGGTGTGAATGGTCTAAAACTGCAATCACCACTCTACATAAGAAATCTGGGGACAGAGCAAGATCTTGTGAAGCCTACAGCCAGGTCCTCCTTCCCTCTCCTAAATGTTCATCAAACCCAGTATCTTCAGCATTGACCACAGTATGGCCTTTTGGCCAGTTGGTTATATAAAGTATTGTTTTAGTTGTTTTGATTGATTGGTTGTTGTGATTCATTGGTTGGTCCATCTCATTGGTTGTGATTGGTCCCATCAACGCTACTGTTCCACCCGGATCTCCAGAAACCTGAGTGCAATACCGAGAAAGAACGCTCTATGTTATGTATTTCTGAGGGCTTAAAGGGGTATTCTCAGGTTTGTAAGTTCTGCCCTATCCATGGTATGAGGATAACATCCCGATCACTGGTGGTTTGACCACAGGGAACCCTAGCTAATCTGAGATCTAGGGTTCTGGCAAACCTTTTGCATGATTCCATTCTTTGTTCTTGGGATTGGTGAAGGTTCCAGTGGTCAGACCCCCAACGATCAAGAATTTATCCATTATCTCATGGATAGTATATAACTACCAAACTTGAGAATACCTCTTTAACATGAATCTTCTAGGTCCAAATGCAATCTGTAGCAGGACCCTCACCTTCCTACCATGTGCTAAATCTGGAGTCATGTAATGGAGCAAAGTGGCACAAAGACCCAGGTGTAAATGGTCTACACTCTCTATTACTACAACCCTGCTTACAATATGCCATGCTTCATCACATGCAGCAAAACAGAGCGCTTACAGATATGTGATATATGCTCATAGAGAAACCATATAACACCACTCAAGAGTTTTTCTCAACTTTGCATGAATCCTTTTTGCCGTCCATTGATTTGCATAATAGTTTCACAAAATAATTTTAATGACTCATGCGGTGGTCGGTGGAAAAGTCATTTCTAAAAAAAATGTTTTCATCTTTCATTCTTTAGTACTTGCACTTCAAAGTCTGACAGTGGGGAGAAGGGCTCGCCGAAGTAAACAGTAATGCAAGAAATATAAGCAATTATATGTTATAAAATACCAGCTAAGCTTAGCATATATCATCTCTGTAGCCTATAGCCAGACTCTGATGAACAACTCAAGGTCACGCAATTATATTCCCAGCCAAAGAATACATTTTTCTTAAAAAGAAAATGGCAGATCAGGTTGCATAACACCTGAATGGAAGCTCCAATGAAGCTGTAAGTACATCATCTCCACCATACACTTTTTTTATACTGATAGTTAAAAAATAAGAGATCCAGTGGACAGCAGGGTCCTACAGAAACCAAAAGGCGCCGCTGGTTTTGTAAATACATTTGCATGAGGCCCAAAGGTTACCGTAGTGGAGCGCCCCCAGACACAGGGCCACAGGTTGCTCGGTACCGGTCCTTTCTGTCTCAGTTCTGGGGTTGTCACGGTGGCTGGACCCGGTCCGTGACCCTGCTAAGGGGCGTCCAATAAAAGGTGATAGGAGTCTGTCAAGGTTTCGTGACGCCATCTGTGGTGTTCGGTCAGGATGACCGACGCTGCTTAGGGTCCACTGGGGTGATGGAATGGCAGCTAGATGGTATACCTTCCCACAGGTGAAGTATGTCCCCAGGGCTTCCCAGTGATGTAGATGGCGATGGTGTGGGGTGCAGACAATAACGAGGACACAGGGTTGCAGTCTCTTTACCTCTTTACTGAAGACTTCAGGATCCACAATCCAGAGCACAGTTAACAGGGCTGTCTGAGACCGGCCAGTCCGATGGCACATCCAGAGTTCCCTTTACAGGTGGAAATCGTTGCCTACCAATAGCGCCTGTGTGTTGTAGTGCTACCCTGCTGAGCATTCGGTATAGTCCTCACAACTTCTGTTCTAGTTCGTTCGTTTGTTCGTTCTTTCTAGTTCTTTCTCTTTCTTTCTATTTCATTCCAGATGCTACTAGTTTCTCGTCCCCCAGGTATGTTATGGCTAGGACGCACCCATATGACGGGAAGGCTCGGAGCTCTTCTGGGACCCTAGAGACGCCCCTCTCCATGTGTTGCCCCCTATGTCTTTGTAGGAAGTTTAAGGTAGATAGCCAACCTATAATTGACTGTCCTGCGGAGTTTGAAGTAAGGCATGGAGTCAGTTACTTCCTCGGTGTTCCGGTCACCGGCTACGCGCCTCAGTAGGATGTTGCCGTTCTCGGGGCACGACTCCTACTGGCTCTCCTTTGTGCTTGATCTCGTTTCTCACTGTTCCACAATATCCTTCGCTTTGTGTCTCTTTCTTAGGATACCGCTGCAAGGTAGTGCAGGCGCGGTTCCGTAACGTTCTGTTCGCTAGGTACCTGCCAGGTTCCCACGCCTGACAGGCAGCCCCCTGAATCTTCTCCCTGCAACACCCCCTGCCACGGGATGTTGCCTGAATCCAACCCAGTCAGCTTCTGACTAACTTCCTATCCAACCCCTAGTTTTACCAGTGTGAGGAGTGGCCCAATAAATAAAGCCTTTTTCTCCCCCTAGTGGCCGGAGTGTGAAGTGTAATGTGTGCTGGTGATACCTGGTCAGTAGAATTCCTTCAGTGCCATCAGACGTACCATCACTCCCCTTAGTGGCAGAGTGCCATACTGCAACGACCAGGTCTCTGGGGCGCTGCAGTAGCTTATCAAGAGATCTGCTAATGTCAGTCCCAAATATATGCCCTGGGTTGGACATTTTTCTCTACTTTCTTGGTAAGAACACTAAATTAGTTTCTTGCTAAACTGAAACAGATGATAACAGAGAAAACAGTGATTAAAAAAACAGATTACAGACTACTGTATATGTAGAGAAAAGACCTGGGCCGCGTATGCAAATATTATATACTTGATATGGCGGCCAAGCAAAATTTTCAAAATTGAACACGAGGTTCTTAGTTAATGTTTTGATCAAAGTGTATGAGCCCACTGTCACTTGGAACTGTTAGACATAGCACTGTACGGTCACAGCGACACGTCACCGAAAGAGGACTAATCCAGATGTCCAACAGCACAACTGCTTACAGCTTTGGACCACCCCACCCCACGAACATAGCAACAATGGCCGCCACACAGGAACCAACTAAATTGATCTATAAAAAAACTCACCTTCCATGTGGTCTAAGGGAGCTAAGAACAAAATACCACCTTCTTGCATTCTCCTGGTAATTTCAAAACACAGACCTGGGAGAAATGCTGGTACCAAGGAAGACAAAAATGGGGCAGACCATGCAATAGACCATAACTGTAGAATAAAGGACATGGACCCCACATCCAAACATACATTGACCTACTTTGACTAAACAAAATGATCAGAAATGATCATGAGGTTCATATTTAACATTTGGATCAAAATTTATAAGCCCACCGCCACATCACGGCAAACCTCTTACCGCTTAGGTATAGCACTGTGCAATTAAAGACTACTTGTGGGGGATATTCATACCTAGCTGTGAATAAAATAATATGGAGAATATGAGACCACTGCTTCATGTGAGTGGTTGTCGGTCGCACATGCTCAAAGCTGCTGTCTTCATATAGGGGATTTTAGGTCTCTCATTCTCAGGTTTGATGGGGGTCTCAGTGGCCAACCTTAAGCGTTCACATATTTATCGTCTAACCTGTGAATAAGTGCCGCTTTAAACTACCGCTTTAAAAGAAAATGTGAAATCTGAAAATGAAAAATTGTTTAAATCATTTTTTTTTAGTATTAGCTATTGTAAAACTCTTGCTATTTTCAGACCGGCCACTGGGGCTTTTTTAGACTGTAACTTCCTGTTATTTCAGGAAACAGCACATTAACCACAGACTGAAGCTCTGTCTTTTGTATTGAAGCAACTAATGAGCGTGTGCAAAGTGAGCGGGAAGAGGGTCAGCTATGACATTGCCTATTGTGATGGGTGGATCAACTATGCATAGAAGTGTAATCTGCCTGTGAGGATAAGGAATCTGCTGAAAACTTTTTCTGAAAAGACAGGAAAATTGCAAGCTGACTAATTTTTAGTTTTTACTAAAGATTGTGATAGGAAAAAATAAACACTGCCCAAATTTTTAATGAATAGACCATTTTCTGATGATAGCTCTCTTTATGTTTTGAGTTGCTCTGATCACATTCCAAAACAATGTTTTTATCAACCAATTTCCAAATTTTCTGACATCTCCACTGCTTTTTTCCCCCCCATATAATCAAAATTGTGTATATAGCTTACAGTACTTTTTATGCTCGCAAATTCCTTATTTGCTGGATCTGAACCACTAATGGCTGGAATTTTGTTTAATAGGTAAATATTGCATCCCATTAGCTCAGCTAAAATGGCAGAGACTTGTTTGACTTCATTTGGCAGGGAACTGCCCTTTTGCAAAAAAAAAAAATAGAATTGACATGAACGTTATTTTTGGAACATTTGATGTGGTTTCAGAGCACTTCCAGGAGGCCCCCCTCCCATCGTCTGCAGTCAGAAGGGTAGAATTGCTCTTGCTTCATTCTACGATATGGGTAATCTTACTAATCAAATTCAAATTTTCTCGCATTTGCATTCACTTCGGCAAAGTATCTACACTCTGCTTCCCGGGCATAAAAACTGTTCATCTTAAACATTGTGATTCATGCCAAGAACTTGGATTTCAGGAACGTACGGTGAGTAGTAAATAGTGGTAACATGGTACCAGTAATTCTATAAAAATGCACATAAGACCTCCGAGCCCAAAACATTGTATGGGAGCCCTACTGTATGTCCATGTGCCAATTTTACACAAAATTCCAGAAACAAAATCTATTGGATTCCTTCACTGGTTCTGTACTGAGGGTTCTTTCCAACTAACATTGCTTCTATTCGATGCTGTATGGAGGCTCAACATATGGCGGCTCATAAAATGGCTTTAATAACAGAGTATGGTGCTAAAGGGACTTCCATGGATATTACTCACATCATGTGCATAAAAAAAACCATTAATTCCCTCTCCACAGCATAGATGGATAAATGTAAGATTGCGGAGGGCCTGATTGAATGATTCCAAAAATGAAGGGTTCAAAGTCCACCGTGTAAACATGTGCAACCACCACAGTGAATAGGACAGTAGTCGCACATGCTCACAATAGCTTAGTGAATAGGACAGTGGTCGCACATGCTCAATATAGCTTAGTGAATAGGACAGTAGTCGCACATGCTCACAATAGCTTAGTGAGTAGGACAGTGGTCGCACATGCTCAATATAGCTTAGTGAATAGGACAGTGGTCGCACATGCTCACTATAGCTTCAGTGTTACATGAGAGTTTGAGACCCCTATCACGTGATTGGTAAGTGTCCAAGCAGTGGGACCTCAAGTGGTCCTACATTTACTGCATCACTTAGATGATATTTGTTCTTTGAAGGTCAATTCATTCAGTATGGATCTATTTCTTGTAAGATAAGCATAAATCCTTTGACTATCCAAAGTTTCTCAAGACAGATCTACTTACAACTAGAATTTGTGCAAATTGATTGGCAGGACCCAGCCCAGCTCAGTGAATAATCTGTAGCTTCTGACTGTAGCCATGAAAGCCACCTCCTACCTGATAGCATCTACAGCTTTTCTTTTGACTTGCTGGACTGTCGCGAAGTCACATGCATATCATGTCTAAGTGATGATGTTGCACCAGGCCGGCTAATCAAGAGAAGAGCTGCAGATGCCGAGAGGTAGGAGGCAGAACTCAGGGCTTACATCCAATGGCCACAGATTACTGACGTGATCGATGGAATTGAATTGGACCAACTCTACTTACCACCATTTGTAAACTAAATCACAGGACATTTAAGACTTTGGATCATTGAAGACCATGCCCAAATTGGCAAGAAGCATCCTATCTTAGAATAAATTGCATTAAGTCCATCCTTTGGTGGTCACTTCCCCATTCCTTCCCATGAAATTAAGAGCTGATGGAAAATAGGCACATGAACAACAACTGTGATCAGCTGATGTTAGAAAAAGTTGTCTAAGGATAAGTTTTCAATCATAGGGGAAATGTATTGTAGCTGAATACATACCCTCTGGACCTCAAAGGGGGTCAATGTTTTTGCAAACATTTCATTGAGGTTTTGTGGACATTCTGGATGGATCAAAGGCGGGGATTCAACAGTGATGTAACTTGAAGCTTGTGGGCCTCAAAGCAAATTCTTCAACATGGCGGACGAAATATCATGGATCTTTAGTAGAGATGAACAAATTGATTTGCACTGTCCTGGTTCAGTATTAAAGTCTAGTACTCCATGGCAGCTGGTCTTCACTTCTTTGGCCCAGCATCCTAGGCTTGTGAGTCTTAGTCACTAGGCCAAGTAAGGGTCAGAGGTGCAGAGATGCCAAACTATGGATGCCAGATGCAGAAGTGAAGACCAGCTGCCACAGAAGGGCAACCGAAATCAAATTCTTTGATATCATTGATCTTCTCTTAGAGACCTTTTAAGGAGGTGTTCAGTCTATTTGATTAGTCTTGGGTGTGACTGCAGCTTCTGCACCCACTATAGTTACACCTCTCTGCTTCAAATGGTGAATTACTTGCTGGGAGGTATATAGGCTATAGGATACAAGGATGGGCCAAGTTGACCAAAGCTAGAACATCGTTTTATTAGCGTCTGTCTGCTTTAGCTTATTTAGGGTGTCCTAAAGAAGGCCCTAAACCTTATGTATGGATAGGGGTGGTCTTGATAGGACATATTTCATTCCACCTCGTAGAGGATATAGACATCCAATGCTAACTCTGGGTTAGTTTGTCTTGCCCTCCCCAATTCATTGTCATAATGTCTGAACTACTGCAATATATTCTCTCTTTCTTTGCATTTATTTATGCCCCCTTCACAGTAATTCAGATGTCATCATTATCACTGGTTAAATGCGGAACCTTCAAAAGTTCTTAATCCGGTTGAGCCCAAATCCAAACATTCCTTCCGAGAACAGAGTTAGGAGAAGGACTCAGCTGGCCGAAGAATAACATTTACTTTTGTTTGTATGAAATTCCCTAATCATAAAGCTTTGTGTTTCTAAGAGGTGAAAGGGAGAGGCCTCTGATGTTCTCCCGCCTGTAGATCATGTTTAATCATCTACATCCTGCTGCAAATTTAGGCATCAGTTCTAACAAATCTGTCCCGCTTTTACCTGATTGCTCGCTGCTGAGTTCCTTTCCTTTAATTATTGGACTAATATAATGTTTACATTTCTGCAGAAATCAAAGTCAGCAATCAGCGGGAGGTTTTATGTTGTGCTCATACCTTCATATCCAGGTATAGTTACTAATTATTCCAAGGGGAGACCTGACCCAGCTTGTGGTGTTCAGTTACAGTAGATATATACAGCAATTTCTGTTTTCCAGCATCGTGTTGCTCCGAGGTGTGCTCAACCGTGCTGCGATGGACAGCACGTTAGGGAGATATACAGTAAATTCTGAAAAGTTATACACTGTTTAGCGCCACGTCGACAGCTCTCATGGGTCCAAAAAATGTTGGCCATATGCAGCGGTGTAACTTGAAGTTTCTTAGCCCCAATGCAATATCTTCAACAAGACCCCAACTATCTTTTCTCTTTCTTTAATGGCCTTCGGCTTGATCTTGAGCCATGGTGACTTGATGTAGGAAGATCGATCTTGTGCAAGCTTAGATAGGTCCACCATGGTCTTCATGATTATGTGGATAGTATCAAGCCTTGTTCCTTCTGTCCTTCTGACCATGATGTCCTTTTTCAGTGACTGCTCTCTTCGTATGATATGTTCAAATCAGTCAAGTCGTAGTTTGGTGATCCTTGCATACAGTGACATGTCTGGCTTGATTTGTTCCAAAATTGATTTGTTTGGTAATTCGTGGTATTGATAACATCCTTCTCTGTTTTGAAAGTGCCAATTCTTCTCTCGTTTCTTCATTGTCCAACTAACTGTCCTTAATGGTGTGGGTCTTCTCATATGGGGTAACGCGAGCTTTTGGCCCCCTTTACACCAGGTTGTGAACCCAAGCCGTTGCTTATAGGGTGTATAGTTATCATATAGAGCCTCCTCTTTTTGGCCAGATCTCCTACGAGCAAAGATGATTAACCCTTAACTCATCCCCAATTATATAACTTGAACTTGAAGCATTTTGGCCCCAGTGCAAAATTTCCAAAAGTACCTCAGACTATCATGGGGTCTTTAAAAGTACTGGACTTTTGGTGTGGTCCAAAGGGAACTTTTAAACCCCTTTAGGCTCCATTTCCTAGGTGCAACTGCACCCTCTGCGCCCACTATAGTTATACCTCTGGTTACCCCTGTTCTCCTTGATTGGCTAATTGGTTCCAAATCGAAATGCATTGCCCAAGATGAGACAACCCCTATACAAACATACATTAGGGAGGTTTTGCTCCTGGCTTCAGAGACCCCTTTAATAAAATAGAGTCATAGGAAATACTCTATCCATTTATTCATCCATCCAACCATCCATCCAACCATCCATCCATCCATTATTTTCTAGCTCCGCAGAGGATTAAGGGCTAATGCTAGATTCCTTACACATCTCTGTTCTCTGAATCCAGTTGTCTGTATAGAGGAGCATTTATCCTGTACAGAGGAATATTTCTCCGTCCTGCACCTTCTGTTCTGAGTCAATAAGAAGCATTAGTCAATCGGTATCTAAGATAAATGCGAGGAAAATGCAACCCTGGGGCAAAGGCTGAGCATTCACAAAATCCAGACCATTGTTGGCTGAAACCTTAACATCTGGCATTAAGCAGTTTGCAGATATGGTTACAACCCACGAGTGCTTCCTCCACAGCTCAGTCCAAGGTTTTTCTGCTCCCATTACAACTATATTAGAACATTATTAAGATTGCTGCAGGGGAAAAAAAAGAAGGAATTACTGAGATTGCAGCAGTCAGGGTAATATGTGCTGCAGACATCCTAAAGTGCAATATTTCCAGTTATTTTCATGTAGTCTATGGCTGGGTTCACACAAGGACACTGAATCCGGAGGAACAAATCACCAAGTATTACGTCTGCAGAAATACACAAAATCTGCATGTTTAACCCCTTCGCTTCATTGGTGGTGCTGCTGAATTGCCTTTTTTACCAATCCCCTATGAAATCCTACCTGTAGAGTGCAAAGATGGCCGACACCGCGGCTTTCGTTAGCCCCCTACTACCGTGATATCCCATTGGCATTCTAAGGCCATCTAACAAATACCTTAGATGCTATTGACTGTGGCATCTAAGGAGTTAAACTGTCATGATTGGCGCCAGCAGTGATAACAGCAATTTCAGGCAAGTGTCAGCTGTATAATAAAGCCAACCTCTGCTATGTACGGAGTCTCTTTACACCCTCGGCTACCATAAAAACTCATTGTAGAGTGTCACGTTTTGGAAACTGGCAGATACAGATAGAAAAGGGCCCTTGTGCAAGAACAATATATGGGACCTTTGCAGTTCAATAGCTCCTCATAATGCAAGTTTCACCTACATGGAAGTGATAGTGACCCCCTACTTGGAAGTGATAGTGGCCCCTACTTGGAAGTGATAGTGGCCTCCTACTTGGAAGTGATAGTGGCCCCCTAATTGGAAGTGATAGTGGCCCCCTACTTGGTAGTGATAGTGGCCCCCTAATTGGAAGTGATAGTGGCCTCCTACTTGGAAGTGATAGTGGCCCCTACTTGGAAGTGATAGTGCACCCCTGCCCCTCTACTTGGAAGTGTTTGAGGCCCCCTACATGGAAGTGATAGTGGCCCCTACTTGAAAGTGACAGTGGCCCCCTACTTGGAAGTGTTTGTGGCCCCCTAATTGGAAGTGATAGTGGCCCCCTAATTGGAAGTGTTTGTGGCCCCCTAATTGGAAGTGATAGTGGCCCCCTACTTGGAAGTGATAGTGGCCCCTACTTGGAAGTGATACTTACCCCCTACTTGGAAGTGATAGTGGCCCCCTACTTGGAAGTGATAGTGGCCCCCTAATTGGAAATAATAGTGGCCCCCTACTTGGAAGTGACAGTGGCCCCCTACATGGAAGTGATAGTGGCCTCCTACTTGGAAGTGATAGTGGCCCCCTACTTGGTAGTGATAGTGGCCCCCTAATTGGAAGTGATAGTGGCCTCCTACTTGGAAGTGATAGTGGCCCCTACTTGGAAGTGATAGTGCACCCCTGCCCCTCTACTTGGAAGTGTTTGAGGCCCCCTACATGGAAGTGATAGTGGCCCCTACTTGAAAGTGACAGTGGCCCCCTACTTGGAAGTGTTTGTGGCCCCCTAATTGGAAGTGATAGTGGCCCCCTAATTGGAAGTGTTTGTGGCCCCCTAATTGGAAGTGATAGTGGCCCCCTACTTGGAAGTGATAGTGGCCCCTACTTGGAAGTGATACTAACCCCCTACTTGGAAGTGATAGTGGCCTCCTACTTGGAAGTGATAGTGGCCCCCTTATTGGAAATGATAGTGGCCCCCTACTTGGAAGTGACAGTGGCTCCCTACATGGAAGTGATAGTGACCCCCTACTTGGAAGTGACAGTGGCCCCCTACATGGAAGTGATAGTGGCCCCCTACTTGGAAGTGATAGTGACCCCCTACTTGGAAGTGACAGTGGCCCCCTACATGGAAGTGATAGTGGCCCCCTACTTGGAAGTGATAGTGGCCTCCTACTTGGAAGTGATAGTGGCCCCCTACTTGGAAGTGACAGTGGCCCCCTACATGGAAGTGATAGTGACCCCTTACTTGGAAGTGATAGTGGCCCCTACTTGGAAGTGATAGTGGCCACCTACTTGGAAGTGATAGTGGCCCCTACTTGGAAGTGATAGTGGCCACCTACTTGGAGGTGATAGTGGCCCCCTCCATAGGTTGCACCAATGATATGTCCATCCCTGGTGACAGGTTTTCTTTATATTGCAAAGCGATATAAAGACTCCAAACATTAGCGTGTCTGTTTGTTTTGTAAATGTAACAAATAAAGTCATAAAATATAGCAAATAAAAGAGAGAAACATCTATTGTCTGCAGAACAAAGAGCTGCGGAAATAAGAATCGGGCTTATCTGTGTGATTAAAATTTTCTTACAATTTGCATTATTTGAAAAAATGCAAAACAATTCAAGAAGCAGAAGATTCTGAGAATTATTCAGATTTACTTCCAGCTGAACACTCGTTAAAGAGAAAGAAAAAAGGAGTCAGTGGCCATTAAAGATGAGCGTTTTGCATTTGCAGAACCCTGACCTATTGACCACATCATTACTAATCATGACCTTCGATGGGAGCCCTGTGACTAATAGGCTCGGCGTGATGTCATTGTCGTAGCGAAATACACACATGATGTCACTCGGAGCCTACCAATCAGAAGAGGCATTGGGGATGGCAGCAGGTAGGCGGTCGTTTGCTAGACTCCTGTTCGGGAGGGTCCTGCAAATCGATTTGCTGATCTCTACCAGCCAAATCTGCAGCTTCATAACTACCACCGCTAGCCTGCCGTACACATTGAATTTTACTGGTGGAGGTCTGCCAGATAGGCCCCCCAACGTTTCGAAGAATAGAGACATGTGGATGTTGCATTAAAGCAAATGACCACCTATCCATTACGATTTTATGAGAGTAATAGTTCACGACCATGGCCACAACCTTACAAACCAGGGCGTAACTTTACCATTTGCATGGGTTGTAATCACACCAGAGCCTGAAGCCTAGGGGACCCAAAAGGACCTTTGGCTTATATGACCAGACCATTACTATTAATGAATGGCAATAGTTGGGGGCTACGTTGGAGCCTTTGCATTGGGGCCCACGAGCTTCAAGTTACACATTGCTGCAAGAACTCTTAGATATAGTATATAAACCTCTTACGGAACATCTTGGAGACTCCTAGAAAAAGGAGAGGCCTTTAGCTTTGAGCCAGAGAATCTCCTAGTCCTGATCCAAACAACCCAAAATGTCCATGGGTCAGATTTCTTGCGCCCCGACATTCAGACTTAAAACGATAAAATTGTAAAGTTTGGGGTTGCAATGCAAAACATGCTGGAAAATGCAAGACTTCCAAAAATGCTGCTTTCCCTTAGTTTTCGGTGACTACCGGAAGGTTTACCAACTCTTCCAGAAGTCCATTACTCTTCCTTTTTCTCCTACTATGTGTTTTGGCAAAGTTAGAAAGATATGACTTATTCTGTACAAATCTCTTAAACTTTTTAAACTTTAAAAATGAAAAAAATAAGACTTTAAAGAATATTTAAGAATAAAATTATTAAAGAGAATTTTCCACCGAACTGAACATAAGCAGCACAGATATTGTGGTCGGGCATTAGCCAGCAGGAAGGTCGCTCTGCTTTTACTCAGAGAATGTCACAGAATGTCATCTTGTGAATGGCTGCGGTTACATCTTGTGTCGGTCACTGGAGAGTTCACGGCAGCTGAGAATATATTATGGGTCTCATTTCATTTTTTTAAGTCACTCTTTTCATTTTTGTCTTGCAGTATTCATTGATTTTTTTCTTTTGCACCAAATTCTTCAAAACGGAGAAAGCAGTTCATGAATTTGTGGTGCCATACACAGTCTATATAATACAATCATACTGCCATATAGTTCCCACGCAACTGTGCCATTCAATTTCTGAATAATTCCTTCATACCCCATATTTTTGGACGAGTTTTAAATGGAAAAAAAAATGATTCTGACATACAGTACAGACCAAAAGTTTGGACACACCTTCTCATTTAAAGATTTTTCTGTATTTTCATGACTATGAAAATTGTACATTCACACTGAAGGCATCAAAACTATGAATTAACACATGTGGAATTATATAATTAACAAAAAAGTGTGAAACAACTGAAATTATGTCTTATATTCTAGGTTCTTCAAAGTAGCCACCTTTTGCTTTGATGACTGCTTTGCACATTCTTGGCATTCTCTTGATAAGCTTCAAGACATAGTCACCGGGAATGGTTTTCAGTTCACAGGTGTGCCCTGTCAGGTTTAATAAGTGGGATTTCTTGCCTATTAAACGGGGTTGGGACGATCAGTTGTGTTGTGCAGAAGTCTAGTGGATACACAGCTGATAGTCCTACTGAATAGACTGTTAGAATTTGTATTATGGCAAGAAAAAAGCAGCTAAGTAAAGAAAAACGAGTGGCCATCATTACTTTAAGAAATGAAGGTCAGTCAGTCTGAAAAATTGGGAAAACTTTGAAAGTGTCCCCAAGTGCAGTGGCAAAAACCATCAAGCGCTACAAAGAAACTGGCTCACATGAGGACCGCCCCAGGAAAGGAAGACCAAGAGTCACCTCTGCTTCTGAGGATAAGTTTATTCGAGTCACCAGCCTCAGAAATCGCAGGTTAACAGCAGCTCAGATTAGAGACCAGGTCAATGCCACACAGAGTTCTAGCAGCAGACACATCTCTACAACAACTGCTAAGAGAAGACTTTGTGCAGCAGGCCTTCATGATAAAATAGCTGCTAGGAAACCACTGCTAAGGACAGGCAACAAGCAGAAGAGACTTGTTTGGGCTAAAGAACACAAGGAATGGACATTAGACCATTGTAAATCTGTGCTTTGGTCTGATGAGTCCAAATTTGAGATCTTTGGTTACAACAACCGTGTCTTTGTGCGACGCAGAAAAGGTGAACGGATGGACTCTACATGCCTGGTTCCCACCGTGAAGCATGGAGGAGGAGGTGTGATGGTGTGGGGGTGCTTTGCTGGTGACACTGTTGGGGATTTATTCCAAATTGAAGGCATACTGAACCAGCATGGCTACGACAGCATGTTGCAGCGGCATGCTATTCCATCCGGTTTACATTTAGTTGGACCATCATTTATTTTTCAACAGGACAGTGACCCCAAAAACACCTCCAGGCTGTGTAAGGGCTATTTGACCAAGAAGGAGAGTGATGGAGTGCTACGCCAGATGACCTGGCCTCCACAGTCACCAGACCTGAGCCCAATCGAGATGGTTTGGGGTTAGCTGGACCGCAGAGTGAAGGCAAAAGGGCCAACAAGTGCTAAGCATCTCTGGGAACTCCTTCAAGATTGTTGGAAGACCATTCCCGGTGACTACCTCTTGAAGCTCATCAAGAGAATGCCAAGAGTGTGCAAAGCAGTCATCAAATCAAAAGGTGGTTACTTTGAAGAACCTAGAATATAAGACATAATTTCAGTTGTTTCACACTTTTTTGTTAACTATATTATTCCTCATTTATAGTTTTGATGCCTTCAGTGTTAATGTACAAAGTATTGCAAAGGTGATAATTGCATCACCTGGACAGGCAAGCATTCAATCACCTGTGCAATTCTAAGGAAATCCTGAAAACATGACCTGTTGGTGGCTCTTGAGGACCGGAGTTGGGGAACACTGATATAAGGTGTCAGTCTAGAACAGGTGAGTAACTTTTATTTAACATCTTCCAAACCCTTCGTTATTTGGGCCAAAACAAATCCGGTTTGGGTGAATCTGCCCAAAATGAATTTCGGGATCTTTCTCCATCTCTACAAATGTTTCCATTCTCAGGCTATCCCCTTATAACCAGTAATAGGTAACTTCCCATTTGAGGGATCCCCGCTGCAGATTTTTAAACAGGGCCTGAATTTTCAAGCTGTGAGTCTGTCTATTAGTATGGGTGGAAAGCCTTTTTCGATCTTGGTCCTGTATAATGGGGATCATGCATAAATAAGTCATGGGGGTTACTATATTTATAAATACAAGTAAACGCACATGGAATGGAGTTTGCCCTTTAATAAGTCTAATAATTGTCTAGAAAGGCTAGCTAAAATAAAAATTCTAAAATTAAAAATAATATCAATATTTGACTGTTAATTTAGCAAGTACAAACAATGACGGAAGCGGAGATGAAGCTGTGGATTTAGGCAGCGCTGTCCTGTAAATGAATTGATTGTCATGGGCCACTGGAATATTAAAATAATATTTCACAGCTCAGGCATATAAAATTACCCCCGAGCAAAACAGGTATGATTATGGTAATGCCGATGATTATTATAATGTACTTCCCCAGTTGAGCAGAGTCAGGTTTTCAGCCGTGTTGCAAATCGTCTTTTATTCAATTCAGCTTGTAGATTTGCATTCCCCAGTTGCTTCCAGATGCACGTCGGCTTCAAATATGCTGTTTTTTCAGCTATGTTACAACTCCGTTATTTTATTCCTCTTCCTGATTGCAATCGTAAAATGGAAGTTCACCGTGGACTCACGTGGAAGAATATATGTTGCGGAATTGCATAAATAATGATGCCCTCAAGCCGGTTTCAGAGGGCTGCAATGTGCCGCTTAGCCTCCACATTACAGCCACTTAACTTATATAGGGATCACCCTACATCCCTATAATAGGGATGTGCAGCCACCTACATACATGAACCAACAGTTTCCTTGGCCCAATCGTATATGATGGGATCACCCCCGCCTCTCTCTTCAACTGAGCTCCATGTGTTTCCTCCTTCCACTAACTTACCTATGCCCGATATTGCCATTTCCATGTGCGGTTCTACCATTACGCCCCAGCAGCATGCCCACTGTCTTGGGGTCACTCTTGATTCAGATCATTCCTCTGCCCCCTACATCCGATCACTGGCTTGCTCATGTCACCTACACTTCAAAAATATTTCTAAAAGTCGAACTTTTCTTACATTTGACTTGGCAAAAACTCTTACTCTTACTTATTCATTCTCGTCTGGACTGTTGCAACTCTCTACTGTTTGGTCTTCCACTCAGTAAAGTCTCCCCTCTCCAAAGAAATAAAAATTATCATTATTATTGTGTAAAGGGTCAACAAAAGGAGTTATGCCGCATTCACAAACCCATGGATCATGAGGCTCGGACAGTCCAGGGTTCTCCTGACCCGAATTTGACAGCCTTATAGACATTTATGATGCTGTTTAACTCAAGTCAGGAGACACATGGACAGTCATGATCCATGCTCAGACCGTGACACATGGGTGTGTGAATACAACATTAATGTGACCCAAGTGTTAGGGAAAGGCGATAAAGCTTTATCCATTGCCTTCATACCATGATGTCATGCTCTTATACCCACCATCATGTGTCTCCTAACTCCTGGTCATGTCTACTACTTTTGGTCTCTTAAGGAGTCATTAGCATCAAAAGTCTTGACCATTCTCTAAATGTGGTTGTCTTCTGCTGGGCTTTTGTGATCCATTACAGAGTTAGAGCTTGAGCCCACCAGTGGATCCTCTGGTGGGCAAGTCTGACCCTATTGGTAAAAATTTAGTAGGTCATAAAGATTCATCCATTGTCTTCAAGCCTTATTGCTATGTTCTCTTTCAGCTAGCCACATGTTGTGAATTCCGCTCTTGGGCTCCCTCCAGTGGTTATAAGTGGCACTTTTGTGAGTTCTGCTCTTGGGCTCCCTCCGGTGGTTTTAAGTGGTATGGCTGCTCCTTGGATTTAGCAGTCTGCAGCTGCTTCCACTGATTGTCTTTCTGCTCGGCTATTTTTGCCTGGCTCTTTCCTTCAGCCAGTGCCACTTGTCAATGGTTCCTGGTTGGATTCACATCTCTTTGGATTTCCCTGTTATCCTGACCAGTTCAGCAAAGTTAAGTCCTTGCTTGCTCTTTTCTGTCCACAGGTTGTGGACTTATCCGTTCTGTGCTTTCTATGTTTTGTCCAGCTTGTCAGTATGAATTAATTCAGTGAAGCTGGAAGCTCTGGGAAGCAGATTTACCCTCCACACCTTTAGTCAGGTGTGGAGATTTTTGTAAACTCTGTGTGGATTTTTTGTAGTGTTTTATACTGACCGCACAGTATTTCATCCTGTCCTATCTATCTAGCTAGACAGGCCTCCTGTGCTACATCCTGGTTTCATTCTGTGTATGTCTTTTCCCTCTCCACTCACAGTCATTACTTGTGGGGGGCTATCTATCCTTTGGGGATTTTCTCTGAGGCAAGATAGTTTTCCTGTTTCTATCTTTAGGGGTAGTTAGTTCTCAGGCTGTGACGAGGTGCCTAGGGAGTGTCAGGAGCATCCCACGGCTACTTCTAGTGTTGTGTTAGCTTAGGGACTGTGGTCAGTACAGGTACCACTTCCTTCAGAGCTCGTCCCATGTTGCTCCTAAACCACCAGTTCATAACAGCCACATGCTTGAATTCTATCCTCATAAAGGGCATTAGTGCCAAAAGTCTCAACCACTCTCGAATGTTCGACTGCCTGGGCTTAATAAGGAAGCCACTCCATAGCTCTGGGCTTGAACATTATGGCCCCATGGTACTCTGGAAAGATGTTTTTAACTTCCATATTCCCTTGACTTGACCCAACTTGTTTAACAACAACCACTTTTTGGTCTGCTGCCCATCCCAACCTCTGATCGTCTACTGCCATGTTAGAACTCCAACTGACAGAATTTCAGCCTATCTGACTACACCTTTCATCTGCCTCCTTGGTCTTATTAAATTTAATGCTTTGCCCATCAGCGAATCAGTTGATTGCTAACGAAAGCTACTCCGGGGGTTAGGAACCTCATGACAAAGTTCTCGTGAAGAGCACAAACCTCGTAGATTACTCTCTTTAGTTTAGCCTACCCCAAAACCAATAGTTACCTAGTCGGTCCACATAGTCCAGCATGTCACATACATGGCATACCTCAAGCATTATAGATGAACCCTCGCAGTCACCAGTTGATATACAGATGGAGTAAAGGTTAACCCATCTTGATCAAAGTTTTCTCACTCAGTGGATTAATGGAACAGCATTGACTGACTGATGCCAGGTTAGGCGTTGAGTTACACTTTTTTGTGCTGTGATATCCCAGTGCCATGTTATCTGAGTCAAGGTAACCTTCACTAGATGTGTAAAACTTATATATTTGAGGACATACTTTTGCCTGCGCCATTGATTTCCTTGGGGAAAATAGGAGTCGGTACATCAAAATTTTCCATCTGATATCTGTGTAGAATATCTCCCGTCTTCCTTCTTCTTACATACCTGCTCCCGAAGTGTCTCGAGACTCCCCGTAGCAGACGCTTCAGATGGGATCAGACAAAAACATGAGAAAAACATTTGCTTTGAAAGTAACCTCTGTTTGGAAATAACATCCACCTTCTAAGTATTTTCTACATTAGACGAAACCTGGTATAAACAAAAGACAGACATTCGTGCAATTAGCTCCCAATCCAGAGGCATCCGTGGCGGAAAATGCATGCTAAGGGAATTCTCCACGACAAAGACTGGAAACTCTTCCATTTTTAATTCTTTACCCGTACTGAATTTAACCCTTAAATCACCCAAGAGCGCTCGGGTTCCGTACACGTTGGAGCTCGTGGCTTCTGGGAGCGTAAGTGTTAAGGTCTCGATGCCATGCGAGGAGGAATAGCTTACAATTTATTACCACAACATTCTCGAAAAAGGATTGCATTTGGGTTTGATTATGATGAATTGACTTGTGCAGTTTGGGTAGATCCAGTATGTCTTAGTTATGTTGTCGTTCGGCCACCTAAATTACATGTCTGGTAATTAGCCCTGTGGGATTTTATTATACAAATCCACGGCGGCCTGAGCAAAATGTTCCATCAGCCGCGAGGAACTATATGAAGATATATTATATCTGCTAAACCGTATCACTGAATGAAACACTTTCTACCAGAATACATCTATATACAGTAGCCGTCTGATGGAGTAAGTTAGATAGATATTATTATTATTTATTATTATTATACATTTTTATAGCGCCATTTATTCCATGGCGCTTTACATGTGAATACGGGGCAAATATAGACAAATACATTAAACATGAGCAGATAACAAGGCACACGAGTACATAAGGAGGGAGGACCCTGCCCGCGAGGGCTCACAGTCTGCAGGGGGTGGGTGAGGATACACTAGGAGAGGGAAGAGCTGGCTGTGCGGCTGTTCAGTAGGTTGAGGATCACTGCAGGCTGTAGGCTTGTCGGAAGAGATGAGTCTTCAGGTTCTTTTTGAAGGTTTCTATGGTAGGCGCAAGTCTGATGTGTTGGGGTAGAGAGTTCCAGAGTATGGGGGAAGCACGGGAGAAGTCTTGGATGCGGTTATGGGAAGAAGAGATGAGAGGGGAGTAGAGAAGGAGGTCTTGGGAGGACCGGAGGTCGCGTGTAGGTAGGTACCGGGAGACCATGTCACAGATGTATGGAGGAGACAGGTTGTGGATGGCTTTGTATGTCAGTGTGAGGGTTTTGAACTGGAGTCTCTGGGCGATAGGAAGCCAGTGAAGGGCTTGACACAGGGGAGAGGCTGGGGAATAGCGGGGGGACAGGTGGATTAGTCGGGCAGCAGAGTGTAGGATGGATTGGAGTGGTGCCAGAGTGCTAGAGGGGAGTCCAGAGAGTAGGAGGTTGCAGTAGTCGAGGCGGGAGATGATAAGGGCATGCACTAGCGTTTTTGCAGTGTTGCGGTCAAGGAAAGCACGGATCCGGGAAATATTTTTGAGTTTGAGACGACAGGAGGAGGCAAGGGCTTGGATATGTGGCTTGAAAGAGAGGGCAGAGTCGAGGATCACCCCGAGGCACCGGGCGTGTGGGACTGGGGATAGTGAGCAGCCATTGACATTGATGGATAGGTCTGGTGGAGGGGTAGAGTGAGATGGGGGAAAGATGATGAATTCTGTTTTGTCCATGTTCAGTTGTAGAAAGCGAGCAGAAAAGAAGGCTGAAATGGCAGACAGACAGTGCGGGATTTTGGTAAGCAAGGAGGAGAGGTCAGGTCCGGAGAGGTAGATCTGCGTGTCGTCAGCGTAGAGATGGTACTGCATACCGTGGGATTCTATGAGCTGTCCCAGGCCGAAAGTGTAGATGGAGAAGAGTAGGGGTCCTAGAACAGAGCCTTGAGGAACACCGACTGACAAGGGGCGAAGTGAGGAGGTGGTGTGGGGGAGGGAGACACTGAATGTTCGGTCTGTCAGATATGACGAGATCCAGGAAAGGGCCAAGTCTGTGATGCCAAGGGATGAGAGGATTTGTAGCAAAAGGGAGTGGTCTACAGTGTCAAAGGCAGAAGACAAGTCCAGGAGAAGGAGGACAGAGTAGTGTCGCTTGCTCCTGGCAGTTAGTAGGTCATTGGTGACTTTAGTTAGGGCAGTTTCAGTTGAGTGATGGGAACGGAAGCCTGATTGTAACCGATCAAAGAGGGAGCAGGAGGAGAAGTGGGAGGACAGTTCAAGATGGACGTGTTGCTCCAGCAATTTGGAGGCATAAGGGAGAAGAGATATCGGGCGATAGCTAGACACAGAGGATGGGTCGAGGGAGGGCTTTTTGAGGATGGGTGTGATCTTGGCATGCTTGAAGGATGAGGGAAAGACACCTGTTGTGAGTGAGAGGTTGAAGAGGTGCGTTAGGGTTGGGATGAAGATCGTGGAAAGGTTAGGGATGAGGTGGGATGGGAGCGGGTCAAGCGTGCAGGTGGTGAGGTGTGATCTTGACAGGAGGGTGGAGAGCTGATCTTCTGTCATGGTGGAGAAGCTGGTTTTGGAGGAGCAGGGTTGAGCAGCTAAGAGGGGCAGTGGGCGCTGTGGGCCAAAGCTTTCTCTGATCGTATCGATCTTCTGTTTAAAGAAAGAGGCGAAGTCATCAGCAGAAATGAGGGGGGAAGGAGGAGGTGCGGGGGGACGGAGTAGAGAATTGAAAGTGTTGAAAAGCTGTTTAGGGTTGTGGGACAGGGAGGATATGAGGGATGAGAAGTAAGTTTGTTTTGCGGCAGTGAGCGCAGACTTGAAGCTGGCGAGGGACTGCTTGTATGCAGTGAAGTGGTCGGCAGAGTGGGATCGCTTCCATCTCCGCTCAGCAATCCTGGAAGCCCGTCTCAATTCTTTGGTCAGGCTGGTCAGCCAGGGCTGCCTGTTAATTGTACGAGTTTTACTATGCATGAGTGGGGCGGCCGAATCGAGTGTTGAGACCGCAGCACCAACGATAGTGGTGAAAACTAGGTAATTGCCCAAGGCCGAAATCAACAAAGTGGTCCTCGGTGAGACCTTACACAGCTGCAATATTCATGGGTCATTCATTCTGTAGCCATCTGCTTTTATAATCCAGACACGGCACTGATAATGCCAAAGCTGCAAAGTGAGGTTGCCGAAGTTAGAAGTGTGGGACCTTCAGTGACATCTTGCTCATGTGACCAAAGGTCCTACACCCCGCGGTTTGTAGAGGAGCTGACGAGGAGGACAGAGCCTGGCATGTTCTCTACAGCGTTAGTGTGTAGGATGGAGTTTGGGCTGTGTGTAACTGTGTATCTCTGTATGTAGTATGTAGAGTGTTTTCTAACTTCTATCCTCTGATTCATCAAGAGCAGCATTGTTCATATCGGTCTTGATGAGGAGGCGTGCTGGAGTACACCTCCTAATGAGTCAGGAGCGTCGGACGAGTGGCGTTCACCTTTGTATATGACTCACCGCAAATCCTACTCTAGGCCCTACTGGTAAGATTTGTGGCAAAGCGAATGCCGCCACTCATCAAATTCATGACTTTTGATGAGAAGAAGTTGTCACACCCTGACCCACCCCACTCCTTCCACTTTGTCAGAGCTGGGCAGAAATGACATGAGGACATCAAAAGTTGCAAAATTTTAGCCCAGCCTCTTCTGTATATAGTCAGTCATTGTACCAGAGGAGGAGGTGAGCTGTGATATCATCTATTGTGAATGGTGGATCCTGTGTTATCTACTGTATATAGAGATGTTATCAGTCATTGTACCGGAGGAGGAGGTGAGCTGTGACATCACCTATTGTGAATGGTGGATCCTGTGTTATCTCCTGTATATAGCGGTTATCAGTCATCGTACAGGAGGAGGAGGTGAGCTGTGACATCATCTATTGTGAATGGTGGATCCTGTGTTATCTCCTGTATATAGAGGTTATCAGTCATTGTACAGGAAGAGGAGGTGAGCTGTTACATCACCTATTGTGAATGGTGGATCCTGTGTTATCTACTATATAGAGGTGTTATCAGTCATTGTACAGGAGGAGGAGAAGGTGAGCTGTGACATCACCTATTGTGAATCGTCAATCCTGCATTATCTACTAATTATAGAGATGTAGCCTTTCACTGAAATCCTGTCTGTGATGTTAATGAGACTGATGAAAAGTATTCTGTACAGGATACGATATATGGATCTAGTATGAAGGCTAGTGGCCAGTGTTACTGCAAGATTCCTGATATATATATATTAGAAGATTTAAAACAAAAACAAAAAATGCTGACAACTTAATTTTTATATAACAACCCAATTTTAATAAATTTATTAATTTCTTTAATGACATATTCCCTTAAAACACTATTAGTGGAATATTTGATTAATAGCAGAAGCCCGAAGATATCCAGAGTAACAATTTTGCAGCTGAATAGAAAGCCAAATGTTGGAGTCCACAGTGCCTGATTGCCACTTGATCCTTGGTTGCTCCCAATAAATTTTGTAGACTCCTAAATCTTTCAATGTGCTAGAAAGTCAATTTCCACTGTATGTAACCTGAGCAGTAGGAAGTCATTAGGACCATGGCAGATGGTGATTTAATACATATGCTCTTTCCATTTCATGTTTCTCCTGGACCTACTTGTCCAGTGTTTCCGGAGATCGATTATAGCTATAACTTATTTCTTTAACCCTCAACTTTGCATGAGACTACATGAGCTGAACCCCCTATATGAGTCCAGTACAATTGCTTCTGTAGCAGCTAAATCCCTGATTAAAGGTTACTGCTTTGTAGGTGAAATCAGGAGGCATCAGAATAATGGCTGTTGTCAATGAGTTAAGGGAATGAGTTGTCAGCTGCCCCAATCTCTGTGTGCCCTGTGTTTGCTTTTTCTGGCTTCTTTAGTCTGGGGTGCTAACTAAATTATTCTGTCAACCTATAAACATATGTGACTCAACTTTATTTAAAAAGTTCCCCATCCCTTAAAAAAGGAAGAAGCTACCATGGAAGGTGCCACCTGCAACTGGTATTGGCAAAGGTAGCAGAAGTCTTGGAGACTGATTGGGCCCAAACACCCTTTAGGTAAGGGCACTGTAATACATTTTCTGTTTGGACCTAAGCTGGAGCTTTGGAGCTTCAGGTTTATGATCTGGTTGGCCTCTTCCTTCAAAGCTTGTGAGAAATGATGTAGAATTGGTGTAGCCATTGGCATTAGAACCTTAGAGATTCAGAGGTGTCTAACAGGGCCAAAAGATCCCTCTGACTAATAGTAGATGTGGGCTGTGGCTTTTCTATATGCTTTCTGTTAGAACCTAAAAGCTTCAGGTGTCATGATCCAGGTCGGGGTTTGCTTCTTGCTTCTCTTTCCCCGGGCTGGTCATGGAGGGGTTAACCTTTCCTGCATCTCTTTAGTTCTTGGGTGGCCATTTATTGGTGCTATTTCTGGTAGCCTTTGTCAGTGATAGTTCTGGACCTTGGCTAGAGCATAGTGATCCTTCTGCCTCTGACTTGCCATGTGTGTCTGACCTGTTCCCTATCCCTGACTCAATATACGTTTGGTGATTTCCCTACAGTGTATGACTCGGCTTGAACTCTGAACTCTGCCTTCTGTCTCTGATAGTGCGTTCCCCGAGTGGCTTTTGACCCTTTGTCTCATACCTTGACTCCTCTTTCTGTCTCATGTTTTGGATACCGCGCTCCCATCTAGCTCTGACTTTTGGCTTGTCTCTAACCTTGTGCTTTGCTTTGTCCTCTGGTACTTCATCTCCCTGTTTGTTGCTGACTTCGGCCTGTTTGACTACTCTGCCGCCTCCTGGTGGCAGCCTGCATTTCTGTGCCGAAGTGCTACACAGTAAGTGCAAGCCTTTTTTCCGTAACAGTGCCCACTGGTGGTGGTTGGCCTCTTCCTTTTTTAAAGCTTGTAAGAAAGGATGGGAAATTGGTGTAGCATTGGAATTAATACCTTAGGGGTTTAGAGGTGTCTAGTAGGTCCAAAAGGACCCTCTGCCACATAAAACATGGCACATGGTTGGTGTGAGGACAGCTTTGTTATGTATTTGCTCTTAGAGCCAAAGAGCTTCATGTTTAAGTTCTGGTTGGCCTTTTCATTTTTCAAGTTTTGAAAGAATGGATGTAGAATTGGTATAACATTGACATTGGGAACCTAAGGGTTCAAAGCTGTCTAATAAGCCCCAATGATCCCTCTGTATCATGCATCAGGATTAAGAAAGGGCTATGATAGTTATCTTGTGTCATGACCCAAGATCTTCAAGTTAAACTCTGGTTGGCCTCCTCTTTTTCCCCCAGGCTTCATCTGTCCATAGACATCAGGAAGAAGAAATTAAATCTAAAGATCATGAACGCCATGGTGCTGTGGAGTGGATTTCGGAAATAGCACCACCCGTTTCAATGGTGCCTGGGGTGGCGGTCTGTTCTGCCCAAACTGGTCCTGAAAGGAAAGGTAAGAAGATCAAACTGTTGGCTCCACAGTCCTGTGAGAATATATTAGCATAGCGTATCCGAATTATGGAATTGTGCGTAGATTGCAACCATCCTTCATTACGAAACCACAAAGACCTGGCCGACCCACGTATATTATTTGACTTCTAATTCTTCTAAATGATGTTCACTCCTTTCTATAATTTGGAAGGCATTAAGCTTTTTTATTTAATTACACCACTTTTCAAATTACGTGCCCTCACAAGCCAACGCACACATGTCCTTTCCTCCATTTAACTACTTTGCCCTTCTTATAACATTCTGACAAGCTTTCAAATCACAAACAACCATCAATCTTTCCAGGGAAACGAGTTGACTTTAAGGAAATCAATTAAAAATCCTAAGCGGTATATAAACAGCAAATCCATACGGCTAAAACCATCTGAATTCATGTCACAGAATGGATTCACCTCTTGCCCCTCTAGTAGGAGAATTCCCAGGAATGTCAAATGCAGCCAGCTGTTTGTAGAAGGGAAAATTTTTTTTAAAAAAATCACTCCGGGATCTGATTTCCACCAGTGTAGCCTAGAAGTGTTTTCTGATGTAATCTCAGGTTATGCCAGGCATTTTTAGAAATATTCATAGACATTCCTGTGAATTTTTTATGTAGTTTACTTTATGTGCAGCTGAAGCCTCGGCTGATTATGTTAGGAGCCCAAACAAAGACATATATTATTAAGCACGAGAGACCTGGGAGATGACGCTGAGAAAGAAATCTTAGGGCAATTTCCTGGCCTCATATATTAAATGTTATTAAGGCAATCAGAGCTTAGCGGGGGATAAATCGAAAAAAAATTACAGAAACGTGAAGGATGTCAACAATTGAACGGAAAAATTTAAATATTTTTCAATGTTTATCCTGGAGAAAAATATATCCGGAAATTAGGTTACCACGCCTGTCTTAGTGCTAAAGGGTGTTGGGTTGAGGTCCAGTTCCTGCAACCCCACTAATCAGCTCGTTGAAGAGATTGTGGTTCTCTCGAAGGTGCTTCATCCTCTTCATCATTTCCGAGGCATGATTCCATACATATTGGTAATGACTATGCCTGGTCCTTTTTTTACTTGAGCTGTAGTCATTAAAGCAGGTATAATGCGGTGCCTGAAAACAATGAAGGGGATGCGATGCCCTATTCATTAGCCAATGAGTGGGGTATTGGAAGTTGGGTGTACAACAATGATCCCTCTGAAGGTGTGTTTCTTTTTTGCCCTGCTGTGCCATTACATTTTATGTGAAAATCAGACTTTAAAAGATTCTTGTTCTTTAAATATGACAGGTTGCCCACTCACACCTGCTTGTCATTGCCTGGTTTACCTGGTGAGATGGATACTCCAAGCTCAAGGTCCGAGTGGGCACATGGGTCATGGATGTCGGTGCTGTAGGCAGGTGAGGCACGTGTAGCAGAAGTACTGGAAGTCACAGACAGATAGAGGTATTGGAAGCAGCCGGCAGATAGCATAGGTACTGGAAGCCACAGACAGAATGGTAACTGAGGTACTGCAACCCGCAAGCAAACAGGTAGCTGAGGGACTGGAGGCCACAGGCAAACAGGTATCTGAGGCACTGGAAGCTGCAGGCAGACAGGTAGCTGAGGCACTGGAAGCTGCAGGCAGACAGGTGGCTGAAGTACTGGAAGCTGCAGGCAGATAGATAGCTGAGTGACTGGAAGCCACAGGCAGTCAGGAGATGTCCTGGATGCCACAGACATCGAACTGTGCACAGACAAACTAAAAGTCTTAATGTCAGCACACACTTTTGTCTTGGTGGGCCTTATGTAGGCCCAGGTAGATGATCACAAAGGATCGTGCTGGGCAGTCTGCAAAGCACAACGTGGAGCACAAACAAGGTTTAGCAGATCAGGGTGAGTGAAGTAAAGCCCGGTTCCAGGACAGGTAACGTAACAGTCATTACATTGATTGAAAACACCAGGTTCTAATATCACTGTAAAATTATCTTTTAATACTAGAATTTGAAGTGATGTAGGTCAATATATATGCAGAATTATGAAAAATTTGAAAGGGTTCACAGACGTTCAGGCACAAATGTGTATTGGCCCTAAAAATGTTTGTGAAACATGACCTAATAAATCCAAGAAAAGTAAAACAAAATACTATGCAGTGTTACCTTTATGTGCCTATGGACATGGATTGATCTATTGGGAATTTAGACATTGGAAGAGGATCCACAGCCAAAAAGATTTCCAAGTCTTTGAGTTCAATTACTTCAATTTTAGTGCGGTGTCTGCAAAAAATAAAAAATAAAGCAGAAAAACCCAAGAGATACGTGAGATTTATGTTGGTTAATAAGGGATCCATGACCAATTATAGTCTGGGAACAGTGGATACTCTCAGTCCCAGGTGGAAAGTAATAAATATGCAAAACTTATTATCATGTGATTTGCAAAACCTCAGTCCATGTCCAGAGTAGGACTCCTCCTCCAACCAGCACCATTTGTATCTTCAGGAGGATACCATCTCCGACAAACAGCAGAAAGTGACCCCTACTCTTGCCGAAGACGTGCGCACTCTTCTATATTTATTTTGTAGCACAAAAAATTGGTGACAGCTCCGAGTTAAACTCTACGAGAATTTTTAAAACTAATGCAAACCAGATGTCCGATGTGACTTGTTCTCCAACCTTAGTTGGAGTCCACACAATGTCACGCTCATGCTTGGGCCGTACGGAAGAGCATTTTGACAGATATGCCTTTTTTTACACTAAACGGTCCCTGATGTAAACACCAACCAATAAACCATGAAGGACCGCAGAAATGCAGCAACTTTAATCTTCCGTTGAGTGGCTACAACCATACGATACCATCCATGATGTAGAAGCTGCAATGAGACCAGGTTGGTCCTACTGCATATTCTTTGTTATTGGGTGGTGAGAACACTTGCAAGATTCCCCTTTAGTAACTGCATTGTTAGCAAGCAAAAGGGTAAGAAAGTGACTCAATGGTCATGGAAATTACATAACAGGACCAAAAAATGCATCCATCTATCCTGGTTGGCTAAAACCAAACGACCCCTAATTTTTCCATTTTAATTTTGCAATTGGGTATAATGTCCATCAGTAGCATGATGACCCTTGTAGGAGCTTGTATTTTGGGTGGGTATACAAAATCCGATGGTCCCATTGCTGTTTTCTCAAGATTGAAAGTGTTGTGTTGGCAGGAGAGCTCTAGCCAAGATGTGCTTGACATTTTGGAGAAGCATCGTTGATAAAACTGCAAACGTATTCACTTATTTCTTATAAGGTGACATTAAAATTCTGCTTTCAGATATGAATCTATGTAAATGACTACAAAGTCAGCACCAAATGAGGGTGTCTTCTGCAGGGTTTCAGATCTGGTCTCACCAGAAGCTTCCCTCTTGGGTACTCCAATGTATCACACATCTTGGATCCAACTACAATGTCACAGTTTTGAATTTCTATGCATCACTATGTGTTTATGCCGTGCATGTAGCCATATCTCTTTCACCGATATGTTTTGCATTGCCATCTAATGTATTTACTTGTTTATCTGATCCTCCTTTCTTTATTTTGAAGCCCCGCATCCGGGATGCCAAGAAAGCAAAGTATAATGTGAAGAAAAGGTTTGTCTACATATCAAATTACTGAGGTCTAAATATTTACACTAAGCTTATAATGGTCTTTTTCAGTAAAAAAAAAAAAATAACATGCTGCAGACCCTCAACCAAAATGGATCAGATTATTTTTTATACTGTGATAAACTGGGTTTTATCTAAAGGGGTTCAGACGGAGCACTCAAATCCAGAATCTGCCTTAGATGGTGTAGCATGGATTGTCATGGCCTGGGGCAAGGTAACAACTGCACCTTCTAATCTGGTAATAATGTCCCCGGAGTTCCTCCTTAAAATAATGTTTTCTGAGTGCCCCCTTAAAAAATGATGTCCCTTGAGTGCCACCTTAAAAAAAAAGATGTCCATTGAGTGCCACCTTAAAAAAATGATGTCCCTTGAGTGCCACCTTGAAACAAATAATGTCCCCTAAGTGTCCCTTTAGAAAGTAATTATGCCCCTTTAGTACCCTCTTCATAAATATTAAGACCAACTAATCCGAAGACCAACTCCTCTTGTCTTCTGTAGACACAGTATGCCGGCACAGGTGGTGCAGGGCAGTGTCATCATTTTGCCGCCTGTGCCAAAATGCTAACTTTAGTTCCAGTGATCTAACATAGGATCCAGTTGCACCACCTTCATGTTGAGGCTAGTAAAGTGTTGCTCTCCTGGAGATCCGCAACACCTGCTGGCTTGATGTTGGGCACAACATTGGATCTTCAGCACTAGCAAGGTGACTTCTTAGGGGCACAAATTTTCGAAAGCAAAAACTTGTAAAGAGATTATTATTATTACTATTGTTATTAATTGTTTCTTATGAAATTTTGCACCCCTTAGAATTTTGTGCCCAGGGCAACCATATCTGTGACCCTCCACGCTATGTCACTGTGTCTTAAGTCTCCTTATATGGTCTACAACACGAAGACACCAGTGAACAACCGTAGGTGGAGACTCTACATATTCCAAAGGGAAAAAATTCATAAAAGTCTAAGGAGTTTGTAAGTTCTCCCCGTGTTCCCGTGGGTTTCCTACTGCTTTTCCCATTTCCTCCCACACTCCAAACAAATACTGATAGGGAAATTAGCATGTGAGCCCCAATGAGGATAGCGATAAGATGTCTGTAAAGCGCTGTGGAATTAATGGCGCTATAAGAGTGAGTAAACTAACACAATAAATATGTGATTCTTCAGAATTTACTTTAGTCTGTGCCTGATGAAGAGACCCGTGTAGTCTCGAAAGCCTGGAATTTGTTACCATCTTTTCAGTTAGCCATTAAAAGGTATCAACCACTGAGGACTCTCAATTCTAAATATTTTTTTATCTACTGGCTAAAATGGTACAAAGATATATATCTTTCCTGTATCAAATAATAATAGTAACATACAATGACCACCTAATAATGAAATAAAATGCCGACATGTCGTTACCCTAGTCAAACCTCCACTAGACAGCACCATAGTGGAGACCATGGAGGTGGTGGTGGAGACCACAAAGAAGTAAAGGTATAGGGACAAGTGTATCCCATAGGATATAAAGTCAAGATCTTTATATATCAAAGGGTGCAAGTTAAGAATGAGATATAGGAATCCACATACCGGTAGTTTAACCATTTATTTGGAAGCGGAAAATGATATGTAACATTTTCTGGAGTGGATTATGTAGGAAGGTTTTGTTTCGGATTGTGCCTGATAATAAATCCAGCACTGGTTATACAATGGAAAACAGATCCAGCATTACCGCATCTACTAATCAGCTGGCCAGATTTTATTACAACGTCCATGTGTCGGGTTTAGATACTATTGTAATGTTGGCCGTACGAGGCCCTGATTTCACTTAGTTCAGGGAAGCTTTGGAAATGTGGAGCAGGATGTGGGAAGATTTCAAATTCTTGAATCGGAGAGTTCAGGAGGTGCCGGTTAGTGCGACCCCTGAAAGTATACAAGTCCTGAGATGAACTTCCGAATGTGGCGGACCTCACAAGAGCTGAAGAATGCAAAATGTTCTTTGCAATCCTACTCCAGTTAGGATCTGAAGAGCTGAGCATAGGCACAGATGACAAATTCAGACCGAGTTCCTTCCCAAAGAGTCAACTATTGATCTAATATGTGAGGATGGAATAAAGTTCCAGTGTCATTCAGTAATCATCCGATATCAAATGGCGATAGAGGGGTTGTCTCATATTGGTAAATAATAAAAAATTGCAAAGGGTTTGTAAAAACAAGAAACATCGTAATTTACCTCCGTTCCCAAGAATGGACAGATTTTTTTTTAACCCCTTAACGACCAGAGGGGGGTATTTCAGTTTTTGAATTTCTGTTTTTGTTTTTGCTCCTCATAATTTTTTTAATTTTTCGGTCAATACAGCCATGTGAGGGCTTATTTTTTTGCTGGACAAGTTGTACTTTTTAACGACATCTTTCGTTTTAACATATCGTGTACTGGAAAATGGGGGAAAAATTCCAAGCGCAGTGACATTGCAAAAAAAGTGCAATTCCACAGTTGTTGATTTGTTTTTATTTTACCATGTTCACTAAATGCTAAAACTGACCTGCCATTACAATTCTCCAGGTCTTTGTGAGTTCATAGACACCAAACATGTCTAAGTTCTTTCTTATTTAAGTGGAGAAAAATAATCCAAAATTGGTTAAAAAAAATAATGGCACAATTTTCCGACACCTGTAGTGTCTCCATTTTTCGTGATTTGGGGCTGGGTGTGGGCTTATTTTTTGCGCACTGAGCTGATGTTTTTATTGCTACCATTTTGGTGTAGATACGATCTTTTGATCACCCGTTATTGCATTTTATTGCAATGTAGTGGCAAGCAAAAAACGTAACTCTGGCGATTTTAATATTTTTCTCTTTACAGCGTTTAGCTTTTGGGTTAATTTTTTTTTATATTGATACAGTAGATCGGGCAATTCTGAATGCGGCAATATCAAATATGTGTATATTGTTTTTTATTGTTTAATTTTGAATTGGAGGTGATTTAAACTTTTTTTTTTAACTTTTTTAGTATTTTTTTAAAACATTTTTTCTTTACTTTTTACACGCTTCAATAGTCTCCATGGGAGACGAGAAGCTGCAGTTGCTGGATATCATCTGCTACACACAGGCGATGATCGTAGCAATCTGACAATAACAACCACAGAGGTCTGCTGCAGGAACTCTGGTTGTCATGCCGACCCATTGGTGACCTGCGATCATGTGACGGGAGTCACCGATGGGCGGGATTAGTGACACGCTTCTGGTAAGTGTGAGTTAAATGTTGCTGTCAGAGATTGACAGCAGCATTTAACGGGTTAACATTACAGCCACGGATGGATTGAGATTCCACCCGCGGCTGTTGCGGGCACGTCAGCTGTGTAGATTAACTGTCATGTGACCGGAAAGGGGGGGGTTCCGGCGTGGGCATACTACTAGGCCCAATGTCAGAGAGGGGTTAATTTTATATTTTACAGCTCCGTTATCTAGGTTACCAGCTGCTTCTGTAGTCTATGTTAGGTTGACCTGGTGAGGTGGATTCTCTTAGCTCAAGGATCGGGTGGGTACACGGACCACAGGCATTGCTGCAGCAGGCACTTGAGACATGGAGGGAACAGGTAGGACAGGAACTGGAGGCTGCAGGCAGACAGGAGTTCAGGAACAGGTCTTGCAAACATGTAGCAGAAGTCTTGGAGGCCGCAGACAGGTAGCTGAGGTCCTGGAGGCCGCAGACAGGTAGCTGAGGTCCTGGAGGCCGCAGACAGTTAGCTGAGGTCCTGGAGGCCGCAGACAGGTAGCTGAGGTCCTGGAGGCCGCAGACAGGTTGCTGAGGTCCTGGAGGCCGCAGACAGGTAGCTGAGGTCCTGGAGGCCGCAGACAGGTAGCTGAGGTCCTGGAGGCCGCAGACAGGTAGCTGAGGTCCTGTAGGCCGCAGACAGGTAGCTGAGGTCCTGTAGGCCGCAGACAGGTAGCTGAGGTCCTGGAGGCCGCAGACAGGTAGCTGAGGTCCTGGAGGCCGCAGTCAGGTAGCTGAGGTCCTGGAGGCCGCAGACAGGTAGCTGAGGTCCTGGAGGCCGCAGACAGGTAGCTGAGGTCCTGGAGGCGGCAGACAGGTAGCTGAGGTCCTGGAGGCCGCAGACAGGTAGCTGAGGTCCTGGAGGCGGCAGACAGGTAGCTGAGGTCCTGGAGGCCGCAGACAGGTAGCTGAGGTCCTGGAGGCGGCAGACAGGTAGCTGAGGTCCTGGAGGCCGCAGACAGGTAGCTGAGGTCCTGGAGGCCGCAGACAGGTAGCTGAGGTCCTGGAGGCCGCAGACAGGTAGCTGAGGTCCTGTAGGCCGCAGACAGGTAGCTGAGGTCCTGTAGGCCGCAGACAGGTAGCTGAGGTCCTGGAGGCCGCAGACAGGTAGCTGAGGTCCTGGAGGCCGCAGTCAGGTAGCTGAGGTCCTGGAGGCCGCAGACAGGTAGCTGAGGTCCTGGAGGCCGCAGACAGGTAGCTGAGGTCCTGGAGGCGGCAGACAGGTAGCTGAGGTCCTGGAGGCCGCAGACAGGTAGCTAAGGTCCTGGAGGCGGCAGACAGGTAGCTGAGGTCCTGGAGGCCGCAGACAGGTAGCTGAGGTCCTGGAGGCGGAAGACAGGTAGCTGAGGTCCTGTAGGCCGCAGACAGGTAGCTGAGGTCCTGGAGGCGGCAGACAGGTAGCTGAGGTCCTGGAGGCCGCAGACAGGTAGCTGAGGTCCTGGAGGCCGCAGACAGGTAGCTGAGGTCCTGGAGGCCGCAGACAGGTAGCTGAGGTCCTGGAGGCCGCAGACAGGTAGCTGAGGTCCTGGAGGCGGCAGACAGGTAGCTGAGGTCCTGGAGGCCGCAGACAGATAGCTGAGGTCCTGGAGGCGGCAGACAGGTAGCTGAGGTCCTGTAGGCCGCAGACAGGTAGCTGAGGTCCTGGAGGCCGCAGACAGGTAGCTGAGGTCCTGGAGGCCGCAAACAGGTAGCTGAGGTCCTGGAGGCCGCAGACAGGTAGCTGAGGTCCTGGAGGCCGCAGACAGGTAGCTGAGGTCCTGGAGGCTGCAGACAGGTAGCTGAGGTCCTGGATGCCGCAGACAGATAGCAGAGGTCCTGTCTGTGGCCTGCTCCCAAATTTGCATACATGATAGTAGAGGCATTTTATAGGGTCTCAGACCCCTATTTGACCATAGGCTTAATATAATTTGTGTTTTGGGGTGACACATTCCTTTTTTTGATTCACAAAGAGTATGTAGGATGGTAACAGAAAAAAAATGCAAATATTTTCCTCAAAATGCTGTAATATAATTTGTTTTCATTCGTTTTTTTTTCTTTCCAAACCTCCCATTGACAAGATAAAAGCCTGAACATTTGTTTTAGCACATAAGAGGATCCATAATTTTAATAAAGACAAGCAGTCTGGATTGCTGCACTCCCCCGGTCTCCCTTCTCCAGCTGCTGTAGGCCTACCCCATCGTGCTGGATACTTGTGGTTTGCCCAATTTCCTGCTTTTCGTTCACATTTTGTTTGGTGTTTACACTCTGATGTCTTCTTGGCTATAACATCTGTGTGTTGACTTCAAAGAATTGCATTTAGTTTATTTTTTAGCAAAATGAAGGACATTCGAGATTCTGTCTTTAGAAATACTCGTCCCAGAAGCTTGTTCACGTGAACACTGAACTTCTGTCTTACCAAGAAGTTTCCTCGCAGACCCGTTGGTTTTTTCAAAGTCATTGTGTGAGGGAAATTTTTGTTTTCAATTACCAGATTGGAAATAAATGTCATATTATTTGAGTAAGATCACGTTCGTGGTTTATACATTGAGGGAAGCACATGGGTTGTATATGTGTTGTGCGGGACACGGGTGAGGTGTTGGCTGGTAGACAAGCCTGGAGGCTGGAAATTTGTCCTTTCCTTTAGAAAAGAAAACAGTAGAACTCTGAATTAATTATGTTTCCTTGTGTGAGGCCTCAACATCTTTATTATTCCAGATATTACTAATGTTTATTTTAAAGAAAATCAATTTGGAAGAATTTTTTTTCTTTGATACTATCTCCACATAATGGTTTACAATGTAAGAACCGTGACCAGTAACTATGATGCCCCATAGCAATACTCAGGATGGGGTCTCACTCTACCATGACCACTATCAACAGAATATAAATTCAAAACTTGGTTTCCACGGAGTCCCCACTGTCTCGGTCTTATTTCAATTAACTCTTTATAAAATTTTGCATTGACACTTCGTTTCCCCTTCTGTTACCTAGAGCTTTTTTTTAATGGAAATGGCCTTTTTAGTTCCAGAATTGAGCCTCACTCCATCATGATAACCATCATCAGAAGATAAACTCAAGACTTGGTCTTATTGACGTCACCTTCATTTTATTCTTCTTTCCATGAAGTCTTTCCAAAATGTTGCCATAGCTCCTTTTATCTCCCCTTCCATTATCCAGGATTAATTTTCCATAGTTAGTTCCTGGGACTCAAAACTGGACCTCACTCCACCATGAACACCACAGACAGGAGATACATTGAAGGCTTTGTGTTCACAGTGTCCTTTGTGTCTTACTTTTCTTTCCTTGAACCCTTTATACAAATTTCCATTCTCTTCCCAGGTTTTCCCTTCCAAAGTCCAGAACCCCCTTGACTAGAGATGGCCGTTTTCATTCCTAGTGTTCAGAATGAGACCACATTGCACCTTGAACACTGTCAAAGATAAATTAAATATTTGTTCTACATGGTGTCCCCTTTCGTTTACTCTACTTTCCATTAGCTTAAACTTTTCAACTCTCTCCTTTTGCTTTTCCCTTCCAGCATCCATGTTTCCTTTGAGTATAGATGACCTTCTAAGTTTCTGGGACTCAAAATTGGGCCACATTAAATCATGACCACCATCACCAGAAGATAAATGAAATACTTGCTCACCGCAGTGTGTCTTCTGTGTCCTACTCATTTCAATTAACTTTTTATAACGTATTCCACTCCCTCAGTTGCCATTTCTTTCCATCATCCAGGGCTCCTTTGAGTAGAGATGACCTTTTGGTTCCTAGGACCCAGAATCGGGCCAGACTTCACCATGACCACCATCAACAGAAGATAAATTCAAGACTTGGTCTCCACGATGTTCCTTGTGTCTTACTCTTCCATAAACTCTTTAAAAACTATTCAGCTGTCTGCTTTTGATGATTTTTTTTCTTCCATCGTCAAGGGCTCCTTTGAGTAGAGATGGCCTTTTGGTTCCTAGGACTCAGACTGGGGCCAGACTTCACCATGACCACCATCAAGAGAGGATAAATTCAAGACTTAGTCTCCACGTTGTTCCTTGTGTCTTACTCTTCTTTCCGTAAACACTTTAAAAACTATTCAGCTGTCTCTTTTAGTTTTTTACTTCCATGGTTCAGAGCTCAGTTTGATTGAAGATAGTCTTGTTCATTCATGGGATCCACAGTAAACTCTATAACTACTACATTGACGAGTATGCCCTTGTCCATGTATCTACAGTTACTTGATTAATCCAGATCATTTTCATTGACGCCTGAAAGTGTTTTTACCTTCTTTTACTTAATATTGCAGGAAAAGTAATGACTTACTAAGATTGAAAGAAGTCTGAACACAAAGAAGTCAGAACACAAACACTTGTGGCATATGAAGCTGCATAGCTGAAAACCGATGAAAGTGATCATAATCACAACAGTCCAGCATTGAAAACATCTGCAATGTGGGCATCAGAAGTGGACTTAAGTGGATGAGCAGATGTAGTTAGCTAGGGAAGAGATGGCACTGGGGGCCCCATGGGAAAAAGGCAAAAAAGTCAATGTGATGACTTGAATAGTGTTGTGCGGGGAAACCTTAGATCTTGGTACATGACACCATGTGGCGTCATCCTTGCATAGCCCTACCCTCTCCATGCAGGGTCGCCAGTATACTCACTGCCGTGGCTACACGGTCACCTCCCTGTCTCCCTGCATCCTGCTGCCTTTGCACTCCTTACAGACATCCCGATGGCATGCACTCCCCGCTTTTAAAGGAGTAGCGGCGTAGTTTGAAAATGCCCCCAGCCAATAGCTGGGAGGCATTTTGTATAAAAGGCATCCTCCTCAATTGGGAGGTGCCTGAGCAACATTCTCCCATTAGTGAGTGTTTGTGCAAGTAGTGAGTTGCCAGGTCCCAGTCCCTGTACTTGAATCCTCTTGTCCCTGTGTGGTCAGAGCCTGAACCCGTACTTCTGGTCCTTATGTGGAGAACCTGAACCTGAAACCGCATTCAGCAGTACCTGAGCCCTGAAGTCTCTCCGGCGGTACCTGAACCCTGAAGCCGCACCAGCAATATCCGAACCTGTAACTGTTCCATCAGTACTAGAACTTGCACCCGTGTCAGTCCTGGTTAGAGTTCCAGTGTCCATACTGGCAAAGCATGATCCAAGATCTGAATCCAACCCTGTCTGTGACTTCTTGTCAGTATCCATTCTGCCCGAGGAGCCAGAATCTGTGGAGTCTGAACAGAGTCCATATCCTGTCTTGCCAAGTTACTCCAAGCCCTGTCCATGTCAGCGTACCTAACCCTTGGGGTCAGCAGCTGTAGTACCGGAGACTGCCTAGTAGTGATACATGGCAGCTACCTGCAGCTCAAGTCTAACTCTACCATCAGGAGCTCCAGTGAACATGAGGTAGTCACTTAGCTACAACCCTCCTAGGCAGGCCTAACCCCGTGCCACAGTGGGTCCATTAACAACGTGCATCACCTGCAAGTTTGACAACACCTTCCACCTTGATCAACTACATCCATAAATGGCAGTGGCCGAATTGTTTAAAGAACTCAACAAATAGTTCAAGGTTTTGACTTGACTACCTAATTCCACCAATCTCAATCCTATTGAGCATCTGTGAATGTGCTGGAAAAACAAGTCCAGTCCATGGAGAACTCAACAACTTACAGAATCAAAGGATCGGTGTCAACATCTTGGTTCCAGATACCATGAGATACCTACAAAAGATTGTAGAGTCTACTTCTCTATGAGTCAAAGCTCTTTTAATGGTCCAAAGTGAACCGATGCGATATGTGGCAGGTAATTTTAATTGTATGACTTTTTGCCTCTACATTACATGAAAGTTGGAACCAGTACTTGCTCACTCCTATAGGAGAATAAAACTGTGTAGGTCGGTTCGTCTCTCTGTTGCCCTCAGGAATCCATCAATACCCTATTAGGACTATGTATTGTATTGTGTCAGAATATGTATGTAATAGTTGTTTATTAGGGTGGATAGCTATATATAAGCCTATTTTATGGACTATTAAAGTGTCATTCCAATCTTTATAGATGGATATTGACTGATAATGCTTGTAAAACCAAACACTTTTGCAATTTACTGCTTGATAAAATTGGCATCCGTTCTCCAGATATTGACATTTTTTCTTTTGTATTTCAACTTGTTGCCTAGGAGACCGGCCTCCGCTGCTGCCTAACTTGTAAGCACTGCGCTGAAGATGGCCTGGCTTAGGAGGTAGCAGCGCATTCCTGCGATCTTGGCTAGCTTCAAAACAGGGCTTACAAGCTTAATAAAAAAAGAACGTGTAAGCACCGTTCAATGTTCCGCTGACTAGCAGCGGTGGTCGGTCTCCAAGGCAACGAGCTGGAAACAAAAGAAAAGTATTAATATCTCAAGAACGGCTGAAAATTTTAATAAGCGGTAAATTGCAAAATGGCTTGTATTTACAAGCTCTATCTGATAATACCCATTTTTTGATGATGGGAATAATAAAGATAACATGTAGACTGATATATCTCCATAGCAGCTGAATTAATGTGCAATGTTTTTCAACTGCCTTGTAATTCCTCTCATCTTCCTCCTTCAGCCGACCTTCTGCTCCGTGAGCTTCATATGCCGAGGATCTACAAGCATTACAAGTTGTACTGAGAACAGTGCGGACTGTGTTTGCCCATTTACCGGAATGAGAAAATGTGGCTCCATGGAAACAACTTAATCCTCATTTAAGTAAGATGAATTGGTGAAGAGAAAAAGGATTACCGGATTGCTGGTATAGAGAGGTAGCCTGAGCAAGAACCAGAGACGCATTCAGTGTTTTTTTTTTTTCTTTAACCCCTTAATGACCAGAGGTATTTTTGGTTTTGCATTTTCGTTTTTCGCTTCCCTTCTTCCCAGAGCCATAGCTATTTTATTTTTCCGTCAATATGGCCGTGTGAGGGTTTGCTTTTCGCAGGACTAGTTGTACACGGCACCATTGGTTTTACCATATCGTGTACTGGAAAACGAGAAAAAAAATTCCAAGTGCGGTGAAATTCCAAAAAAAAGTGCAATTCTACAATTGTTTTGCTTTTTTACTATGTTCACTAAATGCTAAAACTGACCGGCCATTATGATTCTCCAGGTCATTACGGGTTCACAGACACCAAACATGTCTAGGTTCTTTTTTTTATCTAAGTGGTGAAAAAAAAATCCAAAATAAAATTGCGCCATGTTCCGATACCCGTAGCGTCTCCATTTTTCGTGATCTGGGGTCGGGTGAGAGCTTATTTTTTGCGCGCCGAGCTGACGTTTTTAATGATACTATTTTTGTGGGGATACGATCTTTTGATTGCCTGTTATTGCATTTTGATGCAATGTTGCGGCGACCAAAAAACCGTAATTCTGGCGTTTTTACTTTTTTTTGTTACGCCGTTTAGCGATCGGGTTAATTCTTTTTGTATATTGATTGATCGGGCGATTCTGAACGCGGCGATACCAAATACGTTTGTTTGATTTTTTTTGTATTGCTTTATTTTGAATAGGGCAAAAGGAGGGTGACTTGAACTTTTATTTTTTTTTTACTTTTGGCATGCTTCAATAGTCTCCATGGGAGACTAGAAGCTGCCATAAACCGATCACCTCTGCTACATACAAGCGATGATCAGATCGCCTGTATGTAGCAGAATTGCTGACTTGCTATGAGGCGGCGCTCATAGCAATCCTACAGTGACAACCATAGAGGTCTGCTGGAGACCTCTGGTTGTCATGTCAACCCGCAGGCATGTGACACGGGCACCGATAGGCAAGATTACTGGCGCCCTTGCCGGAAGCGCATGTTAAAAGCTGCTGTCAGAGTTTGACAGTGTTATTCAATGGGTTAACAGCCCTGGGTGGATCAAGATTCCACCCGTGGCTGTTGCAGGCACATGTCAGTTGTTCAAAACAGCTGACATGTGTCGGAAAAGATGTGGGTTCTCCGCCGGAGCCCACATCAAAGGTAGGGTGTCCGACATCGACGTACTATTACACCCGATGTCGTAAAGAGGTTAAATTAGGTATTTGTTGATATAATCAGTGCACATTATTCATCTCACTGATGATTTTATTCACAATAAACACTAAATGCACTAAAATCCGCCTAGATGTGAAAGAAACAATATCATCTAAAACTGATATTCTGCTGTACTTCTTAAGAAAAAGTTTATTTGCAAATAACACATGGGCCAATATTTGCAATTTTTCCTTTCTTATATTTTTACTACAAAGTCATTTACACATTAATTAAATCATACAATTCTTGCTTTCTTCAGCCACCACTAGGGGGAGCTCTGGGGCATCCCGCATACAGGATCATTATTCAGTTCAATGTTACCGGCTCAAAAGTTTCCAGTTTTTTTTACAATGATTAAGAACATCGTCTGGAACGCGGCTTCTGTTTTTGTTTTATCCGATAATTATGTAAAGTGTTTTTTAGAAGAGGGTCCTACTTCTGGACACGCTTTTTTCTACAGATCACCTTTGGCTTTCAGACTTTCTTCTTGACAGGTGAGTTGACATTTTTTTCTTTCCATGATAATATTTAGAAAAAAATGAGACTATAGAAGGCAAACGGAGCAAAATTTTTTAAATTTTTTTTTTATATATATATAAAAAAAAAATGTCACCCCTCTCCCCCCCCAAAAAAAAAAAATATGAAAAAAAAGTCACCACATGTGGACAACCCCTTTGAAATAAGTTGGTACAAGAAGTAGCTAAGGAAAACAAAATGCCGGAATCTTAGTGATGATTATAATAAAAAAATAAAATCTAACAATTACGAGGGACCCTATATTTAACCGTAACTATATGTCTCTGGCCCAGTTCTGCGCTTGGAAAACATGTTTTAAAGGCTGCCGTAAATGAAACGACTGGGATCTAATTAGGTTAATAACATATTTCATGTATATAGTTGTTGGCAGAGAAAAAAGGGCAACGATACAAGTCCGTGCAAAGGTACGGCACATGGAACGCCCTGCCTATTTTAGCTTAATTTAATTTTTTTCCGAGACATTGGCATCGAAAATGTTTTATCTCCTGCAGCATATTTATTAACAGGTTACCCTGCAGAAGGGGTTAAAAATAATGAATTTATTTCCTTGATTGCTCACTTTGTGCCCGCGCTTCCTTCGCTCATGCCTGTATACACTCATTAGTTAATCCGGATCCCCAGGCTCATAATAAAATCAACATGTTTCCAGAATGTGGGGTTTATATCTGTTTGTGTTTTTCTTTGTATTGTATCGTTGCACTGTAGTAATGAAAGAAGTGTTGTCATGGGAATATTACGTCGTTTGTGCGTTTAAGCAGTAAATCATATAAATATTTATTGTGTCCGAGAGTGGCGGCCCCCTATCCTATCCCCCTGCGCAGTGCATGGTAAATGCTAATAATCAAGATCAAGTATTGACAAAGCATCATTTATGATAGAAACCCATTTTTGGTTTGGTTATATCACATCTGCACAAAAGAAAAATGCCCCAGTGGTAAACGAATACACAAGAATTAAGTGGTGGCGGCTTTACACCACTCTATCCGACGCTCGGTATTGTGCTTGGTGATGTACGTCTGCATGCAGCTGCTCGGCCATGAAGCTCCCGGCGGGGGGGGCGCAGTGTCTGTGCTGTTAATACCAGAGGAGGTCTGGACTATGCAGTTATGGGGTCAGCAGAGCGTTGGTGACTTTTCTGACCTCTGCTCCTCAGCCCCCCGCTCTGTAACGTTACGGGGTCTCCATTTCGTGGCTGAGTCGCTGTGGTTCCTTCCACTTCTCAATAATATCAGTCACAGGTTATGGGGGAAGATTTCGGAGGAAGACTTCGGAGTCATGAACGGACTTGTTACCCCGGTGGCAACTATTACAGGACCGCGCTGGTATCAGTGAGATCTGCACCACCGGCCGATCTATTACATGGTAGTAAAGGCAGATGACATGGTGGGGGGCCGGATGTTATACACTGGGGGCAACAGAGGCCTTATGTTATACACCAGGGGCAGCGGGACCAGATGTTATACACCAGGGACAGCGGGACCAGATGTTATACACCAGGGGCAGCGGGACCAGATGTTATACCCCAGGGGCAGCGGGACCAGATGTTATACCCCAGGGGCAGCGGGACCAGATGTTATACACCAGGGGCAGCGGGACCAGATGTTATACACCAGGGGCAGCGGGACCAGATGTTATACCCCAGGGGCAGCGGGACCAGATGTTATACACCAGGGGCAGCGGGACCAGATGTTATACCCCAGGGGCAGCGGGACCAGATGTTATACCCCAGGGGCAGCGGGACCAGATGTTATACCCCAGGGGCAGTGGGACCAGATGTTATACCTCAGGGGCAGCGGGACCAGATGTTATACACCAGGGGCAGCGGGACCAGATGTTATACACCAGGGGCAGCGGGACCAGATGTTATACACCAGGGGCAGTGGGACCAGATGTTATACTCCAGGGGCAGCGGGACCAGATGTTATACCCCAGGGGCAGCGGGACCAGATGTTATACCCCAGGGGCAGCGGGACCAGATGTTATACACCAGGGGCAGCGGGACCAGATGTTATACCCCAGGGGCAGCGGGACCAGATGTTATACACCAGGGGCAGCGGGACCAGATGTTATACCCCAGGGGCAGCGGGACCAGATGTTAAACACCAGGGGCAGCGGGACCAGATGTTATACCCCAGGGGCAGCGGGACCAGATGTTATACACCAGGGGCAGCGGGACCAGATGTTATACACCAGGGGCAGCGGGACCAGATGTTATACACCAGGGGCAGCGGGACCAGATGTTATACACCAGGGGCAGCGGGACCAGATGTTATACCCCAGAGGCAGCGGGACCAGATGTTATACACCAGGGGCAGCGGGACCAGATGTTATACCCCAGGGGCAGCAGGACCAGATGTTATACACCAGGGGCAGTGGGACCAGATGTTATACTCCAGGGGCAGCGGGACCAGATGTTATACCCCAGGGGCAGTGGGACCAGATGTTATACCTCAGGGGCAGCGGGACCAGATGTTATACACCAGGGGCAGCGGGACCAGATGTTATACCCCAGGGGCAGCGGGACCAGATGTTATACACCAGGGGCAGCGGGACCAGATGTTATACCCCAGGGGCAGCGGGACCAGATGTTAAACACCAGGGGCAGCGGGACCAGATGTTATACCCCAGGGGCAGCGGGACCAGATGTTATACACCAGGGGCAGCGGGACCAGATGTTATACACCAGGGGCAGCGGGACCAGATGTTATACACCAGGGGCAGCGGGACCAGATGTTATACACCAGGGGCAGCGGGACCAGATGTTATACCCCAGGGGCAGCGGGACCAGATGTTATACACCAGGGGCAGCGGGACCAGATGTTATACCCCAGGGGCAGCAGGACCAGATGTTATACACCAGGGGCAGCAGGACCAGATGTTATACTCCAGGGGCAGCGGGACTAGATGTTATACCCCAGGGGCAGTGGGACCAGATGTTATACCTCAGGGGCAGCGGGACCAGATGTTATACACCAGGGGCAGCGGGACCAGATGTTATACCCCAGAGGCAGCAGGACCAGATGTTATACACCAGGGGCAGTGGGACCAGATGTTATACTCCAGGGGCAGCGGGACCAGATGTTATACTCCAGGGGCAGCGGGACCAGATGTTATACACCAGGGGCAGTGGGACCAGATGTTATACTCCAGGGGCAGCGGGACCAGATGTTATACACCAGGGGCAGCGGGACCAGATGTTGTATACCAGGGGCAGCGGGACCAGATGTTATACACCAGGGGTGAGGGGCTGGATATTATACACTGGGGGCAACAGAGGCCTTATGTTATACACCAGGGGCAGCAGGACCAGATGTTATACACCAGGGGCAGCGGGACTAGATGTTATACACCAGGGGCAGCGGGACCAGATGTTATACCCCAGGGGCAGCAGGACCAGATGTTATACCCCAGGGGCAGTGGGACCAGATGTTATACCCCAGGGGCAGCGGGACCAGATGTTATACCCCAGGGGCAGCGGGACCAGATGTTATACACCAGGGGCAGCGGGACCAGATGTTATACCCCAGGGGCAGCGGGACCAGATGTTATACACCAGGGGCAGCGGGACCAGATGTTATACACCAGGGGCAGCGGGACCAGATGTTATACACGAGTGGCAGCGGGACCAGATGTTATACACCAGGGGCAGCAGGACCAGATGTTATACCCCAGGGGCAGCGGGACCAGATGTTATACACCAGGGGTGAGGGGCTGGATATTATACACTGGGGGCAACAGAGGCCTTATGTTATACACCAGGGGCAGCAGGACCAGATGTTATACACCAGGGGCAGCGGGACCAGATGTTATACACCACGGGCAGCGGGACCAGATGTTATACACCAGGGGTGAGGGGCTGGATATTATACACTGGGGGCAACAGAGGCCTTATGTTATACACCATGGGCAGCAGGACCAGATGTTATACACCAGGGGAGAGGGGCTGGATGTTATACACTGGGGGCAATGGGACCGGATCTTATACAATGGGGGCCGGAGGTTATGAACCGGTGTAGCGAGGAGCCAGATGTTTCACACTGGGGGCCAAGGGGCCGGATGTTATACAACAGGGGCAAGAGTTTGGATGCTATACACTAGGGAGGCGGATGTTATACACTGGGGGCTAGAGTTTGGATGTGATACACCGGGGGTAATTGGGCCAGATATTATTGAAAATGAAACAATTGAATGTTGACATTTACACTGCCCGATCCTTCTCCCCCCGAATCATCAGTCAGAGGACAGTATTGGGGTCCCCATATACATCAGATGTTCCGCCGATTCAGCCAAGATCAGTGGACACAACAGACAATCTAAAGTGTAAGGAGACTATAAGGCCACTTCACTACCAATGCCAACTAAACCAATGAAACCTGAAGCTCCAGCGTTTCAGAATTTTGAATCTGTGTTTCTCATTTTGTGTTGACCTTTAAATATTAACTCCATTGTCGAACCATGGATAAATGATTTGAATGCATCCACGTTGCTCTTCTTGTTCAATTGATAACTAATTTTGGGTCTGATCTCAGATCACACATTATGTATCTTCTTAGGGATAGCCGAAAAAGAGATAGAAGGAAGGTCGGGTGACTTAGCTACAGAGGTATCAACGTTTACTTCAGCTTGAAGTTTAATAAAATCTACAATCTTCGATGAAACAAAGTCGTTAAATTACGAGCCTGATACATTTTTGCATTTGCACCTTTTTTTCCCTCTAGTATTTAGCATTTTTCACCTTTTTTCATTTGCACTTTATTCTTCATCTAATTTGCACCTTTTTTTAGAGTTTACTTTATGGTGTTTCTCCTGTCTTTTTTTTAATGTTCGCCAACATGGCTGTGATATGTGGTTCCATCATTTTTAAAAAGGTGCAAAATTTTGGTACGAATTTACTCCTGTCCTTAACTATCCTACCTGGAATTATTTTCTATAAGCCTGAATTTTTTTTGCAACATCTAGCACAACTTTTTCAGCTGAAAAGTCACGAAAGAGGTTAAAAACAAAAAAATGCAAAAAAATATTCATGGCAAATTTTTGCAAAATTTATGAATGCCATGCGCTATTTATAAGAATTTGCTGCAAAAGAAGTCAACTAATGCCACAAAATAAAGAAAGAAAAGCGATGGATTGAAACCTATCTCTACAAAATCGAAACCTCGGTAGGCTGCGATGCAGATCACATCCGCCAAGCAGTCACAAATAGACTCGTAGGACATAAACATCTCCCGACAAAGTATCACAAAATCTTATTTTATTTTTTTCTATTTTTTTTTTTATTAGGAGAAAATAACACATCCATAAAATGGGCGATGATGGTAGCTGCCAAATAATCACTTCGTTACCCGGTTAGAAAAAAAAATAACTTTAGCGAAATTGTTACGTTTTTATTTAGAACTGGAAATAGGCGGTAATTTACCATTCAACCGAAATAGAAGATTTGCCAAATGCTAACGCATCAATCCCTTCATTTTTTAGAAGGTAAAAATGTAAGATCTTAAACAAAATGTTACCGTCAGAGACCAGAACAAATAGATAAATATAATACAGAAGAAAATATGTTCCTGATGTTTGACAGCAGATAAGAAAATGAGAAGATAAGAGATTTACCCACTGGCAAATTCATCGGGGAATTTTCATCAAAGCTTGAATTTCTCAGTTCCCCGAGAATGTCCAGGAAATTGCATGATGTTTCTCTTAGCTAATTTGCAATCTTCGACTGACACAATCTGTTGGAAAAAAAGAGAAAAAAATCCAGCAAATGTAAGTCTTTCTGTCAGGTAATTTCCAGGTCACAAGGTATCCATGCCGCAGACACAGAAAGCAAATCGTGAATTCTGCTGTTAATTAGGAAGCAAGGGAGAAGAAATGTGCAGATGTGCTCCTCTCCGTGAGCTCAGACAAGTGTGGATTTTGTTCAGCCTTGCATATTCGTGGCAATTCGAGGTATTATGGCCATAGAAGTGTTATAAATAGGAGTTTTTATACAGATACGCTAGGTAGAAATTCTAGTGATATGCATAATGTGCGATTTATTCTTCTAGGCTGATGAGAGGGTTAAAAAATATAGTTTTTGACCCCTGGAAGTTGAGCAAGGACAGTGATGTAGACTCAAAAATGGAGAAAGCATCAACTTAGGGGAAAATTATAGAAATAAAATCCATAATGATCCCAAGGATAGCCAAGGTAAAGAGTGGGAGCTTGTAGGACTGGTAGGATTATGGACCTAACGTGGGGTAATGTAATTCCAATCAGTAGAGCTGAATTGTGACGTTGAGTCACTTCTCACGGACAAGCCATGAGATGAGATAGTCATGGAGTCCGAGGTCAGAAGCCAGCAAGGTACGACATAAACAGAAGGGAGAGACAAAGGAGTAGTTAACGTTCCGAGGTCAGAATACCAGGAGGATAGCGAATCAGAGCAGAAGGGGTTAAACAGACGGATGGTCAGAACGAGGTCCAAGGTCAGGCAGCGAAAGATCTACAAACAGAGCACAAGGCACATAAAGACAAACCACGCACTAGCTGAATGTACGTCTGGTAGAGGTCTGGGAGAAACAGCTTAGTTAAGTAGCTAGGCAATTACCTGGGACAATGGAAACCTGGAGACAGCCAGCGCCTCCCAGTCTCAAACTGGACGACCACCCTGTCAATCAACACACTGACAGCTCAGCACACCCCTGCACCAGACTGGACGACTGAGCTGTCAGTAACTGCATCCCAAACACACTGAGTGGTGGAACCATGACAGGAATCTCACCCTGGTCACGTAGACTGTAGAAATAAAACCAAACAGACCATTGGACTGGAGCTCTCGAGTTTTAGATACAAGGAAAGGTTCAGGTGGTGCCTTAAACAATAATAGTGGAAATAATAATAAAGAAATGCATTCAAAAAATGCTACACATTTGAGATGAAGGAATCTTCCGACATTAGTTTTTGGGCTGACGGGCTAGATTCGGCAAAGCAAATTCGATTCAGTCCGGATAAAATTGATCTTAATCAAAAGTGCACTGATTGCCGTATATTATACTCAAGCGTCTCTCCAGACTCCAAACCATAAAAAGCGGAGGGGATAGAAGGGGTTAACAAAAGAATAAAACACATAATACACACCTGTACTTGAGCTGCTTTTAACGCCACTCACGGGTACTCCGCTCTGAAAACTGGAGTGGAGGATCACGGAAGAGGCAGAAAGACAAGCGAGTACAACGTGTTTTATTACTTTAACCTGTTCTGACCCGAAAGATTTGACAAAATCAGAAACTTTTGGAAAATTCGGAATGAACTTAATTAATTTAGGATCATTTTGTTCGTCCCTACTAAAATTATAAAAATGTAAAAAACACACTATTATTTTCATTATGTATTGTACCTTTTGGAATTTCAGGGAATCTACTACTATTTGAACTTTCTTAACATTTGTATTACTGAGGTTATTTTTACCCATTATTTCTTTTTATGTGCATTTCGACCGGTTTTAGGTGTTAGTATTTATACAAACTTTAATGTAGTAGTCAGCCCTTGAAATGCTGAAGAATAGATATTATCTTGCTTAATGCATCATCTGAATTTCTCCATGCATCCAATGGGAAACCCAGAAGTCCGTCTACCAGTCTCTTTACCAAGTAAAGATACCGTTTGCCTCCTGGCTTTGTATCTACATACCCTGACATAGGCAGAGTGACTTTTTCATGAATCCCTTGGTGCCCAGCACCTACAAAACGTCGCAAAGTTTGCTTTACTCCTTGGCCTCATCTTCCTCGATGGGTGTTGTGAATTTCAACAGAGTGTCCCCTTTCCATAAGCACCTTGACACCGATGGAAGAGAAGGAAGCAGTGGCTTGGTGGTCCCATCATCGGCGATGTAACTTGAAGCTCATGAGACCCAAGAAAAATTTCTAAAGGACCCCCAACACTCATGAGTAGAGATGATCTAATCCAGGGGTGTCAAACTGCATTCCTCGAGGGCTGCAAAGAGGTCATGTTTTCAGGATTTCCTTGTACTGCACAGGTGATAATTTAATCACCAATTTGTGTAGGTGATTAAATTATCACCTGTGCAGTACAAGGAAATCCTGAAAACATGACCTGTTTGCAGCCCTTGAGGAATGCAGTTTAACACCCCTGATTAATCAATCTGCGGATAATCGAATGCAGCGGTTTGGTCGATCGGTGGTTACTGCAGGTTGTAGGCTTGTCAGAGGAGGTTGGTCTTCAGGTTCTTTTTGAAGGTTTCGATGGTAGGTGAGAGTCTGATGTGTTGTGGTAGAGGGTTCCAGAGTAGGGGTGATACGCGAGAGAAATCTTGTATGCGATTGTGGGAAGAGGAGATAAGAGGGGAGTAGAGAAGGAGATCTTGTGAGGATCGGAGGTTGCGTGTAGGTAAGTACCGGGAGACGAGGTCACAGATGTATGGAGGAGACAGGTTGTGGATGGCTTTGTATGTTATGGTTAGGGTTTTGTACTGGAGTCTCTGGGCAATGGGGAGCCAGTGAAGGGATTGACAGAGGAGAGAGGCCGGGGAATAGCGGGGACTGCATGACCAGCTCTATCCTCACCTACTGTATTCTCACCCAGCCCTTGTAGATTGTGAGCCCTCGCGGGCAGGGTCCTCTCTCCTCCTGTACCAGTTATGACTTGTATTGTTTAAGATTATTGTACTTGTTTTTATTATGTATACCCCTCCTCACATGTAAAGCGCCATGGAATAAATGGCGCTATAACAATAAATAATAATAATAATGATTTGAGTCCAATTTCCAGATCCTCACAAATTTGAACAGCTTGGAGCTCGACTCTGATGAATCGGCTAAGAAAAAAAAAATGTCTACGCATTGCAGAAGAGTCACAGAATGGGTTAATAATAAGAAATGCTTCCTCATAATATCCTGTAGCTTTCACATTACAAGGTCTAGCGCAGCCAATTTGTGGGGACTATCGCAGCCAGTATAAAAGCTTGGGGCAGGCCAAGCAGCGTCATTTCGTACTTTAACAGCATAGGTATAGGAGGTCGTATCTCCTCACTTAGGAGCGGAATAAGTTGAAAATTGGGTTTTGTTGTAGAACATTGAGTTGTAATCAATAGGAAGAGACAATTAGGACAGGGGGCAGCAGTGCTACTGACTGGATACGATATTAGAGGACCGCTAGATGTTCTTCACACCTTTCCAAGTCAATGGGAGTACTTGACATTCGCAACAAATATCTTTGCCGCAAACCAAATTTTGGGGAACAATATGGCGAATGTCAAAAGGTTTGATCACCATTATTGGTCTTCTCTTATGGGTCTAAAGTTCCTTCTAACTCCCCTAGGCTCCAGAAAAGAAGGGGTATGGGTGAGCAAACGGCTTTTATCATATGGTGGGGACCTAGTGTGATTATTGGATTCATTTTATTTTACTTTTTTTCCATAGTTCTAGATTCCCCTTTTTAATAATATATGTTGTGTTAAGTTTCCCTTTTTAGTATTTTAATTAAGAGTAAAAGAGAAGATAAATATGTTTACCCCCCTAGATCCTTCCCATCAAGGACTGCAATTAGTTTAAAATCCTTTATCCTGTGCTACTTTTTTCTTCCGAGATGGTAATTCTATTAGTTTTAGGTTTCTTTGTGGCTTTTATTTGCTGAGGTCACATGACAAAAACCTTTTCTTTCATGCCGCTGCTGGACAGCAAAGTATGTAAAGTCTTGTCAACTTGTTCGCAGCTGTGATTATGTCTCCGACTGCCAATTGATCTATTAAAGTATTATCTTAGAATGTAAAAATCCCCGTAACTCAAAAGAATCCCTGTCTGAGCAGCGGCGAAAGGCTGCAGGTGTGCTCTGAATATCTTCGGAAACCTCACACTTTGGGACAAACTGTAGATTGATTAGAGAAACATGAAAAGCTCTTTATCTCTGACGTGACGATGCTTTCTTTCAGTTCTAACTGCACCAAACATCTATCCCCTATTTCACATACTTCGAAGACTAAATTAGACGTCTCAAGTCAAGCAAATGTGACCACTGATTGTGATGGAAGACAGTTTCATGTCACCATTGATCTACAACTTACCCTTGATTTTGGCCCCCTCCCTACACTGACATTGACATCACAGGTAACCTGTAGCTTTACATACCGACTATTCATTTCAATGTAATGCATGCATGGCCAGGTCCAGTGTCGTAGCTAGAGAAGCAAATGTGACCACTGATTGTGATGGAAGACAGTTTGATGTCACCGTTGTTCTACAACTTACACTTGATTTTGGCCCCCTCCCTACACTGACATTGACATCACAGGTAACCTGTAGCTTTACTGTTGTGAATTCTGTGGCAGAGCTCCCTCCTGTGGTCACAAGTGGTACTTCGGTTGATTCTCTCTGTGAGCTTCCGTTGGTGGAGGAAAGTGGTACTGCGGCTTCTGAGTTTCCTCCCTCAGGTGATTTGGTGAGGTCGTTAGGTGCTGCTCTACTTAACTCCACCTAGTGCTTTGATCCTGGCTTCCTGTCAATGTTCCAGTATTGGACTTGCTTTTTCCTGGATCGTTCCTGTGGCCTACTGCTCTGCATAGCTAAGTTCTTCTTTGCTATTTTTGTTTGCTATTTTTTCTGTCCAGCTTGTCTATTTGTTTGCTGGAAGCTCTGGGACGCAGAGGGTGTACCTCCGTGCCGTTAGTTCGGTACGGATGGTCTTTTTGCCCCCTTTGAGTGGTTTTGTAGGGTTTTGTGTAGACCGCAAAGTTACCTTTCCTATCCTCGCTCTGTTCAGAAAGTCGGGCCTCACTTTGCTAAATCTATTTCATCTCTACGTTTGTCTTTTCATCTTAACTCACAGTCATTATATGTGGGGGGCTGCCTTTTCCTTTGGGGTATTTCTCTGAGGCAAGGTAGGCTTATTTTCTATCTTCAGGCTAGCTAGTTTCTCAGGCTGTGCCGAGTTGCATAGGGAGCGTTAGGCGCAATCCACGGCTGCCTCTAGTGTTGTTGGAGAGGATTAGGGATTGCGGTCTGCAGAGTTCCCACGTCTCAGAGCTCGTTCTTTTATTTTGGGGGTTTTGTCAGATCACTGTATGTGCTCTGACCTCTATGTCCATTGTGTTACTGAATTGGTTAACATAACACTTTACATACCGACTATTCATTTCAATGTCACCGTTGTTCTACAACTTACCCTTGATTTTGGCCCCCTCCCTACACTGACATTGACATCACTGGTAACCTGTAGCTTTACATACCGACCATTCATTTCAATGTAATGCATGCATGGCCAAGTCTGGTTGCGTAACTAGAGATGCAACTGTGACCACTGATTGTGATGAAAGACAGTTTGATGACACTGTTGTTCTACAACTTACCCTTGATTTTGGCCCCCTCCCTACAAACAGTCATATTGACATCACAGGTAACCTGTAGCTGTACATACCAACCATTCACTTCAATGTAATGCATGCATGGCCAGGTCTAGTGGAGTAACTAGAGTCCGATGGGCTCCCGATGCAAAATTTGGACCTGGGCCCCCACCAGCATGCTTCCCTTGTAGCATTCTAAATGCTATAAAGACATATGTGTAGCCCCCTCTCCATAATTTAATAATGTCCCCCATACTGTACTAATGTCACCCATCCAGAGCTTCTTCCTGGTATAATGTCCTCCATTCAGGTTCCCTTCCTGTAAAAATGTTCCTAATTTTATGCCCCTTCCTGGTATAATGGCCCCATCCTTTACCACTTCCAATTATAAAGTTCCCTATCCTGGGCCTCTTGCAGTAACAATGTCCAGCGTCCTGCTATAATGTCCCGCATCCTTAGCACTTTCTGCTATAATGTCCCCCATCCCGAACCCCTTCCTGCTATAATGTCTCCCATCCTGAGCCCTTTCCTGTAAAAATGGTCCCTATCATGGCCTCTTTCTGGTATTATGTTCCCCATCCTGGTCTCCTTACAGTAATAATGTGTACCTTCCTGGTATAATGTCCCCATCCTGGCCCTTTCCTGTAATAATATCCCCCCATCCTGGGCCCCTTCCTGGTATAATATTCGCCTCCTGGGCCCATTCTGTAATAATGCTCCCCCTTCTGGCTTTGTCCTCTAACACATTTAGAAAAAAAAAAGAAAAAATTTTTCCATACACTGGAACACTTGGTCTACCTGAACCCTTCTGTGTTCTTTAAAGATCATCAGTCCGAAATCAGACATGCTGGATCTTTGTCCCCCCCAGCGTCATCTGATGGGGCAGAATCAAGAAGCCCCCCATATACATAGACTGTCAGGCAATTTTGGCAGGTTTGGATGACAGTCTAATTGTTTACGGGGGACATTTATGTAAAGCATACTTTTCCTTTCACATAAAACATGATAAAAAAGCATGACCTTGCTGCACGTATGCCCCACAAGAAGTAAAAAAATCTTTTGGTGCACATATCAGCCGAACATGTCATGATTCCTAGTAACAAGGACCCTTATCTGTCATCCATTTTTTTCGAGTGGTTTTTTAGTGAGTCTACCAGCACTATAGGAGCTGGATCTTTCTTTATCTTACTTCCCAGCTTGGTGTTCCGCGGCCATAGTCCAATGGCTCAAATTTAAGCAGTTTGACAGACAGAAGTGTTTCTGAACATCGCTAATGTTCTGGGCATACACAGTGTGATGATGGATCCTCTAAGCCTTAGATCTGGCTGAGCACACGGAGTGGAACCCAGTAAGGATGGATACCAGCACAAACAAAAAGCAAAGATGGTGGAGTTCACCAAACCTAAGACTAGAGTCTCAATCCCAAGAGGCCAGTGTTAGTTTTTAATGGGCCTCAAATAAGTCATTGATCTATGCCGGGCACCTTGCAAAACCTGACGTGGAGCACAACAGATGGCAGCGGATTCATGGGAAGGAAGCGGAACCCCTTTCTTTTAAGCTTCTGGGGAAACAATATTCACAAGCTCCAAGCTGGCAGAGGTGGAGTAGCTTAAGTTCCATGGTACCAGTTTCTTTTTGCAGAAGGGTCTTTAGTTCTCCTCACACCGAGGCTCGACATGCCACCGACTTCTGCACTCCCACACTTAAGTCCATACAATCTGAAGACCTCGGTGCTGCAGGGGAACCATAGTGATCAACAGGTGTCACAGTGGGAACCTGCCCTCCTCGCCCTTGCTTGCCTATATCACCGTAGCCTCCCCGATGCCAAACACGTTCATGTGACATTGCATATTTTTTTCTTATTTTATTCTTTTTTTATTATTATTATTTTTTTTAGATATATTTACTTTTTTCAGCTTTATCAGTCTAAAATGTGAAATAATTGTGCATTATTTTAAAAGAAACTCCATTCTTATTTGCCTGATTTTAGGAACCGAGGCCGAGAGCTATGAGTGAGTAAGATAGCGACCTGCGGCGCGGCAGGCGATGTGCGGATCTGCGCAGGGTCCTGCCTTTCATATGGAACATCTGCTGTAAAATGAGTCAGGTGATGTGAATAGAAACGTCAATCACTGGCGGTAATGAGGTGGCGGGAGGAATCTCCTGGAAGACTTTTTCATTTAATCCCAGACTCAACTAGGTGACTGACTCATATGAAACACTTTGGTGGGCAGATGATGGACTGTGAGACCCTGTGATAGACCTGGGTGGTCCCGCAGAGGCTTTCTTGGGGAGACGAGTGTCATCCAGCTGTCATTCCGGTTACCGCTGAAATCAATCTCATCTAACTCTGAAAAGTTACATGGCTTCTTTATAACTTTTTTTTTAACCCTGTTTTAGGCATTGAAGCAAATATCCAGTTATTGTCCTGATCCTCATGCTCTTTGTTCTTATTTATCAGCATTCTGCCAGCACTATAGGTGCTGGAACTATTTTTAGGCATTAATGCAAATTTGCCTTTTATACTAATTTACCTGTTCCTACAGGATTTATAACATAGTCATCATTACTAAATTGCTCCCACTGTAATCTGCTTACAGATGAAAATAAGAACTAACATATACACTTCATACCATAGCTCACATTCAGGTGGCGGACTGTAGTTTGCTATTGAAAAAAAACTGGTTTTACTCATTCCACTAATCAGACAATCAATTTAATATGTTCAGGAATTATCCTGATCCTTTTTAAGTGGGCAGTTCCAATGTATCAGCATTCTGACAGCACTATAGGTATCGGAACTATTTTTAGGCAATGAAGCAAATGTGCTATTTATACTGCCGTTCCTACAGGATGTATAATATAGTCATTTCATAAATGGCTCCCACTGTGATCTACTTACAATTGAAGAGAAAAACCACATTCTATATACTTTATACCTTAGCTCACCTCCAGGTGACGGACTGTAGTTGCCATAAAAAAAAACAGCCATTATCCCGTACATCTGTCAATCAATGTAAAATGTCCAGGAACTATTCAGGTACTTTTTAAGTGGGCAGTTCCCATTTATTAGCGTTCTGCCAGCACTGTAGGTGCTGGAACATTCTTTCCACCTCTTGCTTTGTTCCTCCTATTGTCCAATAGACAATTCAAACATAACTTTTATTTAATATTGGTAAAATATAGAGGTAGCTACTAGTAAATATACAAATCCGAAAATACTTCCAGAAGAATGACACAAAGTGATATACCATATACCTATATGTCACAATATCAATGTCAGGCAAGTACTTGATGCCAATATTGATGCAGGTGGCAAGTATAAAGTTTTTTTTATTGCATTTTTGGTCCTTCTAATTTATGGACAATCCCTTTAACCTATCCATAAACATTAAATTTGTTATTGTTTATCCTGGGACATCTTGGCTGGTAGTCCTGGCTCCGATGTTTTCGTCCCTAGGTCCTTGAAATGATGAATGACCCCAGCTCCTCTCTATATGGATTCTGCACAGAACAACCTCCATCCATACGTTCTGCCGAACATTTACAAGATTATAATCCCGATTTATTAATAGTTGTTTCTTTTTCTTCATCGCGTTAAATAAATCCAGGCAACACATAGTACAAAGTTCTTACAGCAGATTACGCCCGCGCTCTGCCTTTATGAACAGATGCATCATTTATACGTTACGTCTACAAATGTTCTTCTAGAAAAGGAATTGGAGGCATAAATTCAGGGAATATCCCGCCGTGACTCTCAGCATAGAAAAAGTCAATACGGATTTATCGGGTTGTTTTATTTTTGTTTTGTTTTGTTTTTTTACAGAAGTTCAGAAGTTTTGTTCAGTCATCAAAAGATCAAAGAAAGGCAAAGATCACTAATAAATGTTAAAAGTAAATGTTAGAGATGACCCAATCGAACTTGTGTCGAAATTTTTATGAATTCAAGCAATTTGTGATTTGCTGTGCAGGAATCATATATACATGGTAATTTTACATATTGTAGAAGATTTCATCAGCCTCAGGAGGGATCATGTGACCTAAGACATAGTCGTCAAAATGCCCTGCAGCAACAATATCACATAGTATATTTTTATATAACGGATCACAGCCTGTATAAAAGCCAAGGTAGGGAATGCAGCAGCTGCTTTTGTGCTGAATCTGGATAGTGAGAGGATGTCACAGTTCACAATTTGGCCAGAGAAAGAAATCCATAAAACACTGAGCAATTTGTATGGTGTGTGACAGCACAGCAGCGTGGAAGATTGTTGTGTGACGGCACAGCACTGTGGAAGATTGGTGTGTGACAGCACAGCACTGTGGAAGATTGGTGTGTGACAGCACAGCACTGTGGGAGATTGGTGTGTGACAGCAGAGCACTGTGGGAGATTGGTGTGTGACAGCACAGCACTGTAGAAGATTGGTGTGTGACAGCACAGCACTGTAGAAGATTGGTGTGTGACAGCACAGCACTGTGGGAGATTGGTGTGTGACAGCACAGCACTGTGGGAGATTGGTGTGTGACAGCACAGCACTGTGGGAGCTTGGTGTGTGACGGCACAGCGCTGTGGGAGATTGGTGTGAGACGGCACAGCGCTGTGGGAGTTTGGTGTGTGACGGCACAGCACTGTGGAAGATTGGTGTGTGACGGCACAGCAGTGTGGAAGATTGGTGTGTGACGGCACAGCACTGTGGGAGATTGGTGTGTGACAGCACAGCAGTGTGGAAGATTGGTGTGTGACAGCTCAGCACTGTGGGAGATTGGTGTGTGAAAGCACAGCAGTGTGGAAGATTGGTGTGTGACAGCTCAGCACTGTGGGAGATTGGTGTGTGACAGCATAGCACTGTGGAAGATTGGTGTGTGACAGCACAGCACTGTGGAAGATTGGTGTGTGACAGCTCAGCACTGTGGGAGATTGGTGTGTGACAGCATAGCACTGTGGAAGATTGGTGTGTGACAGCTCAGCACTGTGGGAGATTGGTGTGTGACAGCATAGCACTGTGGAAGATTGGTGTGTGACAGCACAGCACTGTGGAAGATTGGTGTGTGACGGCACAGCAGTGTGGGAAATTGGTGGGTAACAGCACAGCACTGTGGGAAATTGGTGTGTGACAGCACAGCACTGTGGGAGATTGGTGGGTGACGGCACAGCAGTGTGGGAGATTGGTGCGTGACAGCATAGCACTGTGGAAGATTGGTGTGTGACAGCACAGCACTGTGGAAGATTGGTGTGTGATGGCACAGCAGTGTGGGAAATTGGTGGGTGACAGCACAGCACTGTGGGAAATTGGTGTGTGACAGCACAGCACTGTGGGAGATTGGTGGGTGACGGCACAGCAGTGTGGGAGATTGGTGTGTGACAGCACAGCAGTGTGGGAGATTGGTGTGTGACAGCACAGCAGTGTGGGAGATCGGTGTGTGACAGCACAGCAGTGTGGGAGATCGGTGTGTGACAGTATAGCACTGTGGAAAATTGGTGTGTGACGGCTGTTATGATCTGGTGGTTTAGGAGCAACATGGAACGAGCTCTGAAGGAAGTGGTAACTGTACTGACCGCAGTCCCTAAGCTCAACACAACACTAGAAGTAGCCGTGGAATGCTCCTAACTCTCCCTAGGCATCTCGTCACAGCCTAAGAGCTAACTACCCCTAAAGATAGAAGCAGGAAAACTATCTTGCCTCAGAGAAAATCCCCAAAGGATAGATTAGCCCCCCACAAATAATGACTGTGAGTGGAGAGGGAAAAGACATACACAGAATGAAACCAGGATGAGCACAGGAGGCCAGTCTAGCTTGATAGATAGGACAGGATGGAATACTGTGCGGTCAGTATAAAATACTACAAAAATCCACGCAGAGATTACAAAAATCTCCACACCTGACTAAAGGTGTGGAGGGTAAATCTGCTTCCCAGAGCTTCCAGCAACACAGAGATAATTCATACTGATAAGCTGGACAAACATAGAAAGCACAGAACGGATAAGTCCACAATCTGTGGACAGAAAAGAGCAAGCAAGAACTTAGCTTTGCAGAACTGGTCAGAATAACAGGGAAATCCAAAGAGATGTGAATCCAACCAGGAACCATTTACAAGTGGCACTGGCTGAAGAAAGAGCCAGGCCTAAATAGCCGAGCAGAAAAGACAATCAGTAGAAGCAGCTGCTGACAGCTAAATCCAAGGAGCAGCCATACCACTTGAAACCACAAGAGGGAGCCCAAGAGCAGAACTCACAAAAGTGCCACTTACAACCACCGGAGGGAGCCCAAGAGTGGAATTCACAACAGACGGCACAGCACTGTGGGAGATTGGTGTGTGACGGCACAGCACTGTGGGAGATTGGTGGGTGACGGCACAGCAGTGTGGGAGATTGGTGTGTGAAGGCACAGCAGTGTGGGAGATCGGTGTGTGACAGCACAGCAGTGTGGGAGATCGGTGTGTGACAGCACAGCAGTGTGGGAGATCGGTGTGTGACAGCACAGCAGTGTGGGAGATTGGTGTGTGACAGCATAGCACTGTGGAAGATTGGTGTGTGACGGCACAGCAGTGTGGGAGATTGGTGTGTGACAGCATAGCACCGTGGAAGATTGGTGTGTGACGGCACAGCACTGTGGGAGATTGGTGGGTGACGGCACAGCACTGTGGGAGATTGGTGTGTGACAACACAGCAGTGTGGGAGATTGGTGTGTGACAGCACAGCACTGTGGGAGATTGGTGTGTGACAGCACAGCACTGTGGGAGATCGGTGTGTGACAGTACAGCAGTGTGGGAGATTGGAGTGTGACAGCACAGCACTGTGGGAGATCGGTGTGTGACAGCACAGCACTGTAGATCGGTGTGTGACAGTACAGCAGTGTGGGAGATTGGAGTGTGACAGCACAGCACTGTGGGAGATCGGTGTGTGACAGCACAGCACTGTAGATCGGTGTGTGACAGTACAGCAGTGTGGGAGATTGGAGTGTGACAGCACAGCACTGTGGGAGATCGGTGTGTGACAGCACAGCACTGTAGATCGGTGTGTGACAGTACAGCAGTGTGGGAGATCGGTGTGTGACAGCACAGCACTGTGGGAGATTGGTGTGTGACGGCACAGCAGTGTGGGAGATTGGGGTGTGATAGCACAGCACTGTGGGAGATTGGTGTGTGACAGCACAGCACTGTAGATCGGTGTGTGACAGTACAGAAGTGTGAGAGATTGGTGTGTCACAGCAAAGTAATAAAAACAATTGCCATCCTTTTAGCCATAACCATCCATGTACAGTAACCATCACATGGATATTACTAAGACTGTGTTTAAGTTGAGCAGCTTGAACGGGGTTGGATTTAGCCCTAGAAGCCCTCAGAGTGTTGCACAATTCTTTTCAGGACAATTGGAGGCCAAGTAGCACTTTTGATTTATAATCTATTCAAATGTATCAGAAAATTCTGCAAAGCTGGTACATTCCAATTTCAAAAGATTTTCTCATCTGTATATAGAGTCGTAGCCTCCATTCTTTGACTTTCCAGCACTTTCCCAGAACCCGTGTTTGCTAGGGGACTCCTAAGGCCAGCAACATGACAAGGACCTTTTTTAACACTTACATGCGCAGTCAGACAGCTGTGTAAATCGGAGTCAAATCGGAGCGCAGTGCACGGACTGGCAGGCGGCTCTTCCCACCAGAGCGTGACAGCTGAATAGAATTACATGTAGCTGTCACACTCGGGTCGGGAGAGCCGCCGGCCAATCCATGCACTGCGTTCTGATCATACCCCAATTTATAAGGCTGTTTCACTACACCATAAGAGTAATTCTAAACCTAACAATAGCAATGTATGGCATTATTATTAGGTAATTAATGTAAATTATAGAAAAATTTGGGAATGGTAGGGCAGTATTTTATATATTTAATCACTTGTTATGTGCTAATTTTTCATAGCACTGTGCAATTTTACCCTTCTCTCGGCCTTGAGATTATTTCCAATGTCTTCTTTTCCCCTCTGACCATTAGGTCCCATTCAGATGTCCTTTTTTCGCGTACGAGTGCCATCTGTGTTTTTCTTGGATAGCACTCGTACGTGTGATAGTCTATGGGGCCGTTCACATGTCTGTGATTTTTTGTAGACCGAGTGGCCATCGGAAAATCAAGGAGACATGTCTGATTTAGAACTGACTCTCGAGCTAAAAGGCAGTGCAAGTGTATGGGTCCATGAAAAAATCAGATCGCACTCGGATGACATCGGACTGTCAGAGAGGAGAAGGTGGAAAATCTTTGACAAAAATTGAGGACCTTGAGAACATAGTCTGATCAAAATCTCATCCAAAAAATTGGTCCGTCTTTCCCGCTGCTCTGCTCACCAAATTTTCCCAATATAAAGTATGTCCAGCACCTGTAAACCCTGTTACGGCATTCTAGAATACCGTATATATGTTCCCAATACGCTCTTGAAAGCACAAAAAATATCTTTTATTATACTCACAGATGGGGCGGTCCGTTCTGTTGGGTGTCTCTGGTCTTGATCCGGCGCCTCCTCTCTTCTTACCATCGCCGTCCTCCTCGTCTACTTCATGTGGATGACACGTCTTATGTCATCCACCCAGTGTCGGCCATCATGCTCCTACGCAGGCGCACTTCTCCCGGCCCTGCAGAGGAAAGAGCAAAGTACTGTAGTGCACATGCGCGGAGAAAGACCAAAGAGCACCGATGGCCCGTAGGTAAAGCCGGTGCATGCGCACCACAGTGTTCTGCTCTGCCCTGCGCAGAAGTGTGATGGGTGAAATTATGTGGATGGCGTAGGACTCTTCATCCTTTTGAAGCAGGGAAGGAGGACTAAGAAGAGAGGAGGACGGATCAAGATGGGTGAGATTATGTGGATGACGTAGGACGTGTCATCCACACGAAGCAGGGAAGGAGGTCTAAGAAGAGAGGAGGACGGGTCAAGATGGGTGAGATTATGTGGATGACGTAGGACGCTTCATCCATTTGAAGCATGGAAGGAGGACTAAGAAGAGAGGAGGACGGTCAAGATGGGTGAGATTATGTGGATGACGTAGGATGCGTCATCCACACGAAGCAGGGAAGGAGGAGTAAGAAGAGAGGAGGACGGGTCAAGATGGGTGAGATTATGTGGATGAGGTAGGACGTGTCATCCACACGAAGCAGGGAAGGAGGAGTAAGAAGAGAGGAGGACGGGTCAAGATGGGTGAGATTATGTGGATGACGTAGGACGCTTCATCCATTTGAAGCATGGAAGGAGGACAAAGAAGAGCGGAGGACGGGTCAAGATGGGTGAGATTATGTGGATGAGGTAGGACGCTTCATCCATTTGAAGCATGGAAGGAGGACTAAGAAGAGAGGAGGACGGTCAAGATGGGTGAGATTATGTGGATGACATAGGACACGTCATCCACACGAAGCAGGGAAGGAGGATTAAGAAGAGAGGAGGACGGGTCAAGATGGGTGAGATTATGTGGATGACGTAGGACGTGTCATCCACACGAAGCAGGGAAGGAGGAGTAAGAAGAGAGGAGGACGGGTCAAGATGGGTGAGATTATGTGGATGACGTAGGACGTGTCATCCACATGAAGCAGGGAAGGAGGACTAAGAAGAGAGGAGGACGGGTCAAGATGGGTGAGATTATGTGGATGAGGTAGGACGCTTCATCCATTTGAAGCATGGAAGGAGGACTAAGAAGAGCGGAGGATGGGTCAAGATGGGTGAGATTATGTGGATGACGTAGGACGCTTCATCCATTTGAAGCATGGAAGGAGGACTAAGAAGAGCGGAGGACGGGTCAAGATGGGTGAGATTATGTGGATGAGGTAGGACGCTTCATCCATTTGAAGCATGGAAGGAGGACTATGAAGAGAGGAGGACGGTCAAGATGGGTGACATTATGTGGATGACGTAGGACACGTCATCCACACGAAGCAGGGAAGGAGGATTAAGAAGAGAGGAGGACGGGTCAAGATGGGTGAGATTATGTGGATGACGTAGGACGTGTCATCCACACGAAGCAGGGAAGGAGGAGTAAGAAGAGAGGAGGACGGGTCAAGATGGGTGAGATTATGTGGATGACGTAGGACGTGTCATCCACATGAAGCATGGAAGGAGGACTAAGAAGAGCAGAGGATGGGTCAAGATGGGTGAGATTATGTGGATGACGTAGGACGCTTCATCCATTTGAAGCATGGAAGGAGGACTAAGAAGAGAGGAGGATGGGTCAAGATGGGTGAGATTATGTTGATGACGTAGGACGTGTCATCCACACGAAGCAGGGAAGGAGGAGTAAGAAGAGAGGAGGATGGGTCAAGATGGGTGAGATTATGTGGATGACGTAGGACGTGTCATCCACATGAAGCAGGGAAGGAGAACTAAGAAGAGAGGAGGACGGGTCAAGATGGGTGAGATTATGTGGATGACGTAGGACGTGTCATCCACATGAAGCAGGGAAGGAGGACTAAGAAGAGCGGAGGACGGGTCAAGATGGGTGAGATTATGTGGATGACGTAGGACGCGTCATCCACACGAAGCAGGGAAGGAGGATTAAGAAGAAAGTAGGACGGGTCAAGATGGGTGAGATTATGTTGATGACGTAGGACGTGTCATCCACACGAAGCAGGGAAGGAGGAGTAAGAAGAGAGGAGGATTGGTCAAGATGGGTGAGATTATGTGGATGACGTAGGACGTGTCATCCACATGAAGCAGGGAAGGAGGACTAAGAAGAGAGGAGGACGGGTCAAGATGGGTGAGATTATGTGGATGACGTAGGACGTGTCATCCACATGAAGCAGGGAAGGAGGACTAAGAAGAGAGGACAGATCAAGACCAGAGATGCCCATCAGATCGGACGATAGGTGAGTATAAGAAGAGGTTTTCCTGAGCAGATTGGGGACATACAAACAGCATACGTAATTTTTCTCTTTCGTGACTTTTAGAAAAAGGGTCTAAAAGGCTTCCATAAGAAATACACCTGCTATCAGCCTCCATTCCTAAGGGATTACATGCACCATTCCCAGGGCGAAGAATGGGAAACCCCGGCCTCAGCAATCCTTTGTATCTAACAGTTTCTTCCCTCCATATTTGCATTACCATTCCTGTACACATTGACTCTTAGCAACTTCCTGCCCTCTGACCCCAAACATTCTTCTGACTATCGGAAACTTCCCTTGTTCATCAAGCTCTCTTGAACTTAAATTGTTTAAAGGAGATAAGGAAAAAAAAAAGTAATGTCTGCACATGGAATTTATTTCTCTGCTCTCAGCCGGAGTCTTTGCAATGTTTCATATTCCTAGTAACATGTATGGATCCAGATCTGGAGGAGTAAGCGGAGACGCTGGGACGGGATCGCTGTAGGAATCAGTAGGGTATAAGGTTTTTATGACCGTATGAATTATTTAAAGGGGCCACTGCATTGACAAGAAATTCCACTTTAATTACTACCTTAATAAATTACCGCAATGAAGCAGATCTTGGCGAAGGAAAATATAAACATTCATGGGGGTCTTGCTATGCTCCATTACATCTGCAACTCTACATTCCTGGCATGTAGACCCTTGACTTTCATGAGATAATTACTATATGAATTTCCATTAAAGGGTCACTGTGATCACCTATGCGCTCAGATGCACAGATGCAGCTGTTAAAGGGGTTTTCCGATACCTTACTTCTCGTACCATACAATGTATGGTCACCTTTAATATAATGATCCAGAAAGAAGCAGAAATGTCCCAATTTTTTGTGTAATGAAAAGTTGAGTAAAAGTTTTACAACTTTTGTTTGTTTTCATGCACTGCAATACATACCGCCGGCCAATCAGGGGTCAGCAGCTGACGTCGGTGTGCCAGTCACAAGTGGCACAAAGAAGGGACTATAGACGAGGACACTATAGAGGCCATAGAAGAGAATATCTCATGTCATGTGAGCTCGGAAAGGTGAGAAGAATGTTGTTGTTTTTTTTTTATGTGCTAGAGAACAGTGGGAGTATTATTACATGTTAGAACCAGGAGCTGGGACATTATACCTGGAAGGAGCCCAATATGAGGGCACATATATTATTGGAAAGGGCCAGGATGGGGGGACATTACACCAGGAAGGGGCCAGAATAAGGATATAAATGGCAATATATAAATGTATTATAATAATATATTAATAGAAGGAGCCCAGGATAAAGTACATTATTATTGGAAGGAGCCCAGGGTGGGGGACATTATACTAGGAAGGGGCCCAGGATGGAGGACATTATAGGAGGAAGGGGATCAGGATGGGGTACATTATTATTGGAAGGGGCAGAGGATGGGGGACACTATACCTGGAAGGGCCCCAGGATGTTGGACATTATTACTGGATGGGGCATAGGATGGGGGATATTATACAAAGAAGAAGCCCAGGATGGAGGACATTATACTAGGAAGGGGGTCCAAGATGGAAGACATTATACCTGAAGGGGCCCAGGATGTTGGATATTATTACTGGATGGGGCATAGGATGGGGGACATTATACAAGGAAAGAAGCCCAGGATAGAGGACGTTATACTAGGAAGGGGGTCCAAGATGGGAGACATTATAACTGGAAGGGGCTCAGGATGCTGGATATTATTACTGGATGGGGCATAGGATCGGGGATATTATACAAGGAAGAAGCCCAGTATGGAAGACATTATACTAGGAAGGGGTCCAAGATGGGAGACATTATACCTGGAAGGGGCTCAGGATGTTGGATATTATTACTGGATGGGGCATAGGACCGGGGATATTATACAAGGAAGAAGCCCAGTATGGAAGACATTATACTGGGAAGGGGTCCAAGATGGGAGACATTATACCTGGAAGGGGCTCAGGATGTTGGATATTATTACTGGATGGGGCATAGGATGGGGGATATTATGCTAGGAAGGGGCCCAGGATGGGAGACATTATACTAGGAAGGGTGTTGTGAATTCTGCTTTTGGGCTCCCTCCGGTGGTTGTAGGTGGTAATGCAGTTGTTCCTGGGCTGCAGTCTTGGACAGGTGTTTCTGCTGATTGCAATTCTGACTGGGGTATTTAGGTTTGCAGGAGTCATTAGTCCTTGCCAGTTGTCAATGTTTCTTGGGAAGTGTTGGATCCCTCTCTGGCTTCTCCTGCTTAGCTGCCAATTCAGCAAAGATAAGTGTCTGTTTCTTTTTCTATGGCACACAAGCTGTGTGCTTGTTTTTTGATTGTATTCCTGCTCTGTGTGTAGGAGTCTCTGGAGTTGCAGATATACGTTCCACATCTTTAGTTAGATGGAGGAATTTTTTGTATAATCTGCTGTGGATATTTTTGGAAGGGTTTTAATACTGACCGCACAGAACTCTGTCCTATCCTTTCCTATTTTAGCTAGAGTGGCCTCTTGTGCTAAATCCTGTTTTCTGCCTGTGTGTGTCTTTCCTCTCCTACTCACAGCCAATATTTGTGGGGGCTGCCTATCCTTTGGGGTTCTGCTCTGAGGCAAGGTAGTATTCCTATTTCCATCTATAGGGGTATTTAGTCCTCCGGCTGTGACGAGGTGTCTAGGATTGTTAGGCACACCCCACGACTACTTCTAGCTGCGGTGTTAAGATCAGGATTTGCGGTCAGTATAGTTACCACCTACTCCAGTGAAAGTTTTCATGCTGCTCCAAGGTCACCGGATCATAACAGAAGGGGTCCAAGATGGGGGACATTATACCTGGAAGGGGCACAGGATGTTGGACATTATTACTGGATGGGGGATATTATTACCGGAAAGTGCCCAGGATGGAGGACATTATGCCAGGAAGGTGCCCAAGATGGGTGACATTAGTACATTATGGTGGTGGGGGATGGTGGTGGAATTAGAACACTACAAGGGCCCATAAATCAGACCAACATGCAGGTGGAATCTCAGGTCCAAATTTTGCATTGGCCCTAACTACTTCTCTGATGGCCTTGCTACTTTAAAAAATGGGTAGAGGCATGGCCAACGATGCCCCGAAATATTCACTATGTTCACTATAATTTCCTCCACGGAGACATTATGTTTAGTGTACAGTTTGAGCTCTTGATAGACGTTAATAGCGTCCGTTGGACTGCGATGGGACAATAGTTGCCAGGAGAGCGTCCCTTTGGTGTCTGTCAGGGTGACATGTGTAGGTATACCTTTTTCATATGGGTATTTTAAATAAGAAAAAGTGGAATATGTTGGCATTTTATATGATGCATTTATTCGATATTGCTTATTTATATGTCTTTATATCAGTATTCCTGGATTATATTGAAGCACCAAGGGTTAAAAGCATAGGCACGACTATATATCAGATTTCTGAGCTTTCTTAACATCCTGTCCTTATCTTTTTAATTGCTTCCTTTTCCAGTTTCTTTGGAGATTTTCGGGTTTTTATCTCAACAGCGACTGATCACAGAGTCTTGTTTTGCTGATGTCACAAATAAATTAGATTCTTTGAATTACAATTTATTTTATTTTTAAATTATCAGTCTCTTATTTATTTTTTATTGAAAGTAGCGTTAAAATTCTATGCCGTATAATTAATTTATTAATATCGTATGTCGTTATAGACTTTTTTTCCCCAAAAAAACAGCACCCAATTCCCTGCACAGGCATAACTTTAAGGCCATGTGCACACGTTCAGGTTTTTTCGAGTTTTTTCGCGCTAAAAACTGTTGTGAATTCTGTGGCTGAATTCACTCCTGTGGTCACAAGTGGTACTGCAGCTTCTGAGCTTCCTCTCTCAGGTGTTCTGGTGAGCTCGTTAACTGCTTCATTACTTAACTCCGCCTGATGCTGCTATCCTTGCTCCTTGTCAATGTTTCAGTGTTGGATCTGAGCTTCTCCTGATTGTTCCTGTGACCTGCTGCTCTGTATAGCTAAGTGCCTTTTGCTTTTTTGTTGCTTTTTTTCTGTCCAGCTTGTCTTTTGTTTTGCTGGGAGCTCTGAGACGCAAAGGGTGTACCGCCGTGCCGTTAGTTCGGCACGGTGGGTTTTTTTTGCCCCCTTTGCGTGGTTTTGCTTTAGGGTTTTTTGTAGACTGCAAAGTTCGCTTTACTGTCCTCGCTCTGTCCTAGAATATCGGGCCCCACTTTGCTGAATCTATTTCATCCCTACGTTTTGTCTTTTCATCTTACTCACAGTCATTATATGTGGGGGGCTGCCTTTTCCTTTGGGGAATTTCTCTGGGGCAAGTCAGGCCTATTTTTCTATCTTCAGGCTAGCTAGTTTCTTAGGCTGTGCCGAGTTGCCTAGGTAGTTGTTAGGCGCAATCCACAGCCGCTTTTAGTTGTGTTTAGGATAGGATCAGGTGTGCAGTCTACAGAGTTTCCACGTCTCAGAGCTCGTTCTTGTATTTTTGGGTATTTGTCAGATCACTGTGTGCGCTCTGATCGCTAAGCACACTGTGTTTCTGGATTGCCTTCATAACACCTGTCATTAGCAAACATAACAGTACAAGGAGCCAAACTAATGATTCTCAATAGAGGGAAAGAAAAAGTTCTGACATCATTTTTTTTTTTTCTGCTCTGTGTTCACTTTTTTTTTTCCCCTAGACATTTGGGTGATTCTGGACACAGGTGTGGACATGGATATTCAGGGTCTGTGCTCTTCAATGGATAATCTCGTTATAAATGTACAAAAGATTCAAGATACTATTGATCAGAAATCTATGTTAGAACCAATTATTCCTATTCCTGATTTGTTTTTTGGAGATAGAACTAAGTTTCTAAGTTTCAAAAATAATTGTAAGCTATTTCTGGCCTTGAAACCTCATTCTTCTGGTAATCCTATTCAACAGGTTTTGATTATTATTTCTTTTTTGCGCGGCGACCCTCAAGACTGGGCATTTTCTCTTGCGCCAGGAGACCCTGCATTGAGTAGTGTCGATGCGTTTTTCCTGGCGCTCGGATTGCTGTACGATGAGCCTAATTCAGTGGATCAGGCTGAGAAAAATTTGCTGGCTTTGTGCCAGGGTCAGGATGATATAGAAGTATATTGTCAGAAATTTAGGAAATGGTCAGTACTCACTCAGTGGAATGAATCTGCGCTGGCAGCTTTGTTCAGAAAGGGTCTCTCTGAGGCTCTTAAGGATGTCATGGTGGGATTTCCTATGCCTGCTGGTTTGAATGAGTCTTTGTCTTTGGCCATTCAGATCGGTCGACGCTTGCGCGAGCGTAAATCTGTGCACCATTTGGCGGTACTGCCTGAGGTTAAACCTGAGCCTATGCAGTGCGATAGGACTATGACTAGAGTTGAACGGCAGGAATACAGACGTCTGAATGGTCTGTGTTTCTACTGTGGTGATTCCACTCATGCTATTTCTGATTGTCCTAAGCGCACTAAGCGGTCCGCTAGGTCTGCCGTCATTGGTACTGTACAGTCCAAATTCCTTCTGTCCATTACCTTGATATGCTCTTTGTCGTCGTTTTCTGTCATGGCGTTTGTGGATTCGGGCGCTGCCCTGAATCTGATGGATTTGGATTATGCTAAACGTTGTGGGTTTTTCTTGGAGCCTTTGCGGTGTCCTATTCCATTGAGAGGAATTGATGCTACACCTTTGGCCAAGAATAAACCTCAATACTGGGCCCAGCTGACCATGTGCATGGCTCCTGCACATCAGGAAGTTATTCGCTTTCTGGTGTTGCATAATCTGCATGATGTGGTCGTGTTGGGGTTGCCATGGCTACAAACCCATAATCCAGTATTGGATTGGAATTCCATGTCGGTATCCAGCTGGGGTTGTCAGGGGGTACATGGTGATGTTCCATTTTTGTCGATTTCGTCATCCACCCCTTCTGAGGTCCCAGAGTTCTTGTCTGATTATCAGGATGTATTTGAAGAGCCCAAGTCCGATGCTCTACCTCCGCATAGGGATTGTGATTGTGCTATCAATTTGATTCCTGGTAGTAAATTCCCTAAAGGTCGATTATTTAATTTATCCGTGCCCGAACACGCCGCTATGCGCAGTTATGTGAAGGAATCCCTGGAGAAGGGACATATTCGCCCATCGTCATCACCACTGGGAGCAGGGTTCTTCTTTGTAGCCAAGAAGGATGGTTCGTTGAGACCGTGTATTGATTACCACCTTCTTAATAAGATCACTGTTAAATTTCAGTATCCCTTGCCATTGTTATCTGACTTGTTTGCTCGGATTAAGGGGGCTAGTTGGTTCACTAAGATAGATCTTCGTGGTGCGTATAATCTGGTGAGAATCAGGCAAGGAGATGAATGGAAAACTGCATTCAATACGCCCGAGGGTCATTTTGAGTATCTAGTGATGCCGTTCGGACTTGCCAATGCTCCATCTGTGTTTCAGTCTTTTATGCATGACATCTTCCGTGAGTATCTGGATAAATTCCTGATTGTGTACTTGGATGACATTTTGATCTTCTCAGATGATTGGGAGTCTCATGTGAAGCAGGTCAGAATGGTTTTTCAGGTCCTGCGTGCTAACTCTTTGTTTGTGAAGGGATCAAAGTGTCTCTTCGGTGTGCAGAAAGTTTCATTTTTGGGGTTCATCTTTACCCCTTCTACTATCGAGATGGATCCAGTTAAGGTCCAAGCCATCCAGGATTGGATTCAGCCGACATCTCTGAAAAATCTGCAAAAGTTCCTGGGCTTTGCTAATTTTTATCGTCGCTTCATCTGTAATTTTTCTAGCATTGCCAAACCATTGACCGATTTGACCAAGAAGGGTGCTGATTTGGTTAATTGGTCTTCTGCTGCTGTGGAAGCTTTTCAGGAGTTGAAGCGTCGTTTTTGTTCTGCCCCTGTGTTGTGTCAGCCAGATGTTTCTCTTCCGTTCCAGGTCGAGGTTGATGCTTCTGAGATTGGAGCAGGGGCGGTTTTGTCACAGAGAGGTTCTGATTGCTCAGTGATGAAACCATGTGCTTTCTTTTCCAGGAAGTTTTTGCCCGCTGAGCGTAATTATGATGTGGGCAATCGAGAGTTGCTGGCCATGAAGTGGGCATTCGAGGAGTGGTGTCATTGGCTTGAAGGAGCTAAGCATCGCGTGGTGGTATTGACTGATCATAAGAACTTGACTTATCTCGAGTCTGCCAAGCGCTTGAATCCTAGACAGGCCCGTTGGTCGTTATTTTTTGCCTGCTTCGACTTTGTGATTTCGTACCTTCCGGGCTCTAAAAATGTGAAGGCGGATGCTCTGTCTAGGAGTTTTGTGCCCGACTCTCCGGGTTTATCTGAGCCAGCGGGTATCCTCAAGGAAGGAGTCATTGTGTCTGCCATCTCCCCTGATTTGCGGCGGGTGCTGCAAAAATTTCAGGCGAATAAACCTGATCGTTGTCCAGCAGAGAAACTGTTCGTCCCTGATAGGTGGACTAATAAACTTATCTCTGAACTTCATTGTTCGGTGTTGGCTGGTCATCCTGGAATCTTTGGTACCAGAGAGTTAGTGGCTAGATCCTTCTGGTGGCCATCTCTGTCACGGGATGTACGTACTTTTGTGCAGTCCTGTGGGATTTGTGCTAGGGCTAAGCCCTGCTGTTCTCGTGCCAGTGGGTTGCTTTTGCCCTTGCCGGTCCCAAAGAGGCCTTGGACACATATTTCGATGGATTTCATTTCTGACCTTCCCGTTTCTCAAAAGATGTCAGTCATTTGGGTGGTCTGTGATCGCTTTTCTAAAATGGTCCATCTGGTGCCCTTGTCTAAATTGCCCTCCTCCTCTGATTTGGTACCTTTGTTCTTTCAGCATGTGGTTCGGTTGCATGGTATTCCTGAGAATATTGTTTCTGACAGAGGTTCCCAGTTTGTTTCAAGGTTTTGGCGAGCCTTTTGTGGTAGGATGGGCATTGACCTATCCTTTTCCTCGGCTTTCCATCCTCAGACTAATGGCCAGACCGAACGAACCAATCAGACCTTGGAAACATATCTGAGATGTTTTGTTTCTGCAGACCAGGATGATTGGGTGTCCTTTTTGCCGTTGGCTGAGTTCGCCCTTAATAATCGGGCCAGCTCGGCTACCTTGGTTTCTCCTTTTTTTTGCAATTCTGGGTTCCATCCTCGTTTCTCTTCAGGACAGGTTGAGTCTTCGGACTGTCCTGGTGTGGATTCTGTGGTGGATAGGTTGCAGCAGATCTGGACTCAGGTAGTGGACAATTTGATCTTGTCCCAGGAGAAAGCTCAACTTTTCGCTAATCGCAGACGCCGTGTGGGTCCCCGACTTCGTGTTGGGGATCTGGTTTGGTTATCTTCTCGTCATATTCCTATGAAGGTTTCCTCTCCTAAATTTAAACCTCGTTTTATTGGTCCGTATAGGATTTCTGAGGTTCTCAATCCTGTGTCTTTTCGTTTGACCCTCCCAGACTCCTTTTCCATACATAATGTATTCCATAGGTCGTTGTTGCGGAGATACGTGGCACCTATGGTTCCATCTGTTGAGCCTCCTGCCCCGGTTTTGGTGGAGGGGGAATTGGAGTATATTGTGGAGAAGATTTTGGATTCTCGTGTTTCTAGACGGAAACTCCAGTATCTGGTTAAATGGAAGGGTTATGCTCAGGAAGATAATTCCTGGGTTTTTGCCTCTGATGTTCATGCTTCCGATCTTGTTCGTGCCTTTCATGCGGCTCATCCTGGTCGGCCTGGGGGCTCTGGTGAGGGTTCGGTGACCCCTCCTCAAGGGGGGGGTACTGTTGTGAATTCTGTGGCTGAATTCACTCCTGTGGTCACAAGTGGTACTGCAGCTTCTGAGCTTCCTCCCTCAGGTGTTCTGGTGAGCTCGTTAACTGCTTCATTACTTAACTCCGCCTGATGCTGCTATCCTTGCTCCTTGTCAATGTTTCAGTGTTGGATCTGAGCTTCTCCTGATTGTTCCTGTGACCTGCTGCTCTGTATAGCTAAGTGCCTTTTGCTTTTTTGTTGCTTTTTTTCTGTCCAGCTTGTCTTTTGTTTTGCTGGAAGCTCTGAGACGCAAAGGGTGTACCGCCGTGCCGTTAGTTCGGCACGGTGGGTTTTTTTTGCCCCCTTTGCGTGGTTTTGCTTTAGGGTTTTTTGTAGACTGCAAAGTTCGCTTTACTGTCCTCGCTCTGTCCTAGAATATCGGGCCCCACTTTGCTGAATCTATTTCATCCCTACGTTTTGTCTTTTCATCTTACTCACAGTCATTATATGTGGGGGGCTGCCTTTTCCTTTGGGGAATTTCTCTGGGGCAAGTCAGGCCTATTTTTCTATCTTCAGGCTAGCTAGTTTCTTAGGCTGTGCCGAGTTGCCTAGGTAGTTGTTAGGCGCAATCCACAGCCGCTTTTAGTTGTGTTTAGGATAGGATTAGGTGTGCAGTCTACAGAGTTTCCACGTCTCAGAGCTCGTTCTTGTATTTTTGGGTATTTGTCAGATCACTGTGTGCGCTCTGATCGCTAAGCACACTGTGTTTCTGGATTGCCTTCATAACACCTGTCATTAGCAAACATAACAAAAAACGCTATAAAAACTCATTAAAAACGCATACATTATGCATTCTATCATTTAGAATGCATTCTGTATGTTTTGTGCACATGGATGCGTTTTTTTCTGCGAAAAAAACGCATTGCGGTAAAAAATGAGCATGTTCATTATTTTTGCGGATTTTCTGCGTTTTCCCCACAATTCTATGCATGAAAAAACGCACCAAAAACGCATCAAAAACACGTCAAAATCGCGGTAAAACGCATGCGGATTTCTGGCAGAAATGTCCGTTTTTTGTCAGGAAAATTTCTGCAAGAAATCCTGACGTGTGCACATACTCTAAATATTAAAATTGCAGCTGCCTGTGGACACCAGCAGAGGGAGCTCAGGAGCTTACAGCATACTGTTTATAGTACTCAATAATAGAATTGTGCACAGTGAGCTCCCCCTAGTGGTGGCTGCAGCCAAACCAGAATTTAATCTTTGAATCTAAGATTTGGAGTTTTTTTTATCAGAAAAACTGAGCTCCGCCTGCTATAATAATAATAAGAATAATCATTTTATTTATATAGCGCCAACATATTCCGCAGCGCTTTATAAATTATAGAGGGGATTTGTACAGACAATAGACATTACAGCATAACAGAAATCACAGTTCAAAATAGATACCAGGAGGAATGGGGGCCCTGCTGCTCGCAAGATTCCTAACTGAGGAAAAGGGGAGACACGAGAGGTGAATTGCTTTAGTTATTCAGACCGGCCATAGTGTAAGGATCGGGTGTTCATGTAAAGCTGCATGAACCAGTCACCTGCCTAAGTATGTAGCAGTACAGACACAGAGGGTTATTAACTGCATAAAGTGAATGAGAACATGATGCGAGGAACCTTTTTTTTTTTTTTTTTTTATAAATAGGCCACACAGGGATCGTTAGGTTAATGCGTTGAGGTGGTAGGCCAGTCTGAACAAATGAGTTTTTAGGGCACGCTTAAAACTGTGGGGATTGGGGATTAATCGTATTAACCTAGGTAGTGCATTCCAAAGAATCGGCGCAGCACGTGTAAAGTCTTGGAGACGGGAGTGGGAGGTTCTGATTATTGAGGATGCTAACCTGAGGTCATTAGCGGAGCGGAGGGCACGGGTAGGGTGGTAGACTGAGACCAGGGAGGAGATGTAGGGTGGTGCAGAGCCATGGAGTGCTTTGTGGATGAGGGTAGTAGTTTTGTACTGGATTCTGGAGTGGATGGGTAACCAGTATAATGACTGGCACAGGGTAGAGGCATCGGTGTAACGGTTGGTGAGGAATATGATCCTGGCAGCAGCATTCAGGACAGATTGGAGCGGGGAAAGTTTGGTAAGAGGGAGGCCAATTAGTAGAGAGTTACAATAGTCCAGACGAGAATAAACAAGAGAAACAGTAAGAGTTTTTGCAGAGTAGAAAGTAAGAAAAGGGCGAATTCTAGAAATGTTTTTGAGATGCAGATAAGAAGAGCGAGCCAATGATCGAATGTGGGGGGTGAATGAAAGCTCAGAATCAAGGATGACCCCAAGGCAGCGGGCATGTTACTTTGGAGTAATGGTGGAACCGCACACGGAGATGGCAATGTCAGGCAAAGGGAGGTTAGTAGAGGGAGAGAACACGAGGAGTTCAGTTTTTGACAGGTTTAGTTTCAGATAGAGGGAGGACATGATGTTAGAGACAGCGGTAAGACAATCTAGCTACAAAATTATATTAAGAAATTAATCAGTACATAATGTTGGACACGGTGTTAAAATATAAACACTATTGCTGAGTCTGATGGTCTGAAAAGGTGCCTCTATACCATCTACAATTTTGGCTATTGCTAATAAATGTCAGCTAGCAATCCTAGGAAGGGGTTAAATGTTATAAAAGCTCTTCATTGATGCATATTGATGACAACCATATTTCATCCAGGCTGGATTAGAAGAATATTGCATAGAAATTAGCTCTCTCCCAGGAGGAAATACAACTCACTTTTGTCACTTATTGGCTGGAAGTGAATGTGGCATATTTTAATAGGCTTTGGAACATGATGAAGCAGATTACCCAAGGGAGGCTTGTATGCACAGACAGCTGTTTCAGGGTACTTGCCCCTCATCAGTATGAGACGCCTCTGACTCTGTGCTGATGAGGTAGGATTGCCCTGAAACAGCTGTTACAAAGATCATTGGGCGTAGGGATGAGTGGACCTGTGGAAGTTTGGGTTCTTGTACAGGACTGAACTGTAATCCAAAGTGCGGTTCGGGTTCCAGAACTATGCCCAAATTGGAACCTGAAACCGGACCCCATTGAAACCAATGGGGACCCAAACTTTGGGGCTGGAAAATCTCCCTCTCTCTGTCTCTCTCTCTCACCCTCCTCCCCAGACACCAAAATTTAAAAAACAGACTTCCAGTAGAAGTCAATGGTCAAAGTTCAGCACCGCCCCGATACGAACTCCGAACTTTACAGTTTGGGTTCGCTCATCTCTATTAGGGAGAAAACCTTGACTTATGGGTTTGTCACTTCCAAAAGTAACAACTTTTGGGGTGATTTCCATTGCTTTTGAGGAAAAAAAATAATTTGTAATTTTTTTCTCCAGGAGCAAAACGACAAATAAGTCGCCTTAAAGGGGTTGACCAGGAATAAGTAATTGATGGATCAATCTGTAGGATAGGTTATCAATATGCGACCAGCGGGGGGTCTAATACCCATCGCCCCCTGGGGTATACTGAAATTTGTTCTGGCAGCAGCCGAGTAATGCTGTGTATCTCACATTGATGTGAATATGGGTAACTCCAGTATTTCACCAAATGGCCACTTAGCAAAAATGGACTGATGTGCCCCCTGTATATTGCTCACATCCCGCCCCTGCTGGAGCGGAGTTCAGATAATGGGCGGGGGTGCCAGGTGTCGGACCCCTACTGGTCAATTGTTTAGTCCCAGACAACCCCTTTAAGACGAGCCTATGCGCCTATAAGTAGAATATTTGTATAGAGCCATTAAAGAGCGGGATGAGGGAAAATGTCAAATATGGGATATCTTGAATACCTGAAGATCCTAATTGATGATGGAGGACGTCATATTCAGCCAACGCTCAATTTAGTAAAGTCTCAATATGCAGCCAGCTTTGGAAACGTAGACAGAGACTGCAGGGCCCGGGGTCAGAATCCTTCCATATTCACTGTATGTAAATCTCTCTTTGCCCGAGGCAGACATAAAGCTGGAGCGAGCAAACACGGGAAATACAGGAAGTTACATGATGATGGAGGAGATCCATATTGCTTCAATTGCCCTCTGCTCACTACTAGAGCATTGGGAAAAAAATACAGAAATAAATTTATAGGCAAATAAACAATATCTACCATCTAATAAATGCGGAACAGAATAATCAGGAGCAGCATGCATGGGATTTATGATAAGGAGAATATTGGAATTCTGGATTTGATTCCATCCTAAGTCATATTGCAAGGCTCGTTAAAGGGTCGGTAGTGACTTGAAGGATCGCTGCTTCCAACAGGTGGCGCTATAGAGATCTAGGCTTCTTCCTCTTTGAAGAGGCAATTTGCATAGGAGAATATTCACACGGCCTCTAGCATAGTATTGCAGAATTGTTCGCTTTCAATCTTCCCACTTGTTGGGACTCTTGCTCAGCTACCTACAAGTGACCAATACCTGTGGTATTCGGTCAGTGGGGACAGACGCTGCTTTAAGGGGTCCTCTGGGGTGATGTTATGGCAGCTAGATGGTATAACTTCCCACAGGTGAAGTATATCCCCAGGGCTCCCGGTGTGTAGATGGAAGATGATAAGGAGTGCAGTAAAGAACGAGGACACAAGGTTGCAGTCTCTTAACCTTTACTGAAGACTTCAGGCAGCCACAGTCCAGAGCACCAGACCACAGGGCAGGCAGAATTCGGCCGGCTTGGAGGCAAGTTAGGAGTCCCCTTATCCAAGTGAAAATCAAAGCCTTCCTCTAGCGCCATGGTGGTGTAGTTCCTTTACTTCCTATGGCTTCACATAAGGTCCTCACAGATGTTATCTCCCTCTCTGTCCCCCGGATAGGATAGGACATAACCCGTATGACTGATGGCTTGAGGCAGTTTATAGGGACTCTAGCACGCCCCAGCCTCTAAGGGTGTCACCGTGCCTCCTGGGTATTAGGTCTGACAGGTAACTTGGAGTTCAGCTGTCCTGCCGGTCTCTGATGTAAGTCATAGAGGTCCTTACAACCTCGGTGTTCCGGCTACCGGTCTCTGCGCCTCAGAAGGAGGCAGCCTGCTCGGGGCTGGTCTCCCCCTGGTATCCTCTCCTGTGCATTGCTCTCGTGCACGTTCACTGCAAGCAATTCGGCTTTCTAAATGTCTCTTTCCAGGAACAAATGCACTGCAGCTACACAGCTCCGTAAACCCTCTTCTGCCTCAGACTGATCCTGTCTGTCTCCTGGCAAGAACTGACTGACTTTCCCTACAGACTACCAGATATATATATATATCTGGGGAGTCACCTAGTAAATAAGATCAAAAGCTACCCCTTGTGGCCTGGAGTGTGAATGTGTTGCATGTTTGTGGTACCTGGTTACAGTTATCCCTTCTTGCCTTCAAGCGTAACATCACTCTCCCCGTGAGGAATGCAATGCTACTGTGACGACCCGGACCCTGGGGCGCCACACATTCATAAGGAGTGTAAATATACAAGAAGCAATGGTTACCTGGAAACTGAAGATACCAATACCATTAATTATAATGTGAAGCTGGGAGGATCCTGTTGGGTGTTTGGAATCTGTGGAATGACGTTACTCCATTATTTATAGTGTACAATTAGAAAAAAAAGGCCTTTATCTGCCCGAGGAATATCCTCATTAGTAAATAGGGAAACGTAAATACATATGACTAATTGTCTTCATTAGCAATAATCCAGTGCTATCTTCTTTTAAAAAACCCATGTGCTCCTTACCAGAGGTTTATTGACCTTCCTCTTCAGCAAACCTCAGCAGTTTCGTCTGTGACTCATCATCGTCATCAGTTTATGTTCACATAATCCTCTGACCACTTAAAAGATAATGCGGGATCTCAGGATGAGCGATTCTCAGATCATCTGCTCCGACTTATTTTTTTTCTCTCAATTTGCATAGATTGCATCTGTTTTCGGAGTGTCAGCGAGTTTTCAGATCCTCGGCTTCCAAATCTCGCAACCGTTTGTTTACGAAGCTGTTTTTTTTTTCCTCTTTTCTGTCGAGTATAAAACGCTTTCTTTCCCCGCCTTTGTTGAAGGATTTAGATCGATTTGTACCTTATTGGCGCTACATGTGCACATCGCTTCGTCAGACCTGATCACAAGGTGATGATAACACAAAGAATGTGAATCCCAAAGTGTCAACACAGAGGACCATGAAATCAGGAAAAAGCAAAGAAAAAAAGATCCTCCAATAAATTTAAACAAAATGTACATTTTTTTGACCAATATCTAAAAGAATAATTAAAATGGAGTGAGGACATCACACAGAACAAGAAAGAAAAAGCTAACATTGCGCATGAAAATAATATGCGGTACTTGGTTAACAAATTTTTGGATAAAAAAATGTGAAAGCCATCCTACCTCTTCATGGTGACCGTAATTGGGACAGTCCTAACTCTAATATTAACATCTGTCCAGTGACATGCATGTGGATAAGGGCTGAGAAGGACTGGGCCCAACTAGTGGACACACAGTCAAGGGAGACCACATCAATAGGTCTTTGCTTTTTTCCCCTTGGTTGTGTGTCCACTAGTTAAGCCCAGTCCGTCTTTAAAGAATTATCTCATTACACAGTGGATGCTTTCCTGAAACGGAAAGTACTTGCAAGCAGCATAATACAAAGAATAGCAGGTTTACCCAGAATCCTTTGCTTACTGCAAAGGATTCTGGGTAAACCTGCTATTCTTTGTATTATGCTGCTTGCAAGTACTTTCCGTTTCAGGAAAGCATCCACTATGTATTTCCTTTAAGTAGAGGGCTTTTCGGTCTCTTTCGTCCCGCTACATTTAGCCCAACTTGGGTCTCTCCCTAAGGTGGCTAGCATGTATGTATCGCTTGCTCACCGAGCCCCACTCCATACAGCCAACCAATTCCAGCTCTGTGCTGATGAGGGCCTAAAGCCCGAAACACGTGTCCACAGGTAGGAATTGGTTGGCTGTGTAAATTTAGAAACTAATCCGCAGCATTGCACGCTTGGCGATTCCAAGCGCTGTGGATTAGACTGGGGTGGAAAGAGATGATTTGCATAGCTCCGCCTACTGCAAAGGATTCTGGGTAAACCTGCTATTCTTTGTATTATGCTGCTTGCAATAACTTTCCGTTTCAGGAAAGCATCCACTATGTATTTCCTTTAAGTAGAGGGCTTTTCGGTCTCTTTCGTCCCGCTACATTTAGCCCAACTTGGGTCTCTCCCTAAGGTGGCTAGCATGTATGTATCTCATTACACAGACATTTAAAGTAGACAGACAGATTACGCCATAAATGACTTACAAATGCTGGTCCCACCTTCAGGACTTGAACCAGTCTTCAGAACAGTTGTCCACTCACCCCCTATTCTGCCTGGTTCTATGGCCACTTGGATGGGAGCCTGAACATTCTCTCCATTTACTTCTATAGAAGCCCTGAGAACAGTCAAATGCAAAATCCTCTATGTAATATTATTGATAGAACAAAATAGGTTTATACTTAATCTATTCAGCATAATAAAGGAGTTGCATGCCCTTGACTTTGGCTTGACTTTGGCTTTGGCTTTGACTTCCTGATGAAGCACGGGGTGCGAAACGCGAATGTGTTTGGATGAGCATCCAGACTCCCTATTTTGGTTGGTTTATAAATTTGCACTCATCTAGGTTTTGCCTAAACCTTATATTTATAAATGTATTTATTGCCATTATTTATGGGTGTGAACCAGGCACTGCAGCTAACTATTTGCTAAAAGTCGGATCCTTGCAAAGCAAATCATAAAAGGGCCTAAAACACACACAAAAGAGAAAAGTTCTTAAGGGATTTTGACGTTCTAAATTTTGCCAAAGTGCCTGTGTAAACATTGAAGGCTAGAGAAGGGTCTCGGGGGAAGTGCTCCACGCAGGGACTCTCTCTGGCAGTTTTTTGAATTCATAAGTAAGGTGTCCCCCTTAGACCTCGGAATAGACAAACTTTTGGAAGGACCCTTTAAACAAGCTCCATACCCCAAGATTCACTGGCGCTACACGTCCCAGACGTCAGACACATGGCTCAGCATTTTACGGTAATTTGATTTTGATCTGAAAGATTCTAAAATAGCGAATCATCAACTCCAGAAGTTTTTAGGACAAAGACTTTTTTGCAAATTGTGAATAACAAAATCATTCTATCGCCCGGCGAGATCTTTTAAGGACACTGTTCTCTCTCCTACGTTGGAAATGTGAGAAGAGAATGGCGCATTACTGAATGTTCCCCGTGTGTTATTCATGTTTCAAGCAGTTTATCTCTTAGGTAAAAAGTAAGAAATATATATATCTGTATGTTGTCAGTAAAGCCGTAAAATAATGCCATCACGTTATAAAATATCGCAGATGCTATGCTGGTACCACACTCTCGACAAGCTGTCATCTTTTTATCCATGTTAGATTTTATTGCAATAATTGTATTTACGGAAACAAAGCGAGCTTATTGTACAGTATATATACAGCATTATACTCCAGGGATCGCCAATCCATAATTCAATGGTTATTGGAAACATTTAGTAATCATGCCTAAAAGGTGACCTAATGGTAACGGGCATTTACAAATAACAGTCTGGGGGGATTGTTTGTTACGTGATCCCATCAGAGAAGCCAGTTATGGCTGAACATAACAGTCGGGGGTGGCTGGATGGTGTCGCGTAGAAAAGCAGGTATTTATTAAAACTTGGTCTTTCTTAAATGGGATCTCTGCTTTCCATACATTTTTACGTATAATTTGCTGTTTCTGAAGACAGGGGCGTAACGATCGCGGCCGGGTCAGAGCTGGAGAGAGGCCCGCTGACGTGAGCGCATATTTTAGTTGGATGTGCATCTGAGGATGTACATTCAGTTGAAATGCATTGCGGTGCAGAGACCCACCGGATCCCTGCTCCGCAATACAGGCCACCGGCCAATCAGAGGCCAGCAGTTGACTTTGGCATGGAAATCACTGGCTGCATATAGCAGTGATATCATGCACTGCAGGCTGAATACCAGGATGGGGGACATATATTCCGGGATGGGCTAAGGATGACATATGCACCAGGAAGGGGCCCAGGATCGGGGTCAAATATACCAGGATGGGGGACATTTTACCATGAATGGGCCCAGGATGGGGGATATATACACCAGTAATGGGCTCAGGATGGGGGACAAGTATACCAGGACGTGGGATAGTTTACCTTGAAGGGGCCCAGGATGGGGGATATGTATACAGACATAGGCCTAGGATGAGGGACATTATATATATATATATATATATATACAGTATATATATATATATATATATATATATATATAGTACAGACCAAAAGTTTGGACACACCTTCTCATTTAAAGATTTTTCTGTATTTTCATGACTATTAAAAGTACAATTGGGGCACAATACTATATAATGGGGCAGGAGGTGACAACATGACAACATGTATGTCTTATAGATTTAGAGAGCTACAAGGGCCCATACATCTTACCATACTAAGGGGCCCCAGGTTCAAATTTTGCATTTGTGTTCATCGGACTCTAGTTACGTCACTGTCACTGACAACCAACACTATCTCTATCCACAATATGACTTGCATCCTGCATGTTTACCAGTTTTTTTGCTCTGCGGACTCTTATCTCTTAAGTTGCTATTGAGTCTGAGCTGGTGGAAGGAGACTAACTGGTATGATCAGTGCCATACACAGCAGAGCACAGCACCTAGAGACATGAGGCATTCCTTCAATCCTTAGTCAGCACACAGAGAGAAGCAGGAGCAGCAGGAGAGCTGTCTGGATGTTACTCGCGTTCCGATGTGAGGGATAAGACTTGTTAGGAAGCTCAGCACGATCTTTCTGTGTCTTCCTCTGCCTGTTTCCTCACTCTGCCCCTCATTATGCTATTCCCCTCTCCATAGAATATAATAGTAAATGTAACCTGACACCACAGTGAGACTGTAGTCTGTCTTGTCTGAGCAGGATGGATTTGAGCTATTTCTTTCAACAAGAATAACAAGTTCAAGAGGCAATGGGCGGGGGAAGGGGTAAAGTTGCTCATACTTGGTGAAGGAAGCACATTTCCATGATAAGATACATTAAAAGGTTTCTTATATTAGTCCGTACTATAGATTTATACAAAGTTTGTGTAATTTTCCTTTTAAGCAACCACAGCCATGTGATCCTTTACTTCCTCAATTTTTGACTTAAGAACAATTTTATATTTGAGTTTTATTACAAATTTTGCACCATTCTGAAACCCGTGTGTTGGCTGCAGAATGAGTTAACCGAGAATCTATCAGTGAGCTCATTCTGATAGCCCAGAACGAGAGTTTGTATCTCTCTTATCTGTCTTTTTTTTTAATCTCCGCTTGGTTAATTTATGACTACAGACCACATCAAAGTTAAATGTGCAGATGAACAAAGAGCCTGTAAAAACAAAACTGTACATTTTTAATGAAACTGAACTGTAAGAAATATTTTTTTAGCCCAAATTACATGCATTTAAGTAAAAAGAAAATGTTTTCAGAGATAGACAAGCCTTTTAGGAGCGATTGGATGTCAGGACATCATTACGACTGCAAGAAGCAGATGGGGAATTGCGGAGCAAAGTGGGATCAATAAGGCGAGTATTGCATCTTATTTTATTGTTTATGAAAATGTTATCATTTTAAACTATTCAGAATCCGTGAAAGTGAGCAACCCCTTTAAATTACCAATACATTAGTTTTCATGTGATGGTTCTTTCTACGGTAAAAGTATTTTGCTGGCACAGCAATTATTTGTGACAACTGCCAACCACAATCTTACTGTCGGAGGGAACAGTGGGTTATTGTGCCTTTATTGTAAGTTCTAGTTAACGCTGGTACCATTTTTTTTTACTTGGGAATTTCCAAACCAAAACGGTGTCAACCAGCCACCATTCTGCAGACAAAAGTTCGATAATCCTGTTCATAATGCCGGATGTGGTTGTTGCCAAAAAACACAGCAACATCAAAGGAAAGTTTTTATGTGAAACAGATAACTTGGGACCTTTAAATGGATTTTATATATATATATATATATATATATATATATATATATATATATATATATATATATATATATACAGAGTATGACATCTAATTGCTGCTACTCCACTGATAAACTGGACCATTTTTCCTTTTGCTTCTATGCCCCTCCATTCCAAAGTTATCCTCCCCGCTAATAACTGTGCAAATTTTCACTTCAAGGCTCCAGAAGCTCTCTGTGGGCATGTGCTTTTTCTCCTCTGACCAATTAAAACAAGGCAACGCCCACGAGCAGCTCTGTAGTGCACACCTAATTGGCTGAATTAATTAGAGGAGGAACTCGGTTCAAATGAGAAAATCCAGTGAAAGGTCCTCTTTTGGGGTAATCCATTTGAAAAAATATAGAGATTCACACAACTTATTGACATACTTGTATTATTTAAGGCTCCTCATTCTCCAGTTATCAGTGTTGGATCCAAGAGTACCAGCTCAACTTCTGGCTTGTGTTAAAAAAGGAGAGAGATTCCTGTGTTATGGGTGGAGGGATGGTTGATTGCTGATTTCAAGCACTAAGCCAGCCCCCTTTGCTGTCTATGCATCAACTGTAACAAAGAAGGGTGCTAGCTTAGCTATTGGAATGAGTAATCAGCTGGTCGCCTTCACACATTGATGAGGTCACTGAGGTGTCGTCATCACAGGAAACCATTAAGTGAAACTGCCAGGACTCGCGACTGACACAGACATCTGGAAATTGAGGCATCTTTGATAATTAGACAAATATATTAGTGGGTTATTTATCTTAATAAATTAAAGAGAGATGAGTGAATCTTCCAAAATGTTTCAGTGTCTACAGAAAGTTTCAGACAGATCCACTCACATCGGCCAGTGGATTTGATTTGGTCTGAATAAAATTGGGTCCAAATTGGATCTGCTCGGAAAGAAATTTGTGATGCCCTGAAGTCTCTTCAGACCCCAAAATGTAATAAACAGAAGGACTGGAAGATGTTAACAAATAATAAAGTATTATACTAACCTGTCCTATGCAGACCACACACTTGTTCTGCCACCACACACTTGTCCTGTCACCACACACTTGTCCTGTCACCACTCACTTGTCCTGTCACCACTCACTTGTCCTGTCACCACTCACTTGTCCTGTCACCACTCACTTGTCCTGTCACCACTCACTTGTCCTGTCACCACTCACTTGTCCTGGCACCACACACTTGTCCTGTCACCACACATTTGTCCTGGCACCACACACTTGTCCTGTCACCACTCACTTGTCCTGCCACCACTCACTTGTCCTGTCACCACTCACTTGTCCTGCCACCAAACACTTGTCCTGCCACCACTCACTTGTCCTGTCACCACTCACTTGGCCTGTCACCACTCACTTGTCCTGCCACCACACACTTGTCCTATCACCACTCATTTGTCCTGCCACCACTCACTTGTCCTGTCACCACTCACTTGTCCTGTCACCACTCACTTGTCCTGGCACCACACACTTGTCCTGTCACCACACATTTGTCCTGGCACCACACACTTGTCCTGTCACCACACACTTGTCCTGCCACCACTCACTTGTCCTGGCACAACACACTTGTCCTGCAACCAAACACTTGTCCTGCCACCACTCACTTGTCCTGTCACCACTCACTTGTCCTGCCACCACTCACTTGTCCTGTCACCACTCACTTGTCCTGCCACCAAACACTTGTCCTGCCACCACTCACTTGTCCTGTCACCACTCACTTGGCCTGTCACCACTCACTTGTCCTGCCACCACACACTTGTCCTATCACCACTCATTTGTCCTGCCACCACTCACTTGTCCTGTCACCACTCACTTGTCTTGTCACCACTCACTTGGCCTGCCACCACTCACTTGTCCTGTCATCACTCACTTGGCTTGTGACCACTCACTTGGCCTGCAACCACTCACTTGTCTTGTCACCATTCACTTGTCCTGCCACCACTCACTTGTCCTGGCACCACACACTTGTCCTGCCACCAAACACTTGTCCTGCCACCACTCACTTGTCCTGCCACCACTCACTTGTCCTGTCACCACTCACTTGTCCTGTCACCACTCACTTGTCCTGCCACCACTCACTTGTCCTGTCACCACTCACTTGTCCTGCCACCAAACACTTGTCCTGCCACCACTCACTTGTCCTGTCACCACTCACTTGGCCTGTCACCACTCACTTGTCCTGCCACCACACACTTGTCCTATCACCACTCATTTGTCCTGCCACCACTCACTTGTCCTGTCACCACTCACTTGTCCTGTCACCACTCACTTGTCCTGTCACCACTCACTTGGCCTGCCACCACTCACTTGTCCTGTCACCACTCACTTGGCCTGCCACCACACACTTATCCTGCCACCACTTCCAGTCAGGGTTTTGATCAGTATTTGGACTTCAGATCAGGTTTTGGTCTGGATAATCTAGTTCTGCCTAGATTTTACATGGTCATGTATGGTATGAAGAATGTCAATGCCGTGCGTCACCCAATCAGGTGCACAGCATATCATTAATGATCTCAAGAAGTCTGGTCAGCATTGGAAGATTTGGACTGAAGATCGAACCGAAGACCAAAGACAGATCAAAAGTGAGAACTATGGACTGGGAGCTATGGGATAGGTGAGGGGTGGGTCTAAGACACATGACTATTATATTTTATTATTTTTAAAGATAATCTGTCAGCAGGTTTTTACAATTTATTATTATTATTATTATTATTTATTGTTATAGCGCCATTTGTTCCATGGCGCTTTACATGTGAGGAGGGGTATACATAATGAAAACAAGTACAATAATCTTAAACAATACAAGTCATAACTGGTACAGGAGGAATGAGGACCCTGCCCACGAAGGCTCACAATCTACAAGGGATGGGTGAGAATACAGTAGGTGAGGGTAGAGATGGTCATGCAGCGGTTTGGTCGATCGGTGGTAACTGCAGGTTGTAGGCTTGTCTGAAGAGGTGGGTCTTCAGGTTCTTTTTGAAGGTTTCGATGGTAGGCGAGAGTCTGATGTTTTGTGGTAGAGGGTTCCAGAGTAGGGGTGATACGCGAGAGAAATCTTGTATACGATTGTGGGAAGAGGAGATAAGAGGGGAGTAGAGAAGGAGATCTTGTGAGGATTGGAGGTTGCGTGTAGGTAAGTACCAGGAGACAAGGTCACAGATGTATGGAGGAGACAGGTTGTGAATGGCTTTGTACGTCATGGTTAGGGTTTTGTAGTGGAGTCTCTGGGCAATGGGGAGCCAGTGAAGGGATTGACAGAGGGGAGAGGCCGGGGAATAGCGGGGGGACAGGTGGATTAGTCGGGCAGCAGAGTTTAGAATAGATTGGAGGGGTGCGAGAGTGTTAGAGGGGAGGCCACAGAGCAGGAGGTTGCAGTAGTCAAGGCGAGAGATGATGAGGGCATGGACTAGGGTTTTTGCAGATTCATGGTTGAGGAATGAACGGATTCGTGAAATATTTTTGAGTTGAAGTCGGCAGGAAGTGGAAAGGGCTTGGATATGTGGTTTGAAGGAGAGATCAGCATCAAGGATTACCCCGAGGCAGCGAGCTTGTGGGACTGGGGAGAGTGGGCAGCCATTTACTGAAATGGATAGGTTCGTTGGGGGGGTCGTGTGAGATGGGGGAAAGATGATGAATTCTGTTTTGTCCATGTTAAGTTTCAGAAATCTAGCGGAGAAGAAGGATGAAATAGTGGACAGACATTGAGGGATTCTGGTTAGAAGGGAGGCAATATCTGGTCCAGAGATGTAGATCTGTGTGTCGTCAGCATAGAGGTGATACTGAAAGCCATGAGATTCTATGAGCTGTCCCAGGCCAAAGGTGTAAATGGAGAAAAGCAAGGGCCCAAGGACTGAACCTTGCGGGACTCCGACAGATAGGGGGCGAGGTGAGGAGGTGGTGTGTGAGTGGGAGACGCTGAATGTCCGGTCTGTTAGGTATGATGAGATCCAGGATAGGGCCAAGTCTGCGATGCCAAGGGATGAGAGGGTTTGTAATAATAGGGAATGGTCCACTGTGTCAAAGGCAGCCGATATTATTATTATTATATTATTATTATATTATTATTATTATATTTATATATAATATATATATATTATATATTATTATTATTATATTATTATTATATTATTATTATTATTATTATTATTATTATTATTATTATATAATATAGGGCAAGAGAGCCTGATGCCTGTGATGTGTAATTTATTAGCCTGTGTGCTATTGCTTCAATACAATCAGTGATTTATCAGCATGAGATTATCATTGCAGGACTAGCTGTCACGAGCAGGCCAGTTAGGCTAATTTGTGTAAACCCACCCCCAATACTGATTGGCAGCTTGATGACAGTGTACACAGGAAGCTTCCAGTTAGGAAGGCGGGGTTAGACAAGGCTCAGCATTTAGCACTGCTACATTCAAGCTGAGAAAACTGGGAATCTATCAAAACTACACCAAGCAGTTCAGTAAGTGATACATCGCTGGAATCAGGGTTTCTGCCCCTACATCATACTGCTCTCAGATTATATAACAAAAACCTGCTGACAGATTCCCTTTAAACTCCTTCCTGGTCCAATAAAGAATCTAGCAAATTGGCAATCATTTTTTTGGATTTGCGCAAATCGAATCCCGAAAAAAATGGAGATTATGGCAAATCTGAACTTTTATAAAAATTCATTAAGAATTTGATTAATTAGGAAACAATTTGCTCATCTCAAACTTTAAACACATCTAAGGTCACCGACAGAATCCATCTTACCATGGAAAGTCTCCTTCATGGCATCTTCAATCAATGCTCCCCACCCATATTTTTCCATAGGGTATACAAATAATAATAATACCAAACAGTGCTTAGTTATAAGCGCCATACAGTATAGTGCCTGAATAAAAATTTCAGATATTGATTATATTGATTAACTAAAACTGCCAGACAGTTGGTTGTAATAACAGTGCTATACAGTGTTACTAGCGCCCTATATTACCCAAATAATATATCGTATAGGGCAACTAATAACGCCATACTGCACTCAAAACATATCACCGCTATACAATCATACAATTTATAATTTAACACCAATGTCTGAAAAAAGAATATTGCTATATGAAAATGACTAATAATGACATTGTGTTGGTCGCAGTCCGCAGCAACAAGGTAATTTTTGGTGCCAACTTTACCGGAGGAGGAAGGGGTTGCAATTAAAAATAACAAATAAATAAACAAAAGTGAAGATAAAAATTGGTAAGGACGAATGTGAAAAATGCAAATCACGTAAACAAGAATAGTAGGCGGCATAGCGGGAAAAAAATTAAACCGGCTGCCCGTCTATTCTCCATACACAGAGAAGTTTAGAAGAAGCTCAAGAATTAAAGCGTCCATTAACACAGAAGCATGGCCACCGTCTCATCAGCGGTAATACGTGCATTGCTTGCTATGCCTCGGGCTCGTCTTATCTGCAGAGATCACAGGTCTACGGGTATCGTCATTACTACATATATCCCACCGGATACCGACAGATATGGAAAATAATTATGTCATTTGCCAAGACTAGACTAATGACTATATGTAGCTTAGGGGCGATTATTAAGACAAACCTCAGAGTGTAACCTAGAGTACAGAATATTTGGAAACACGAAAAAAGTGATTTCATACTTTTTTGGAAGGGCTTTGTACCTGGACCGTAATCAAGATGTTAGACAAGTGGGGCAGTCAGTATCCCCAAAGGCAAATTTTTAATTGCTCGACTACTCCATAGACAAAAAGATAATTAGTAAGTAACCATCAGAAGTGGAGCTTAAAGGGATTGTCTGGGGCTTGGCAATTGATGATCTAACCATAGGATAAGCCATCAATATGAGATTGGTGGGGGACCAACAACCGGCACCGCCACCAGAGCAGATTTCAGTCTATCAATGGAGATGCCAGGTGTCGCACCCCCACCAATCGCCAATTGTAGGACCTTGGTTCAGCGGCCACTTGGACCAGAGGCTTGGGACCCTCCTCCTATCTCCTGGCATCCCCGGCTCTAGTTCTGATTAGTAGGTCCAGTTTGATGTCATGAGTGTGATGATGATATCATGCCAAATCTAAAATCAAAAGAGCTGTAAGATGAGAGATTTACAGGATTCTGGTCCGAAAGCCATGGACCGCTAACATGGCCACTGGATAAAGGTCCTACAAATCTTTTTGAAAAAAAAAAGTCTATACCTAAATGTCTGTAATGAAACGTAGATTTTGTTATTCTATATCCTTTCGATATTTTCATTGCAGCTCATGTCGTCACCGATTACGCTAGTGGTAAAATCAAGAACAATTAAAAAAGTAACATGGGTGCAATTCGTAAAACTTTTCTCAGTTAGGATCTTTGCTCCTTAGATGTTCTGGACTCCATCGGACTTATCTCTGTTACTTTTCCTGACCACTTGAATCATGTCCCCCTAGGGGGCTGCCAGTCCGGACAGCTGGTAATGTTCATCATGTGCCGGTCCTGGCGTTGGGTCAATTTCCTATTTGTATAATAGATCTTTGTGAAAGCGGAAAAGAAATGCAACCAAGATCTTTAACTATCCTATGATACCAATGGATTTTCCCAAGAAGAGCGCTCAGCCACATCCTTATTATTTACACACACCTTACTCTAACCTATGTCTACCAGTGTCCATAAAAATATTTCACCTTATCCAGCAGTCTGTGTTCCCAGAAGATCCTTGTCTGGAGCAATTAGAATGTATTACTGTGGGCAAGGCTCATAACCCCACTTGCACCTAACATAATAAGTCTCCTATAGGAAGGTGTAGACATGTGTGACCTGTAGACACTGGTTGTCACCTCCAATAGAGATCCGAATAAATCAGCTAGGACGTGTTCTGGCCTCAGTGAGTCGCCAATATAGAGGACATGTTCTAGCCTCAGTGAGTCTGGATCACAGGATAGTTAGATAGGTAATCCATAAATATAAAATAAGGAGTGCATAGACTACAATCAATTTAAGAACAGCTATGGTGGGAGTGACTGGAAAGACTAGTTGATGGAGCAGGGAATTGGGGGTCTCAAGGTGGTGGTGGCCCCTGGGTAGTTGAAATCCTTGTCTTCTAGTGATCCGGCACTGACAAGTTCCCCATACACAGTGTTACGCCGCTGCAATGTAGGTAATTGCAAGCTCCACTAGGTGGCAATAGAGTGGAGGGAGGACTGCATACAGCAGGACCAGACCTGCAACGCAGCGGCGAGGCCACCACTAGGTGGCAGCAGAATAGTCAAAACAAGCCTGGTCGATATAAGACTGCAGCATGGACAAAAGGAATAAGCAAACACAGAGTCAATAACAAGCCAAATGGATCAGTACCAGTCAGGAGTGGATATGCTAAAGACAAGAGACAAAACAACAGGTCAGGGTCCAAGCCAAGTCAAAACCAGTAAGTCAATACAAGAAAGGGGAACACATAGTCGGAAAGGGAAGAGTGGATAAACAGACCCGGGTTCAATAATCAAGCAGCAGGACAAATCAGGGCAAACGGAGTCAGCTACACACGCCGTAGTCAGAAACTATAACTGGCATAGTCTGCAGGACACAGCGGAGATAAATAGCAAACCTGAGACCAGACTGAGGCTGAGAAAGTTAACCACTGGCATGACCAGACCGGACAAAGCGGAAGGCAGGACTCAAAACCCAGTCTGGATCATGACACACGCATTAGCTTAAAATTGTCCAAACCGAAAATCGGTAGGACTGACCATCGGTCAAATATGTATGATGGCCTATCTACTCTTGCCCAATTGATGATGTCAGTGAAAAAGAGATCTTGCATGTTGAATTTCATTGGCCAATCCTTTTTTTTTTGGTGCAGAGATAAGTTGTCCCACGACTAATTTTGGGAAAATGTAAAGCAAATTCAACTCACCTTGAACAAGTTTGCTTACCACTTACCATGCAGCCAAAGAGGAACCACATGCTGTTTCAAGGTTAGGAAGATGTCTTTTCTCACTATAAGAAGAATTGGAAAGTTTTGTTTGGAATATTTTACAGACAAGAAAGTCGATTTGATGCAAACTTAAATTTTTGTCAGATATTACTAAATTCACATCTCCCATGAAATTCTAACAACTTGCAATTTGATTCGCACAAATAACCAAAAAAATGCCTGCCGCCTTTTTACATATTGCAGAAGGTTGGATCAGCCACAGACGAGTGACATGATGTTATTTGCATCCACACGAGTTTCCCCCTAATGACTTGCAGCTATTACATCACATGGTACAGAGCAGCCAATCAGTAGGGACTATAATAGGCTTTATAAAAGCAGAGGCAGGGAATGCAGCAGCTATTATAAGGTGATTTAGGATAGTGAGAGAATGTCAAAGCTCACAGCTCAGCAATAGAGATAGGAAGAAATTGTACAAAAATATTGAGCACATATTTCTGACAGTAATGTGTTGTATAAATCCAGCAGTGAAGAAGATGAAAATAGTAGTCTGTGAATAAAACAGAGATTCAATTGATAGAGGGAGCGAGAGATAGGAAATGTGCCAGAAGCAGTGCCAGACAGTATTATTGATCAGTAATATGGAGAAGCTGGCATATATCCTTCTGAAGCTTGAATTACAATTACAGATTTTTTTTCTTCATTCTTTATGCACTAGAAAGTAGAAGCAAGACAGCACAATATTTTATACAGAAATATAAAAACCTGAAATCAATGTCAGATTGGAGAGTTGGTATATGCTTAAAGATTATTGCAATTGCAACATTTCCAGGTGGGCGAGCATCCGCTATTCTTTATGTTTTTTACAGGTTAAACCTCTATTTTGCTCTCTGTTTGCTTACCAGTCCCTCGTAATTCCCTAATGGGTAGGTTATAACTTGCTGATCGTTGGGGTTCTGAAATGCTCCATTAGAATGGGACAGTGGCCACGTATATGCACCACTGCTCTATTCATTGTCTATGGTACTATTGGAGATAGATCACCTCTTTACTTGGTTATCAAAGATAGTGTCATAAACCAATGTCACGCTTGCACTCTATTCTAATAGGGCACGTTAGATCCCTGCCCTTGGGATGGGTCGCCATATGCAAATTATCACCTATCTTTGCCAAATTGGGTATAATTTTAATGTATTAAGACTTTTTCTAATGGAACTTTCTACAACCTACGTGATTTCATAAAGGATTCCACAGTTACATATGCAATGTAGTGATTACATAGACACAGTCAGGCATTTACATCATTCCACCTCCATATAAAGGATTAAAAGGGTATTTTCCAAAAAGCAGGAGTTGTAATATATACATATCCCCTCAGCATTACAGGCCAAAAAAATAGGATTAAAGCCTTTAAAGGGTGACTGGAATGATTAATGCACACATTAGAAATCTATAGTTTTTCTCACCATGTCAAGGTCCATTTGTAGTGCAGATAACGCAGTGCATATAGGCATAGAGATCTGCATGATGACGGGTCTGCACACTTGTAGATAAGGCGCTAGTTAATGGATGGAGGTATTTTATCAGCTTGTTCTAACAGGATCAAATTCTTTAGTCCTAGTTGTCTGAAAAATATGAAATTAATGCAACCTAGAGAAGAGCTTTAAATCCTATCCCAGTGCTGTGCTGGAGGCCGAGAGGTTATCACATGGTTTATAACACTAAGGATTATCGGTCTACTCCTAGGAAAGTAATATGAAAAATGATCTGCAGTCGTCAATGTGACTGTTAAGTCTCAACTGTCGATGTGGATCCTTGAAGACATTGGTCTTGATGAGTCAGTTCTGATGCTGCAAGGACTGATGGCGTTGGGGCAACAAGATAATCCAGTTGGAACAGCAGAGGAAGATGCAGCAGGAACGCAACTGGAAGAGCAGCGGGGATGTCACAACAAGTGGCGCAGCAGCATTAGACAGTGATAATGCAGATTTGACTCAGGAAACAGAGAAACTGAGCTGAATGACAAAGGACATTCTGAGGCAAAACTGGTCCAACAGTATAGCAACGTTAACTCAATGTAATTGCAGAGCTGAATTTGTCACAGAGTCCAAAGCAAAGCTGGCACAGCTATTGGGCAAGGTCTCAGTTATCCAACGATATTGTTGAGCTGGGATTGTTACAGAATTCAGTCCAGACAGTTCTGGCTGACAATGTAGCAAAGTTGCCAAGTGATATACCAGAGCTGCGTTTGTCACAGAGTCCAGGTAAAATTGGCTAGTGCCACGGTGTAGCAAAGTTACCCAGCGATTTAGCAGAGCTGCATTTATTAAGAAGTTCAAGGGCTATAGCAATCCATAGTAGTGGTATTGGCTCTAAGTGCCTAAGGTAAAGGGCGCAGGTAAGGCAGGAGAAGGATGAAAAATCGAAAGCCGAAGCCTGCCTGCCTCAGAGCCATACTTCTACAGGCAACACACACGAAGGAAACCCAACTTGAATTCTCCACATTTGAAAAAATAACTGTCAAACACCACAAAACTGGCATCAATTTCCACAGAGTAGAAATCTTTTAACAGGACTCTGACGCACCTTCAACTACAGGCAACAAACCAGATGGAGACCCAACTTCAAGTCTCCACATTTCAAAAAAATTATTATCGCACACCACAAACGTGGCATCAATTCCCACAGAGTAGAAACAGTATAATAGGTCTCTGACACACCTTCCACTAATAATAATAATAATAATAATTTTTATTTATATAGCGCCAACATATTCCGCAGCGCTTTACAAATTATAGAGGGGACTTGTACAGACAATAGACATTACAGCATAACAGAAATACAGTTCAAAACAGATACCAGGAGGAGTGAGGGCCCTGCTGCTCGCAAGCTTACAAACTATGGGGAAAAGGGGAGACACGAGAGGTGGATGGTAACAATTGCTTTAGTTATTCGGACCAGCTATAGTGTAAGGCTCGGGTGTTCATGTAAAGCTGCATGAACCAGTTAACTGCCTAAGTATGTAGCAGTACAGACACAGAGGGCTAATACTGCATAAAGTGAATGAGAACATGATGCGAGGAACCTTTTTTTTTTTTTTTTTTTAATTATAAATAGGCCACACAGGGATTGTTAGGTTAATGCATTGAGGCGGTAGGCCAGTCTGAACAAATGAGTTTTTAGGGCACGCTTAAAACTGTGGGGATTGGGGATTAATCGTATTAACCTAGGTAGTGCATTCCAAAGAATCGGCGCAGCACGTGTAAAGTCTTGGAGACGGGAGTGGGAGGTTCTGATTATTGAGGATGCTAACCTGAGGTCATTAGCGGAGCGGAGGGCACGGGTAGGGTGGTAGACTGATACCACGGAGGAGATGTAGGGTGGTGCTGAGCCATGGAGTGCTTTGTGGATGAGGGTAGTAGTTTTGTACTGGATTCTGGAGTGGATGGGTAGCCAGTGTAATGACTGGCACAGGGTAGAGGCATCGGTGTAACGGTTGGTGAGGAATATGATCCTGGCAGCAGCATTCAGGACAGATTGGAGCGGGGAGAGTTTTGCAAGAGGGAGGACGATTAATAGAGAGTTACAATAGTCCAGACGAGAATGAATAAGTGAAACAGTCAGAGTTTTTGCAGAGTCGAAAGTAAGAAAAGGGCGAATTCTAGAAATGTTTTTGAGATGCAGGTAAGAAGAGCGAGCCAGTGATCGGATGTAGGGGGTGAATGAAAGGTCAGAATCAAGGATGACCCCAAGGCAGCGGGCATGTTGCTTTGGAGTAATGGTGGAACCGCACACGGAGATGGCAATGTCAGGCAAAGGTAGGTTAGTAGAGGGAGAGAACACGAGGAGTTCAGTTTTTGACAGGTTTAGTTTCAGATAGAGGGAGGACATGATGTTAGAGACAGCGGTAAGACAATCACTGGTGTTTTCTAAAAAGGTCGGTGTGATATCAGGAGCAGAAGTGTATAATTGGGTGTCGTCAGCATAGAGATGGTACTGGAAACCAAATCTACTGATTGTTTGTCCAATAGGGGCAGTATACAACGAGAAGAGTAGGGGGCCTAGGACTGATCCTTGAGGAACCCCAACAGTAAGGGGAAGGTGAGAGGAGGAGGAACCAGCAAAACATACAGTGAAGGATCGGTCAGAGAGATAGGAGGAGAACCAGGAGAGAACGGTGTCCTTGAGGCCGATGGAGCGGAGCATAGTGAGGAGGAGCTGATGATCCACAGTGTCGAATGCTGCAGAGAGATCCAAGAGAATTAGCATGGAGTAGTGACCATTAGATTTAGCTGTTAGTAGGTCATTAGAGACTTTAGTGAGGGCAGTTTCAGTAGAGTGTAAAGAGCGGAAGCCAGATTGAAGAGGGTCGAGAAGAGAGTTATCTGAGAGATAGCGGGTAAGACGAGAGTGGACCAGGCGTTCGAGGAGTTTAGAGATGAAGGGAAGATTAGAGACAGGTCTATAATTAGCGGCACAGTTTTGATCGAGGGATGGTTTTTTAAGTAATGGATGTATGATGGCATGCTTAAATGAGGAGGGAAAAATACCGGAAGTGAGGGAAAGGTTGAATATTTTTGTTAGGTGAGAGGTGACAGCCGGGGAAAGGGACTGGAGGAGATGTGACGGAATGGGGTCACTGGTGCAAGTGGTCGGGCGAGAAGATGCAAGGAGCCTGCTTACTTCTTCTTCTGTAACTGCTTCAAAGTCAGAGAGTGAACTAGATGCAGTGGGGGAGGGAGGACAGTGCATGGTATGAAGAGATTGGGAGATGATTTCCTGTCGAATGTGGTCAATTTTTTCTTTGAAGTAATTGGCCAGATCGTCAGCACGGAGATCCGTGGTTGGGGCCTGCTCTCTTGGGTTGAGTAGGGACTGGAACGTGTCAAAGAGACGTTTAGGGTTATTGGACAGGGAGGTGATGAGGGTGTTGAAGTAGGTTTGTTTGGAGAGGTGAAGGGCAGAATTGTATGTCTTTAGCATGAACTTATAATGGATGAAATCTTCGGGTAGATTAGATTTTCTCCACAGACGTTCTGCGCACCTGGAGCACCGCTGCAGGAAACGTGTTTGCAGCGTGTGCCACGGTTGTTGCCGTCTGTGCCGAGTTGTTTTATGTATAGGAGGAGCAGCTTCATCCAGAGCACTTTGCAGGGTTTCATTGTAATGCTTCAATGCAGAATCAGGACATGAGATGGAGGAGATAGGGGCCAATGAGGACTGCAAGTTCTTCATAAGTTTCTGGGTGTTAATGGCCTGTATGTTTCTATAAGTGTGGAAAGTGGGGGTGACCTGAGCAGGATGGCAGTTCTTGATAGAGAATGAAAGAAGGTTGTGGTCAGAGAGCGGGAGAGGGGAGTTTGTGAAATCATCCACTGAGCAAAGTCGGGAGAAGACCAAGTCAAGGGAGTTTCCATCTTCATGTGTTGGAGAGTTAGTATGCTGCGAGAGGCCAAAAGAGGAGGATAGAGATAAAAGGTGAGAAGCAGATGGGGAGAGGGGAGAGGCAATGGGGATGTTGAAATCACCCATGATAATGGTGGGGGTGTCACAGGAGAGAAAGTGTGGAAGCCAAGTGGCAAAGTGATCCAGGAACTGATGAGAGGGGCCGGGAGGACGATACACCACCGCCACTCGCATGGAGAAGGGGACGTAGAGTCTGACCACATGGACCTCAAAGGAAGGGAAGACAAGTGAGGGTACTTGGGGGATAACTTGGAAAGTACATTTGGGTGAAAGGAGCAGGCCAACGCCTCCACCTGCTCTGTTGTCTGATCTTGGGGTATGAGAAAAGTGTAGTCCACCATATGAAAGAGCAGCAGCAGCAGTGGTGTCTGACTGCTGGATCCAGGTTTCAGTAAGAGCCAGGAGATTAAGAGAATTAGAAAGGAAGAAGTCATGGATGAAGGAGAGTTTATTACACACAGAGCGAGAATTCCAAAGGGCACAATTGAAAGAGACAGCAGGCATGCAGGGAATATTAATAAGGTTAGAGGGGTTTCTGGGTGTAGCAATTGGGAGGTTTGACTGGCTATAACATGGGGGGCCGGGGTTTGGAGATATGTCTCCAGCGACTACAGGCAAACCACCAGATGGAGACCCAAGTTGGAGTCTCCACATTTCAAAAAATTGTTTGCAGCAGCAGCAGTAGCAACATCAAGCGCAGAAGCCACAACCAAGTTGTCACAGACTGCAGTAACGCGAGATCAATGCATGATGCTAAAATCTGCACCATCGCCAAGTCTGCCTAGTCTGCGACTGGGGTGCAAATGTCATTGGAGATCCATGACTTGTTCATTTTAATGAAATTTAGGTGAGCTACCCTTTCAGGGGACAGCTGAATGTGCTTATTCGTCAGGACACCACCAGCAGCGCTGAAGACACGTTATGGTAGGACGCTGGCTGCCGGGCATGACAAAACTTCCAAGTCGTGACAGTCGAGCTTAGGCCACTCTTCCAATTCTGACAACCAGAATGCAAAAGGCTCCAAACCCACCCTGATGGCATTGATGTTGAGTTCCAGATACTCGTGCACCATCCTCTTCAGTCTTTCACAACGTGTCACACTTTTACGCTGTTCTGCTGATGCACAAGCTGGTCTAAAAAATGTATGAAATGACTCGCAGAAATTACTTATGTCACTCTCACTGCAGCTGCTAATGTTTTTGTGATGACAACTTGATATTCCCAACGTTGGACATCTAGAACTGTGATGCACACTGTGTGCCTCACTGCTTTCTTGGGGAAAACCACTCTTAAGATTGTTCTACAAGCATGTTTCGATACTCCAGCATGCGCGCATCCCTTTCCAGGGAGGGAGCATCTGGCAAAATCTGCTCTTGTACCATGGATCTAACAGAGTGGCAAATCAGTAGTCAGCACTATTTCTAACCCTAAGAATACGGGCATCATGTTGAGGATAGTGCAGGCAAAAGGTGCACATGTTTTAGGCGCTTCCATGAGGTCCAATTACATGTTGTGTTGTTGGCAGGGTAACACTCAAGGTTGCTCCCTCCATCCTCTCCCATCAACCACAGACAACAGAGTGGATCATTATCATCTCCTGACTGCTGAACATCCATCACCTCTACCTCCTCATCCTCCTCCATTTGTTCTTAGGCTCCTGCACCTTCACTAACAGTTTATCTGGTACGATGAGCCCCCCTTGATCACTGTAATCCACCCTCCCATGGCACCCACCTGTGCGACAACAGTCTGGAACTTTGAGATTATGCTATCTCTTCCGCATCCTCCTCTGCTTCCACCTCTTCCTCTGGGACCACCACCTACTCACACAGAGTATTCAAAGTGTGCTCCACCATGTAGATAACCAGGACAGTGATGCTAATGATGGCATCGTCAGCGCTAACCATCTTAGTAGCAATTTCAAAACTGTGCAGAAGGGTGCAGAGGTTCTTAATCTTTGCACACTGTGCAAGTGTAATTTGCACCACGTCCGTACTGCTTGGCCCAGGCTATGCAAAAGGACATACTGCACCAGGGCTCATTGCTGCTGCCAAAGTCGATGCAACATGTGCAGAGTGGAATTCCACCTTGTCAGAACATTGCAATTCAAACAGTTAACCGGTAGGCCGAAAGACCTCTGTAGCAATGCAAGTCGATGGCCTGCGTGGTGCAATCAGCAGAAGTGAGCATATGGAGCGCCCCCAGACACAGGGCCACGGGTTACTCGGTACTGGTCCTCTCTGTCTCAAGTCTGGGGTTGTCACGGTGGCGGGACCCGGTCCGTGACCCTGCTAAGGGGCGTCCAATGAAAGGGTTGATGGTAGTTTGTCAAGGGTTCGCGACCCCACCTGTGGTGTTCAGTCAGGGCGACCGACGCTGCTTCGGAGTCCGCTGGGGTGATGGAATGGCAGCTAGATGGTATACCTTTCCACAGGTGAAGTGTATCCCCAGGGCTTCCCAGTAGTGTAGGTGGCGATGGTGTGAGGCACAGTTAATAACGACACAGGGTTGCAGTCTCCTTTACCTCTTTACTGAAGACTTCAGGATCCTCAACCGGGGCACTGTTAACAGGGCTGTCTGAGACCGGCCGGTCCGAAGGCACATCCAAAGTTCCCTTTGCAGGTGGAAATCAGTGCCTACCAACTAGCGCCTGTGTGTTGCAGTCCTTCCCTGCTGAGCATTTGAGATAGTCCTCACAACTGTCGTTTCTATTCTGAGGTTCTGCTTCGTCCCCCAGTTTGTTATGGCTAGGACGCACCTGTTTGACGGGAAAGCTCGGAGCTATTCTGAGACCCTAGAGATGCCCCTCTCCACATTTGCCCCCTATGTCTTCTTAGGTGATGTAAGATAGACAGCCAACCTATAATCAACTGTCCTGCCTCTGTTTGAAGTAATGCTTGGAGTCAGTTATCCTCGGCGTTCTGGCCACCGGCTACGCGCCTCAGTAGGATGTTGCCGATCTCGGGGCACGACTCCTACTGGTTCTCCTTTGTGCTTTGATCTCGTTTCTCACTTTTCCAGAATATACTTCGCTTCGTGTCCTTTCTTTAGATACCGCCGCAAGGTAGTGCAGGCGCGGTTCTGTAACGATCTGTCCTTGTCGCTAAGTCACTGCCAGGTTCCCACGCCTGACAGGGACCCCTCTGAATCTTCCCCGCAACACCCCCTGCCACGGGATGTTGCCTGGACAAAACCCAGCCAGCTTCTGACTAACTTCCTATCCAACCCCCAGTTTTACCAAAGTGTGAGGAGTGGCCTAATAAATAGAACCTTTTGCTCCCCCTAGTGGCCGGAGTGTGAAGTGTAATGTGTGCTGGTGATACCTGGACAGATGAACTCCTTTAGCGCCATCAGACGTACCATCACTCCCCTTAGTGGCAGAGCGTCATACTGCAACGACCAGGTCTCTGGGGCGCTGCACATACAGCAACCATGCTTTCTGCAGTAGTGCATCCAGGCCGGGATAGTGACTGAGAAATTGCTAAACTGCCAAATTGAGGACATGAGCCATGCACGGCACATGTGTGAGTTTGCTCAATGTAGGGCTGCCACCAGGTTTGCACCGTTATTGCACACAACCTTCCCTGGCTACAGATTCAGTAGAGACAGCCATTGCTCTAACTCGGCTTGGATAGCTGTCCACAACTCTTGAGCTGTGTGACTGTGATCTCCTAGGCATATGCATTTTAACACTGCCTGATTGCAGTGAGCCATGGCTGCACAGTATGGAGGTGCGGGGATTCTATCTTTACTTTTGGAACTGGTATTCTGATTAAGGGAGAGGTTGACGGCTCAGGTGGAGGCGTTAGAGGGGATGGAGGAGCCAGAAACAGTGGAGGAAGTGTTAGACACAGAGGTTTGCCCTGAAAGCCTTGGGGATTGAAAGACTTATGGAGCAGACCCTTGACTGCCTGCCCCCACAGTCACCAGTCAGCAAGATGTGGCTTTCTGGTTACATACTGCTACACAGTTTTATCACAAACGATTTGGATTAGCAAATTTGGCCTCTTGGCTTAACCTCTATTTTAGGCCTAACGATTGTTAAGAGGGAATCTGGCCTTCTGATTCCCTCTGCAGCATAGTGTTTTCCCAAATGATTTCAATTAGCAAATGGGGCCTCCTGAGACTGCAACACAGTTTTAGCGCAATCAATCTAGTTAGATGCTGGAAGATCGATTTCACACAGATTTCACTGAGAAAATGGCGCCAGCAAAACAAAATGTCCCCTTTTTATATGGCCAGGGACATGTGACTTCAGCAGCCAATCCCAGAAGACCTTGTGTCATGACGTTGTAGATGGTTTCTGCGCCCTGATTGCCTCACGGAATGTACACACATTAAGTTATTAAAGAAAAAAATTACGCTCCGCAGCTCCTCCGACCGTACCCTTCCCTCCTCTCCTCAACAAACACGTCCTCCCGTCCCCCCGCTCATCATAAAGCACCACTATCCTAGCCAAAGTCATAACAAGCATTAGTGGAAACGTGATGATTTACCAAACTGTAACCGAATTTTGCCGACTTTGCGTAAAAATGCTCAGGAAACCGAACACCAATCCGAATGTGCTACGTTCGTGCCGAATTTGAGATTGACGAATGTTTTCCAAACAAGTTTACTCATCTCTAAGGCTACGTTCACATTCGCGTCTTTGGACGCAGCGTCGTCGCCGCAAAACAACGCATGCGTCATGCATCCTATCTTTAACATTGGGGACGCATAGGCATGCGTTGTCATGCGTTTTGGTGCGTTTCGTGACACATGCGTCGTTTCGACGCACCTGGCAGGGCGCGACAAACGCAACATGTTGCATTTTTTCTGCGTCCAAAATTTTTTTAAAAACGCATGCGTCGCACTTGCGTTGCATTTGCGTCGTCGATGCGTCAAAAACTCCATTGAAGTGTATTGGCAACGCAGAAGACGCAAGTACTTGCGTTGTTGTGCATTGTACGACGCATGCGTTCTTTACTTAAAAAATAGAGACACTGAAAAGACCCTATGTATATAAAAATAGGTTGAACATATGCGTCAAAAATGCCTGCGTTTTACTTGCGTCTTTCGTGCGTCGTGCGTTGCGTCCACGACGCTGCGTCCAAAGACACGAATGTGAACGTAGCCTTATTACCAAGCGATGACATCAATGATATCAGTGGGAGCATATTTCCTTTGTTGACCACACTGCAATGTTATAAAACCTGGCCGAAGGTTCTACGTTCATCAAGAACACAAACAATACGGGTAGGCGCATTTATTTTTTCAGCGTTCAGGATAAATCACATATTTATATAATCTGTAAAGAAGACATCCAACATTTTCCGCGAAGACGGAGTCTCCTTCACTCCATCAAATCCGACTTAATGAAGTGTTTACATATGCACTGTGACCCGAGGGTGAAGGACGTTATACCGAACAGCTGAAAGAGTTACCATTTCACAATGACTTCATTGAAAACTCTATAAACAGCTTTTATTCCCAGAGCCGAGACCCTTCTCTTCTGCTCATGACTAAAACGTTCAAAAATGTCAAATATTTTGACATATATATCCACATTGCTTGAGTTTACGGTTCATTGAAAATCCAGCTCGCTTGTCTAGTGGCTCGTGTAATTTAATAATGAATGCAAATTAGCGGCAATAGTGAAGACAAATATCAAGAAGTATTGTCAGATGCAATATCATAACTTTACTGACACTAATGTTGTTGGCTTTGGCATCGAGTGACTACATAATTAGATGCAACTAATAAAGAGACTGTGATACTACTGGGGGGGGGGGGCATTATTACTGGAAGGAGAATGGGGGCATTGTAACAGGCTGAGGGGCATTATACCAGGAAACGGCTCAGGATTGGGGATATATATTACTGAAAGGGGCCAGGATGGGGACATTGCACCAGGGAGGGGCACAGGATGGGTGACATTATACCAGGAAGGAGCAAATGATGGGAGATTTCATTACTGGAAGGGGCCCAGGATGGGGACATTGCACCATAAAGGGGCACAGGATTGGTGATATTATACCAGGAAGGGGCAAATGATGGGGGATATTGTTACTGGAAGGGGCCCAGGGTGGGGGAATTTATACTATGAAGGGGGCCAGGATAAGGACATTATTACAAGAAGCCGCTCACGATTAGGAACATTACACCAGGAAGGGGCCCAGAATGGGGGACATTATTAATGAAAGGAGTGCAGTATGGGGGAACATTATAGAAGGAAGGGGGTCAGAATAGGAATTGGATGTGGGGTATTATAGCAGGAAGAGGCTCAGTATGATGGACATTATTCCTGGAAGGTGCACATGATGGATACTATTACCCCAAGGGACCAAGGATGGAAACCATTATTACTGGAAGGGGCAAAATATGTAGAACATTATACCAGGATGGAGTCCAGAATGGGTGAAATTAGTACAGGATGGGGGCATGTTTACAGTATGGGGATTTATAGGACATTATAGGATTTATAAAGCTACAAGGGCCCATACATCTGACTAACATACAGGTGGGGCCTCAGTTCCAAATTTTGCATAGGGGCCGATCAGACTCCGGTTATGTTACTACCTAGTGGTCTGCAGGTGAACAAAGGAGGCAAGTGTCACGTCCCCTTAATTATTTACTAAGCACAGTGCCATACTTGTAGCTGTGGCTATGCATGGTACTGCAACTCACCAGTGTTTGTACGCCAAAACCAGGAGTGGAAGATTGATTGACACATGTTCTGTGTTTCGGAGACACGCCTGCTTTTGGCGTACAAATACTGATACAAAAAAAACTTGATGTGTGAATGAGGCCTTAGTGTAATTTTTTATATGCCAGAAATTGTTGGCTGAAATTTTGCATGATTTAGCTAAAAAAAAAAAATGTCGAAGACGAAAAGAGAAAAGTCCTTTTCCTACTTTGCGCACCATTTAAAAACCACGTGAGCCACTTTGAAGAATTTGATGCCAAAAAAAGTCAACGAATGCCAAACAACAAAGTAAAAAAGAAAAACAAAAATGAAAATGTTGAATCCTGGCCATAGTGTTGAGCGGAAAGTTATGGGAAGGCTGTTGGGGGGGGGAAACAATTCTCAGAGCCTCTTGGGTGGCAAAACATCAGCACCACAATGGGTGGCAAATTTTGATCTTTGCTGTGACGCCCCTTTCACTGTCTTAAGCCCATGGAAAGTTCTGTGGCAACACTAGAAAACCTTCCCCCATTAATTAAAAACATCCTAATTAACCTCTTAGCGTCTCCACAGCTCCGGATCCAATGTGTTACTTAGCACATAGCAAATAATGAAATATTTGCTCTCTTTCGTTTGGCTCGCATTCGGACGATCAAAGCAAACATCTGGCTAGTTGCTATAAGTTACAAAATCCACCCAAAAAAACTTTGCCAAAATATTTACCTAAAGTTACTACATGATCCTAATTAATCCTCCGGGTGAGTAATTCTCAACGTATGAAAAAATTTGACGATAAGAGAAAAAATAAAAGCACTTTGGACGAAAACCCAAAAAATAAGAAAAAAAATCGAAAAGTTTCAGTTCCAAATTTAAGAAAGCAGCAATTAAAAATGCTCGGTCTGCACTTTTTTTATTTTCCGCTTTTGGGCTCTGGAGTTGACTACGTTGCACGGAACAGTTTTGTAGCTGAAGTTTCTCGTCAATCTCCATAACCGGGCTCTTACAGCTCGATCGGCAAAAGCTACAACTTGTCTTGGCACAGAGAAAGCTTGTTTTGCCCACATTAAAGACTTGTTGTAACAGATAGGAAGCTGCACGGGGTGCAGTCATCTTTAGATAATCATCCCCTAAGGGTCCGAGCGAAGAACAATCTCATTTTATTATGGAAATGGAAACCAGGTTATATGGGAACAGTTGGATAACATCGAAACATAATAAGGGAAAACAGCTTTGTCACGACTTTTGCAAATAATACAGAACTATGTTTTTTTTTTCTGTTTTCGTGTCTCGCAAAGTAATTAATTTAGGAAATCGGGTGGTGTAAGCAGAATTTTTTTCGTGCTCCTTGTTAAAGTGAAAAGCGGAAGTAATGAAAATTAGAAACATAATAACAATAATAATAATGGATTTTTTTTTTGCCTATAGGCTTACTTTACCAAGTCATTTTCCGGTGTTGTAAAATGCATTAAAAAAAAAAACTAAAAACTAAAACCACAGTGGTTTTTAGTGTCTTTCTTATTGTGTAATTTTGTAAAAAAATGTTTTTAAAATTTCAATCTAGGATAAGTGAACCTTGTAAATAGAAAAACAATATTGAACATGCTTTGAACGCAGGGCATTTTTTTTTTTGCAATGAAGAATCTGTGTGTGAGTGTTTCCGCACATAACATTTTCGGGGGAAAAAAAATTTAATTTTTGGAAATAAAAATAAAAAATGTTGCATCAATTTTTGATCCAGCAGGAAGGAGAAGAATAAGTCTTTTCTTTATATCATCCATTGTTTTTGACTCTACTCTATATTTGGTCTTTCCTCGAAAAATTGCATGAAAAACTGCCATGGAAACTAGGGTGTTTTTAAACACTTTGGCGCCAATTAATCAAAGTGTTTTTGCCAGATTTTGTCGGGTGTAAAACACTTTGAAAATTTTCGAAATGTTTGCACAAAAATTTGGGGACTGTGGGTGTTTTCACACCAGTGGGTGAACAATGGGCATTGGCAATTACCGGCCAAATTCATCAACAGTCGTAATTTAGTGGCTGATATTTTTGGCGAGGTGCAGTTAGGCATGTGATAGGGATAAGATGCACCAAATTCATTAACTTGCCTGCGCCTCTTAATGAATCAGCCACCCCACCGCGCCACGCGTACAATGCCAGTCTTAATGATAGTACACGCCTGCGCAAGATTGCCTTGCGCAGGTGTGTACTACGGAGGACAGAGAATGAACTTCAATCCAATATTGTGGCCAGCATGCAGCCAGCAGGTAAGGAAAGGGTGAATCAAACACCTGAAAACTCCGCCCATAAGACCAAAAACTGGTCCCGCCAAATTCAGGTGACAGGTTCCCTTTAAAGCTATTTTTGATGTGGATTTTAGAGCAAATCCACCTCAAAATCTTAAGAAAACTCAGTGTGAATCCAACCTCATAGTGGTCCTCTACCCCTGTTTTTTTCTAAGAAACCAAAGTGTAATCACCTTACCGATGCCCCACCACTTCCATCACTCTCTGAGTGCCCTGCCAGGTTTCCTCTTACAGCTGATAGGGCGCGTAACTGCTGCTGTCAATCACTGCCAACATGCCTGCTAATGTGACAAGTGATTGGCTGCAGTCATCACATGCCTGGATGAAGAAGCATAAGGGCCAGCTGGGGATCTGGGCAGTCTTGGACTAGAAAATTCTTGGAGTGGGGTATCGGTAAGGTGAGTATACTTTAGTTTTTCACTTTAAAGTCTGCTAAACTATTTTTAAACAAAAATCAGGGGTGGACAATCCCATTAAATGGGTATCCTCAAGTTTGCAAGTTATTACAATGTCTGGGTCGACCATTGGGACCACCGCCACAGATCTCGAGAACTGGTGTGAATATAGCAATGACCAATCATGTGGACACGTGCACCCTTTATTCTCATGGGAGTGCAAGAAACCTGCACAGTGCTTGGCTATCTTCGACATTACCATTAAAAATGAATGGAGCAGAAGTGCACAATGACTGTTCTGTTCACACAAGTTCTCAGGATTGGAGGTGGTCCCGGTAGTCTGACCCCAGCAATCGGGATAACACTGTTTCCTGGGATCAGTGGTGGACCCAGTGGTCAGACCACAGCAATCAGGATGACATGGTTTATTGGGATCAATGGCAGTCCCAGTGGTCAGACTTCAACAATCGGGATCACACCGTTTCTTAGGATCGGTGGTGGTCTCAGTGGTTGGACCACAGAAATCGGGATCACACTGTTTCTTGAAATTGGTGGTCATCCAAGTGGTTGTACCCAGCAATCGATATCACACTCCTTCTTGGGATCGATGGTAGTCCCACTAGGCGGACCCAAGCAATTGGCATCACACCATTTTTTGGGATGGGTGGTGGTCCCAGTGGTTGGAACCCAGCAATCGGGAACACACTGTTTCTTGGGATTGGTGGTGGTAGAGGAACCCAAAAAAATTGAACTCACACAGTTTCTTGGGATCAGTGGTGGTCCCAGTGGTCAAACCCCACCAATCAGGATGAGACAGTTTCTTAGGATTGGTGATGGTCCCAGTGGTCAGACTCCAGCAATCAAGATCACACAGTTTCATGGGATTGGTGGTGGTCCCAGTGATTGGGCCCCGGCAATCTGGATCATACTGTTTCTTGAGATCGGTGGGGGTCCCAGTGGTCAGACCCCAGCAATTGGGATCACACTGTTTTATGGGATCGTTGGTGGTCCGTCTATGCGAACCCCAGAAATTGGTATCACACCATTTCTTGTGATCAGTGGTGGTCCTAGTGGTCGGACCCTAAAAATTGGGATCACATCATTTCTTGGGATCGGTGGTGGTTCCTGTGGTCAGACCCCAAAAATTGGGATCACACCATTTCTTGGGATCAGTGGTCAAACCCCAGTAATCGAAAATACACAATTTCTTTGGATGGAGGGTGGTCCCAGTGATCGGACCTCATAAAATAAAATCACACTGTTTATTGAGTTCAGCGATGATCCCTGTGGTGAGACCCCAGCAATTGGGATCACACCATTTCCTGGTGAACAGTGGGAGTCCCAGCATTTGGACCCCCAGCAAGCGTGAATTTAATCCCTATCAATAGTAATGGAATAATTTTCAAACTTGAGAGCACCCCTTTGATGAGGCCTAAAGAAAATATTTATTTTCCAAATTTGTCTATTACTGGGTCTTGGAAAAATCCAAGTTCTTGCACCCAAAATACCCTTCTCAGATGAAGTGGAAGAAAAATTTGCAGTACGCGAACATACGGTTATGCCATATTTTTTATTTCTAGCAAGCTAAATTTATTTAAATTTGTTCCCTAGCAAGAAATCAGAATGGAAAACATTTTGCTGCAATGCGATGACTTCAGCAAAAACCTGTTGAGGGGAAATAGCTGCTACTAGGGCTTTTTAAGACCGTACGGACTCCTGGCGCCTGAGGGTTCATCCACTATAAACAGAGCCATGTGCATATGCTGTAAATACATTTACCTTGTATACCTATGCAACATGTAGCCAACAGCTGTACCTCCCGTCATGCCGTATTCTCAATGGAAAGCATGCCAATGACCAGCGTGATGAATTATAGCTCCTTCCCAGCCATTTACATGGCCCATTTCCTCCCGCAAACATTATTCGTCAAGTGTTAGGATTGCAGCATTAAACACATATTGCCAATGGAGTATGAAACACAAACTCAACCGGTTGTATGACGAGTTCAGCCGCTGTAATTGCTAATGGAGAATTATCGTTTGAAGTCCTTTTTTTTTTTTTCCTGCCCACTTCCAATTCCTAAGTAATTGTTGAGTAAAACACTCAGGAGAGAAAAAAGGTGAGAGTTAAGAAAAAACTTCAAAAACATATTTCCACCTTAACGTATGAAAGGGAACTTCTACGGTATGTTATTGATGTGCAATTTGCTGTGAATGCAAACATCAAATGAGGTTTTTGAAGTGTCGGAAGATCCTCTTACATGGTTGTTTCCAACATAATGGCAGCGGCTAATTATAAAGGTGATAACCTGCTCCTCTGAGAAGTCAAAGCTACGATTTTGACGCGAAATCATACAGTAGCTGCTCGGTCATAGCCAAAAAAATGGGAATAGGAAAAAGTGCAGACAATGATTTTTCCACTGTTTTGGTATGGCAAATTTGAATAATTATGAATAGATTTATGGTTTCATTGAAGATTCTGACGCTGGAATATTTTTTTCCCTTCGCTGTTATTCTCTTTGTGGCATCACAAGTTTCCACTCCTCAGATCTTCTCAAGGGTGAGCTGACTTTTCTTCATTATTTTTCTAGGAAAAAAAATTGATCAAGACAAGACGGGTCCATTAACGGACCTTACTCGTTTCTACCAGATTCAGATTTTCCTCATTAGTTTTTATCAATACTGTATTGATCGCTTATTTTTTTAAGGATCCAGGATTGGTTTATGGTCGGAGTGCTAGAGATTCGGACAAATGAGTGTGATTTGGACATATGAAGAATCTTGTTTGTGTTTTTGTATTTTGGAGCTCGGAGTATCGGAGTTGCGACAAGATTAGCAGACACAGCAGCTGCCGCTGAGTCCAGGAACCAAATGGGCTATATCAACTGAGATTGGGTTTAGTATCTCATAAGAGTAGTATTAATTTATTTTTGGGCCCAAATTATGTCAGCAAATCCCAACCTGATCACACGTCTAATGACTGGAATCTACAAGAGCTTTTCTGACCTTCCATTCTACATCTGTAGACATTAATATGGAGGTGGACACTCTGCAAATATAACAGTTTCCATGGTGCTGGAAAGGATTTCTACTAAATTTCGGACTTTTCTGTGAAAATTTGGAAGAGAGGGCCAGTCTTGCAATCTCAATTTTAGTTCAGTTCAATAGTGTTGGATGAGTTTGAGGTATGAGACTTTAGGCGGCCAGTCATATTTTTCCCCCAGTCATGCCTGTATGCAGGGTCGGACTGGCCCATCGGGAAACCGGAGAATCCTCTGGTGGGCCCACCCCCTTGCCAGCACCACAACTCCTGCCTGCTCTGCCCTCTATTCTGATCGTGCATGGAGCGGTGAGTGCGTTATTCCGTACCCGGAGCCCGCGGGCCATCTGCACTGCTCAGCAACAAGTGATGTAAAATGAGTGTTTTCTGATTAGAGATGTCAGAATTTATTTTCAGGACGCGGTCCATCAGCCGAGTCAATAATCTGTGGCCTCTGGACAGGATCATTGAGAACTGCTCTTTACGTAATGGCATCCATGGCTCTTCTGGCTTTACATGACATCACATGTGTAATGATGACAAAACACCAAGCCAACTAATCGAAAAAGGAGTCAGGGATGCCATCAGGTAAGATGCAGTTCTTAAGGCTACCTATAAGTGACCACAGATTAGTGACATAGCTGTTGGACCAGGTTCTGCTAATTGATTTGCACCAACTCAAATGACTATACAACTTTTGTGGAATTCTGTATTGTCCTTCTACCAAAGGGAAAACATCTGCCATCAAGGGACGAACTTGGCCGGCCACAAGTTTTACTATCCAAATGTCCATCTACGGGTACCAGAGGACCCAGGCTGTGCCAAGAGAACTTCACCCCACCATTGTTCCATACCTTCACCAGCCAAGACTTTTGACTTCTGTCAAGAAGGTATCAAATTCTGAAACACCCCATAAGCAACTGATGAATTATTAACCTGACAAGGAGTTGTTATTGGACAACCATTTTAATCAAAGGTGGTGTCTCTTTAATAGGAAAGATATATATCTTGGTACAGTGTTAGCCAGTGGATAGAAAATTATTTAGAATTGAGAGTCCTCAGTGGTTGATTCCTTTTAATGGCTAACTGAAAAGATGGTAACAAATTCCAAGCTTTCAAGACTACTCCAGTCTCTTCATCAGGCATAGACTAATAGAAATTCTGAAGAATCACATATTTATGCACAACACAGCAGAGAAAAATTCCATAGATAAGACAGGTGACGTGAAGCAGAATTACCATTATGTGAGTGATAAACAGTTATGCCCATAAATATTGGAACAGTTCCTAGATAAGGAATGTGAATGTTTTATTGTCCTCTGATTAGGGTCCGGTACTGTGTTATGGTGACCCCACATGGTCTGAGGAGCAAATTCCTTAGTTGATGTAAAAAGGCATAAATCTATGTGACACATTCATTCCTGCACTGAGAGTGTCAAAGGTCGTCATCAGTTTATATTCCTAGATACTTCTGTCTCTCTGAGATTTGAAGGACAATAAAACATTCACACTCCTTATCTATGAACTTCCCCAATATTTATGGACATGACTGTTCATCACTCACCTAATGGTAATTCTGCTTCACGTCACCTGTCTTATCTATGGCATTTTTCTGTGCTGTGTTGTGCATAAATATGTGATTCTTCAGAATTTCTATTAGTCTATGCTTGATGAAGAGACCTGAGTAGTCTCAAAAGCTTGCAATTTGTTACCATATTTTCAGTTCACCATTAGAAGGTATCAACCACAGAGGACTCAATTCTAAATATTTTTCTTTAATAGGATGCAGTTCCACTTTTCACCACTGCTGCCGAGAAATGTTTTCCATAGACACTATTGAAATAGCGCCCCCACCAATAATTTAGCAATACATATTCTTTAAAGCCCTTGGCTTGTGTCTGGTTTTGTTTCCACGTACTTGTTCCTGACAGCCTTTTTACATTATCTTACAACAGCTGTGTGTGCTACGCACAATGCGTAAATTGATGAGATGTGTTACTTGAGAACGACTCCTTGGTTAAGGCAGATTTAAATTCTTATATATTTCCTGGAAAAAATTTTTTCATTATGATGTTCTGAGAAGGAGAATAAAATGAATTATTCTCAATAATAATAATGGCCTACTTACAGGAACTAGACAAGCGTCAGTGAGAAATCTTACTATTACTATCTCCGCAACATTTAGCAAGATCAAAGGTCATCTATTGTCTGGTTATATACAGAACATGGTCAAAATGTCATATTATTAAATTAAAATGTGTTTTAAATGATTATTTCCAACAATGAAAGTTATCTCCTATCCAAAAAAAAATGAAACTCTAAAATTTTCCTTCGAAATGGAGTTTAATCGAAAAATTCACAAACTTTGTCCAATTTTTGGGATAGGTGACAACTTTCAATGCAGTGAATAATTTTTATGGGGGTTTTCTGGTTGTAACAATGGTGGGTGTGGACTCACTGCACCATGGGACAGGCTTATCTTGAAGGGTTGTAAGTAAGTGACTATCGGGTATTCGCTAGAGCCTCTGATGGTCAGGATAGGCTTTGATGCTGATAGTCCACTCCAAGACATTCACTGGGTCTGCAGCAGCTGACCGGAGGGTCAGAGGCGCGGGTACGAGGTACAGAAGGGTGAGACAGAGGCATAGACGATTCAAGGTAGGGGCGGGCAGCACAGGATCAATAGAAGAGCAGAGAGGTCAGACAGGACGGGTAAACAGGCCAGGTCATTAACTAGGTACAGACTATGGAGGAACTAATGTTCAGGCGAGGAATGATAGGAGGTGTTGTCAATTATAGGCTTTGTTTGCACAGGATAGGCCAGGTAACCTAATCTCTGCAGAACATCGCCGGGCTAAATTCCTGCAGAGGCCGACAACACCACCCCAAGGCTAGATCGAAGCTCATGCAGGTGTAGCAGCGCTGCATGAAGCATATTCATCGAGATGGCAAGAAATGATGAGCCACTGCCATGCCACTGGTACATACAGTGGGTGAAGCAAGTATTTAGAAAGTCTTCTGTATACCATCAGTATGTTTTGCAACAATAAGGTTGCAAAAGTCTTGAGACAGCTCATTGGTTTTACCCATCATGAGATGTTTCTTGTATTACACCTTTGTAATGAAACATCTTTTTATAGGCCATCAGTTGAACCAGCTGGTATTATTTTTCCCTAAGTGGCCGGATTACTTTTTAATCACTGATACATTTCAGCTGGTGTTATGACTTTCCGTGGCTTTTTGCAACTCTCTTTAGTCATGTGTTCAGAACCTTTTCCCTGGGTCATTTCTCATTATTACACAACTTAATTTATGGACATCTATGGTTTGGTTTCTTTGCCTGTGTATATTGGATGGGCTGTTACCAACATCTGGTGAGAATTTCATGTCAATAGCACTTTTAGAAATATATTCACTTAGAAAATTAGTGGCGTGTTCAATACTTATTTCACCTTTTGCAAATGTCTGATAAATGCCCACTGCTGGGACCCCGTTGCATTCTTTAAGCAATGAAAAGATGACTGTTCAAGCTCATTTCTCTCCAACCTTTTCTGTAGGAGCTCTGAAAACTGACGAGTGTGCACATGCGCTACATATTCCATCTGGCTCAGATGAAATCTGAAGGACTCTGAAGGCTTTCGCTGATTAATGTCCTTTGATCGGCTGCAGTGGTCACATTACATCATCAGAGCCAGGACACCATGGGGTAAACAGCAGTGCAGCGCTCACCTATGAGTGAGTATATGTTCTTTTTCGTTTTGTTTTGATACCTCCAAAGGTCAATTTGAATTATAAAAAATGTACTGGACAACCCCTTTGTAAAATAACAGATTCCAAAATCTATTTAATGGGTTTTCCAAAAAATGTCAAGTTGTCCCTTATTTGTAGGATAGTGGATAACTTGCCAATCACTGGGGGTCTGATCAGTGTCGATGATTAAAACAGAGCTCCATTTGTATGGGGGTCAGGCATGCGCAAACCATTCTCGTGGTTCTGGAACCTCAGGATCGATGAGGGTCCCACCATTGGGTTCCCAATGATCAGCAATTTCCCCTTTATTTATGGATAAGGTATAACTTGTGATTTTTGGAAAACCCTTTTAAGTCAAAGTACTCATTTCTACTGCATCGACGAGCTTAGCACTGCGATCTATCACTACTTTAATTTATTGCTCTAGAGCCCATGCCTGATTTTCCCTGGAGATATTTATTTCAGTGGTACAAATAAGTTAAGGATTAATGAAAATGACCTCACACACAATTTAATCTCCCGCTTACAGTGTCACGATGATTGGCCGGAAACAAATGCCTCTTTATAACGTCTGGTTATCATGGCGCTCGCTGTGTCATGAGTCACAACCCAGGAATTTACTCTCCAGAAATGCGATCAGTTACTTTAATTAAGGAATTCTATAAAGCAAAAATATGATCCTCTTATCAGCCGGGTGCAAGGTGAAGAATCGTGTGGAGATCAGAGAGCATGTAAGGACAGAGCAAGATGGAGGAGGAGAGTTGAAAAATTGACTCAAATGAGCACGTTTTACTCAATGTTCAGCACCCCCGTGTAACCTGTCATATTGTTGGCTGGGGTCTGTGAGTTATTGGGTGTTACATGAGATCCTCCAAATAGTGACACTCGTCCCATTCATTAGGAGATTACATTTCTGGATTAAGGTTGATTTTTTAATCTCATGATGAAGGCCTCCTGACATATGATTTGTAGCTTAGTAAATAATACTCAAGGACAGGTCATTAAATAGTTTGCGGCAGCATCGATCTTCATCCAAGGTTCTTTAACAATCTACTGCTTATTGGAGAGAGAGAGATGCTCTATAAGTCAATGTCAACTCTAGAGTAAGCCAAACCAGAGTCTTCTCCAAAAGGAAAGATCCTCCATTGAGCAGAGTTCTGGACCTTATCTCAGCGCAGGATTGGAGACCGGTAGAGATGGGCGAACCTGAACAGTAAAGTTCGGGGTCAGTACCGAACGCCATGAAGTCTGTGTTACTATTTGGGTTCGGCACCCTGAACATCGGGTGTTTCCCACCCTGTCATCTGCATGAGAGCATGAGAAACACTGGCTTCTCTGATTGGCGGTAAGATTATTACCGCCGGTCAGAGAGCTGCAGTTCCCACGCAACGTGAGCCAGCAGCTGTGACAAGCGGTAAAAGTTTACCGCCGGTCACAGGCGTCGCTGATGAGAGAGTACTACTCCCAGAATAAAGTCCTTTATTTGAAATTAAAAAGCCTCACCCTGTTTTACTAATTTATTTAAAATTAACAAACAAAGTTATATTCATCTTATGCCATTCCATTGAAGCCCTTGTCCCCAGTAAAAAAAAACAGAAAATAATAAACAATAAAAATACGCACCGTATGCCCATTCCATTGAAGCCCTTGTCCTCTGTAAAAAATGAATAATAATAAACAACTATATCCTTCACCAGTCCGAAGTGAAGATGTCTCACGCCATAATCCATCTCTGCGATATATGGTTTACAACCTGGACGGTGCCATGATGCGACCATCCAGGCTGAAAACAATGGGAAAATAAGATGCTGCGAGAGTGGCTTCAGAGACTAGCTGTGGCTTCATAGAGTTCACCGCCGGTCATTGAAGCTACGTTCCCAAACCTTACTGTGAGCCAGGACAGTTCATTGTGACCTCAATGAGATCACCGCGAGCATCGGGAATATTTTCGGGGAAAAAAGAGTAATTTAAAAAAAATAAAGAATAAAAAAGAGTTTAAAACACTCTTCTTTCAATTCAAAAATGAAAAAATAAGCACATTTAGTACTATTACGTCCGTAATACTCTGATATATGAAATTATAAAATTATTTAATCCATAAAGTAATTGATGTAAAGAAAAAAAATTGAAATGCCAGAATTGCCATTTTTTGGTCAACTTGTTCCAAATATGCAATAAACAGTGATCAAAACATAAAATGAATTTTAAAATACTAGCATTAAAATAAACAGCTCACCACACAAAAATGGAAGCCATTACACAGGTCCATTGACAAAAAAATAAAAGTTACTCGATGAAAATGGTGGCAAAAACCTCATTTTTTTCTCATTTTTTTTTTACAAAGTTCCTAATATTTTAAACTATGACAATATAATAAAACTATGTAAATTTGGAATCGGTGTAATTGAACTGACCTGGAGAATCAGACTGCCAGGTGATTTTTACGTTACAATGAAAGTTGTACAATTGAATGCCCCCCCAAAAATCTAAAATCTGGAGGAATAGTAGGTTTTTTTCGCAATATTACCCAACTTGGATTTTTTTCTCCATTTTTCAGTACCGTACTTTAATTAGTGAGATGAAAGGTTTCATACAAAAATTGCCGGTTGTCCCACAAAAAAGCTAAGCTTAATATATGATGGTAATAGAAAAATTAAAAAAAAGTTTTGGTTCTTGGAAAAAAACAATGCGCAAAAATTATTTATTTATTTGCCCAGTCGGTAAGAGGTTAAGTAGACTTTATAGATCACTGTATTTTCCTCTATGTTTCTGTAAAACGTGAGCTCATACATTATAGATCACTGTATAACCATCTTTTCTCATTTAGTTACACAGAATTACAATTGATCAGTGAGCAAATATGATCAAACACGATTTTTGGTTTTGTAGATTCATTTTCGCCTTCTCGCGGATCTGCAGTGTGCCGGGGAAAACTCGTCATTCAGTTATGGAGCGAGCAGAGTCATCAATCAATACTTTACTATTACAGAGATGAGAAAGTTCAATAAATTACTCTCAACTTTGCAGCAATTCGACCTCATTAGTTTCAGGCGATATTAATAGCTGGGTAACGTATAAGTCAGCTAATGGCACTTTTCTATCTACTTTTATATATTTTATATTCTGTATTGCGCAGAGATTATTGTCAGCTAGGATATAGATTTATGACTGATATTACCCTAATATTGTATTACTACTTATCAAAAATATCATTTTCTGTTCCACTAAGAGCAATAATCAAACAGGTTGAATGAGATGAGAAAAAGTGGTCTCGTTTCTTTAGTTGTTTTATTTTTAAGATATACTGCCACCCTTGTCTGGTGGTTGTGTGAGGAATTGCAGCTCAGCCTACACACTTAAAGAGAATCTTTCACCATGTTAAACTAGCCACAATATTGAATAGTGACTATAAGACTAAAATGTATTTTTTATTATTTTTAATTTTTCCACTCAGTTGTGGGTATATTACTTTGTAAAATTTAGGTTGAAATTTATGATAAAGTCACCTGGGTATTACCAAAGATTCTTCTCTGGGGGGGTCATGTACATTTTCCTCTACATAGGATGTTGACCAATCATCAGCAAGAGACATCATTTAGGAGAAAAAAAGAACACGCCTTCCTCTCCTCACTTATCTCTGCAGCTATTGTTTAGTATAGCTCAGAGCTGACTTTGATTACAAACACTTCTAGATCTCATCTCAGGGCAGTCACTGTAGGCGAAGGAGGAATACAGCAGAGCTGAGTTTGATTACAAACACTTCCAGATCTCCTCATATGGCAGTGTTAGTGTGCAGTTACAGGCAGTATTATAATGACATTCAGCTCTGCTGCATTCTCCCTCCACACTGACTGCTGTCAGAGATTTGAAAGTATTTCTAATGACACTCAGCTCTGCTGTATTCTCCTTCCCACTGCACTAACTTGGGTCAGAAAAAATTTGGAAGTGATTGCAATGACCCAAAGCTCTGCTATGTTCTCCCTCCTTCCACACTGACTGCTGTCAGAGAATATTTGAAAGTATTTGTAATGACGCTCAGCTCTGCTGTATTCTCCTTCCCACTGCACTAACTGTTGTCAGAAAAAATTTGGAAGTGTTTGCAATGACCCAAAGCTCTGCTGTATTCTCCCTCCTTCCACACTGACTGCTGTCAGAGAACATTTGAAAGTGTTTTTCTTATGACACTCAGCTCGGCTGCATTCTCCTTCCTTCCACACTGACTGTTGTCAGAGAAGATTTGGAAGTGTTTGTAATAACACAAAGCTCTGTTGTATTTTCCCTACTTCCACACTGATTGCTGTCAGAGAATATTTGAAAGTGTTTTTCTTACAACACTTATCTCTGCTTTATTCCCCTTCCCTCCACACTGACTGCTATTAGAGAAGATTTGGAAGTGTTTGTAATGCTATACAGCCATGCTGTACATAACGCTATGGCTAGCGCCCTTGCATGGTTCCCCTTCATGCAAGGACGCTGGCATACTCCCCCCTCGGCATGATCCTCGGCATGTTCCCTGCTTCCAACTTTTTGGTTTCTGAGTGCAAGTCACACCTCCTGGCTGCGCACCTAGTGCTCCATATAGTATAGCCTATAGCTAAGAAGCATCTTGTTTAAATGGCACCCTCCCCAATAGGGCAGTGCCAAGCAACACATTCAGTCATTAGGTAGTATGGCTTTCTACCAGTGAAGTTGTGATGTCCCCTGGGCCAAGTGTGGCCAGTGTCCTGTAGCTAAAGTCCCTAGTCCTGGTGCGACCAGTCGTGAACTCGAAGTCCCTAGTCCTGGTGCGACCAGTCCTAAACCCGAATTCCCTGGTCCTATTGTGGCCAATCCTGAACCCCAAATCCCTGGCCTGAGTGCAGCTAGTCCTGAACCTGAGAAGCTCTAATCTATACTACACAATAGCTGCAGAGATCAGGGCTGAGAGCATGGTGGTCCTCTGCACCCCTTCTTCTGTTTTTGCAGCACTTTCTCTCTCTAGCCAAGGCCAGCGGTTGGTTGCTGTTTTTTATTCTAGTTCTCAAGATATTAACTTGTCTCTACTAAGGACTGAAAGGAACCTGTCACTTGAAAAAAATTATTAACCTGTAGATTTGGGGTTCTATTTCTGCTGCTCCTCTGAGTATTCTGTTTGTTTTTTAATTCGCTATTTTTTTTTCCAAAAGATATAGTGCTTTTCATGGGCCTTACCAGAGCGGCGTGGCTCACTGGATCCTCAGGGGCGTGTCTTTAGGCTGTTCTGCATAATTACCCCGTGAGACGTCCCCTGAGCAAAGACCATAAAAATAGCACTGAATAAAAAGACCCACATCTCTGGTACTGTATGGCGGATTTAAAAAAAACAAACTGCAAAAAATAGATTACTCATAGGAGCAGCAAGAATAAAATAAGAGAAATTGCAGGTCACTTCTGACCTGATGAAGGGTCGTCTTTAAGCCTAAATTAGTGCCATAGTTTTATGTAAAATTGGTGGATTTCTGTTCAATGCATTTTATTATGTAATCCTCCGTATTATATTTTTCTGCTCCAAGCATTTTTTTTTTCGCTTACATAACTTAATTTGCTTTCTGTACCTTCAAGCTGTAATTAACGGATGGTCGCATCGAGAGAAATAAGACTCGAATATTTTCCACGTAAATATCCATAAATGTCTATAATCTGAAGCAGAGATGAAGGTTTTCGGGGCCAGTTCTGGAAACGCCTGTACTCTGCGCGGCTCGAGTCACAACAGAAGCGCTCCTCCCGTGTGGCGCGGTTATTAATCCCCCCACAACGCAGGACAGAGCCTGATGGAAACTACAGCCTGTTTTCACAGATGGCCGCACTCTTGTGTATTTCATCGGAAAAAAAAAAGAAAAAAAGTATTAAGCAAAACTGTCTGTTTCCTTTCTCTCTGCAAGTAATTACTGCAGACAAAAAAGACGAGTAACAGAGGGGATGAGCGAGATCGGGCGGAGGAGAAAAAGAGACCATGCAAATTTATTAAACCTACAACGCACACAAAAAAAATGAAATAAAAAATGAAGCAACTCTGCAAAGAGCCTTGATTAAAATTTCCCTACCGTTTTCAGTATACAGCTCTTTTGCAAATCTATGTGTTTCCATAGTAACAGACTGCAAACAAACCCTGTGCAGTCAGATCCTGAGGGCATGTTACTGTCTATCCCATATGTCTAAACAGGAAGTAGAGGTGAGATGGAAGGGAGGGTGACTACAGGATTAGCTGTAGTCTGTAACCATGGAAACACATCAATCTGCAGAAGAGCTGAATACAAAAAACAGTCGTTTGGGTCTTTGTTTTTTAAAATCACTGCAGTCGCTTTACTATCTATCCCAGATGGCTAGCTAAAATACATTTACTACGTAGGAAAGCCACATGGAAGGGAGTGTGACTGTAGCCATGGAAACACATCGGTCTGCAGAAGAGCTGAAAACACAAACCATTAGGTTTTTTTTTTATTATTATTTATATTACCGTAGATTAGTCAAATCTCATAGAACAGGATTAGACATTGGTGTACACCACCGATACATTGGAAGTAAACTAAAGAGGAGAAAAATGTGTAATTAAAATTTTACTTTTATTTCATATGAATTAAAAAAACATTTTTTTTTAAATAAAATGTATTATTATGTACATACTGGCGCATGTTTCGCTGGTATACCGGCTTTTTCTAAGGCCCTTAAAGAAAGCTGGCATACTGGCAAAATGCACGTCAGTAGGTGTATAATAATACATTTTATAAAAAAATATTTTTTTCATTCATATGAAATACAATTTACATTTTAATTACACATTTTTCTCCTATTTAGTTTACTTCACATCATTATTTATCCCATATGGCTGGATAAAATACATTTGAAAGGTAAGAAAGTCAGATGGAAAAGATGGTGACTGTAACCATGGAAACACATCAGTCTGCATAAGAGCTGAATACCCAAAACGGTAGATTTTCTAATAGGCATCTCAAGGTTTATGGGAAGCTGTATGGCCTATAATTTAATCATGGAACCATTAAAAGGGATATTCTCATCTCAGACATGTTTGTGATATCTGCAAGAGCGAAGAGGCGCAGTAATTTTTGGCACCGCTCCTCACTGGTAATTGGGTGCAGTAATTTTTGGCTTCATTCCTCACTAGTTCCTATTGAATATCAGAGATTCTGAAAACTCTGAAATATCATCGCGACTCGCGAGAAAAACCTTAAACAGGCTGCAATACCCATCACAACCACTGGGCGGCCACCTATGGATACAGACAGCACAAACATCTCCTGACAGAGTATCATAAAATTATTTTTATTTCTAAAAGCTGGTTATCTAATAGCCCTCCTTTCAGGATACACCAAACCAGAAGAAAAGGTAAAAAAAAAATATATATATATATATATATATATATATATATATAAATAAAATCTGTATTTAAATGTTCCCTTCAGTTAAAACTTTTTTTTAGAAAGATTTTGATTGTTTGCAAGAACAAATGCAAATTTTAACATGAAGCGTTATAGATTTGATGTCTTTTGTGTGCTGCGTAGGACGGGAGTGAAACGAGGTGATAGACGTCCTCATTCGTACAAGCCAACACAATGAAATAAGTTTAATTGGAACAGCGCACAAATTTTAATAGTTCTTGCAAGTTGAGGCAGTGAAGCGTAACTCCAGGATGTCCCCGCCTGATCTGGATATATTGTGCATAATCATGACCGAATCTATTCTTAGCTGTTTGTACGAAAAAAAGATTGCAGTGAAGAACACAGAGTAGTAGGTGGAAATATTGACGAATATCATGACATCAAGCAGTTTTATTGTACAGTATATGCAGTGGTGGAGCATGAACACTTACAACCAGTGACACCTACAGGCTGAAAGGTGCTATTGCATGCTATTATAAAAATGGAAAATGACATATTAAAGTGGTGGTCTCAAACTAATATTTGTTTTCATCCTAAAAGTTCCTCTATTTATTCTAATATTATAATATTTTTTTATGTTGTTTAATAAAAATGTCCCTATGCTTCCATCTCTAATCTATCTGCTTTATTCGTATTTTTTTTTACCTTTTTCCTTTTTGATGATGGTTTATTGAGCATTCCCTTGGCAGAGGCTGCCGTCACTGCCACAGACTCGGTCCCCACCCTGAAATGAAGTGTCATCAGTGACGTCCTTTTAAGGGACTGGGCTAGTCCCTGCTTTACATGCGTCGCTTGCCAACTCCACTTGATCCCGAACCCCAGTCAAGTGAGGCTTCAGGGTTGCCCGAACATCCGGCAGTTCCCAGGCTATCATCTGTGTGACAGCGTGGGAAACACCTGTTCTGACCGACAGTAACCTTACTGAAGTCACCGCTGGTCACAGCCACTTGGTATTGCGGTTCCCACGCTGTCACACAGAGGACAACATGTGAGCCAGAGGCTGTGAGTGACCAGAGGTGAAAAGGCTACCGTCGTTCAGGGTTGCCTGAACATCCGGTGGTTCCCACGCTATCATATGTGACAGCGTGGGAAACATCGGTTCTGACCGACAGTAACCTTATTGAAGTCACCGCTGGTCACAGCCGCTGGGTATTGCAGTTCCCACGCTGTCACCCAGAGGACAACATGTGAGCCAGCGGCTGTGAGTGACCAGAAGTGAAAAGGCTACCGTCGTTCAGGCGTCGGCTGATGACTACTACTCTCATCAGCGTCTCCTGCTCCGTGCTGATAGCAGCCAGAGCAGGAGACTCTCATGAGAGTATTCATCATCCAATGCCTGTGCAAAATGGTGGCTTTGCTACTATTCACATTCTCTGTGGGATCATTTAATTAATAAATGGATGTACAAGGTGTGGAATAGTCTTTATTCAATTCTTTTTTTCTGTGTGTGTGTGTGTGTGTGTTTATTTATTCTTACAACTGGGTAAGTAATGGGGGTGTCTGACTGACACTTCTTCGTTACTAGCCCCAAAAACAATTACCCCGACTGCCACTGCACCACAGCAATCCGGAAGAGCTGAGGCTACGCCCCAGATGAGAGGGAGAGAGTAAATATTTTAGTTAAATGAGTGGTTACAGCCGGGAAAAGGAACTGGAGAAGATGTGAGGGAATAGGGTCACTGATACAGGTAGTAGGGCGAGAAGATGCAAGGAGCCTGATCACTTCTTCTTGCACGACTGGTTCAAAGACAGAAAATTAGCAAGATGCAGTGCAGGAGGGAGGAGAATGCATAACGTTAAGGGATTGGAAGAAAAATTCATTTTGGATATGGTAAATTTTTTCTGTGAAATAATTGGCCAGATCATCAGCGCTGAGGTCGGTGGTCAGGGCTTGAACTATTGGATTGTGGAAAAATAGGAAAAGTGTCAAATAGTTGTTTAGGATTATTGGATAATGAGATAATGAGGGTGTTGAAGTTGTTGTTTGGAGAGGTGAAGGGCAGAGTTGTATGTACTAAGCATAAACTTATAATGGATGATACCAGTGAAGCCATGAAGATTTCCCAAGAAAAGAGAAACAGAAGAGAAGCACTCCCCAACCATCTTTTACCCATTTATTACCTCTGAAAAATAATATAATCCAAAGTTATCCACTATAAATCCGTCCCACGACAATCCCCTACTCTACTACATCCGGATGCAGTGCCGAGCAGCGGTGACATCAGTAAGGTTATCGCAGTTCACAGCTGATGAACTGATCAAATCTAGAAATCCATCTAATGGATGCGCCTTTTTGGGGGTGGCTGCGGGCTGCTATTTTTAGGTTGGTGAGGGCCAAATATCCATGGAACTTCCTAGCCTCAGAATACCATTCCCAGCTGTTTGCTTTTCTTGGCTGGTTAACCATGTTGCTTTTTTAAATTATTTACGGCATGGGAGCCCCTCTATTTTTGATAACCAGCCAAGATAAACCAGACAGCTGAGGGCTGCAGCCCTCAACTGTCTCTTTTACCTGTACATGTAATAGAAAATGTATTATTTTTTTTACATATTGTGCCGGCCAATCACAGTCCAGCCAATACTTGTCATGACTGTGAGTGAACCAGACGTGCCCACAGCATAAAGCTTGTTGATTGGCTGTGTTGTTGCCTTTCAACAAGTTTTGTTCGGAGTACCGAACCCGAACGGTAACAGAGACTTCGGTGAGGAGTCCTTGTTCGGTACGCTTGGTGTCCGTTACGTACCGAAACTTTATTGTATGGGATCGCTCATCCCTACCCATTAGTTGCCCTCAAAAATATTTGGCAAAATAGCGGTTGGTTGAAAATGAATCACCAATATTTTGGGTTTCAGAAGTTAATATATAAATATCACGCTCGGTAAGATTATCAGATCCATTTACAGCAGCTTGCTCACAGGCTCCAGGTAGCCGGTTAGGAACGCTGTGCGGCTGACGTGATGGCGTTAGTCCAGACATCTACTTTGTGGCTTCACAACTTCACAGAGCCGTATAGGGTTTAGTATGAGGACGAGCAGAGGGAATAATCCAGTGCTTCTCCATAAACACATATGACAGCGAGCGCACAGCCGATGTAACACGCTGTCAGTACAAAATCACATTAAGCCTTCACTGTCCTTTCTGCTCCATCTCCACTTAATCTAGAGATGAAGGGCCCCCATTCCCCAATACTGGGGTTTTGAATGCCAGTCTCACGGTACAAAGCGCTGTCGCAAGATGCATGGAATCCATTGTGCGCCTGTTAATGAATTTGGCGCATTTTGCGGCACCACGAGTAGTTGTCTCAGTTAGGTATGGGAGTATACTTCTGTTGTAATTTATGACACTTTTATGAGTTACATAATGATTTTTTTTTTCAGCCTTGCACGCTACCTTCCATGTAAGATCCGTCCAATTTTCAAAAAGTGGACAGAGCCAGCGAGGAAAAGTTGTACAAATTGTGCAAAAATTTAGCAACTTCTCCAACAGTTTTAAGCCAGAATTCTGGTGAAAACTCGTTGCGGCCTTCAATGCATGATGCTGAGACAGTTTTATAAGAAAAAACCTGCCAAGAACAAAAGTTAAATCTCCTGTTGATCAGTTCCATATTTAATTGTTTGAAGTTATTCTCCTTATTCAAAGGGGCAGGAATTAGCATTCCTATGTCCTACTGCAGACTGGGAAAAGGGGAGAGGCTCCTGCTGCAGCCAGACAGTTCTCTCTTTCTCTCGCTCCCTCTCACTTCCTTACTCTTTCTCTCTCCCTTTCCTTTGCCCTCTCTCTTGCTCTCTCTTTGATGTTCTCACATTCACTGTCTTTCTCGCTCTCTCACCCTCTCTCTCGTTATCTCACTCTATCTCTCTCAATCCCTCTCTCGCTTTCTCTCCTCTCTCTTTGTCGCTCTCACACTCACTTTCTTTCTCGCTCTCTCTCTCGCTATCTCACTCTCTCTCTCTTTCCCTCTCTCTTTGTCGCTCTCACTCTCTTTCTCGCTCTCTCTCTCACTATCTCACTCTCTCTCACTTTCTCTCTCCCTCTCTCCTCTCTCTTTCTCGCTCTCTCTTTCACCCTCTCTCTCGCTATCTCACTCTCTCTCACTATCTCTCTCTCTCACTTTCTCTCCCTCTGTCCTCTCTGTCGCTCTCACTCTATTTTCCGCTCTCTCTAACCCTCTCTCGCTATCTCACTCTATCTCTCTCTATTTCCCTGTCTCTCACTTTCTCTCCCTTTGTCTGTCTCTCTTCTCTCTCTTTCTCTTGCCTCTCCTCTCTCTCTCTCATATATCAAGGAGGGAAAGGAGAGTACAGGATGAATTGCTGAGATTTTTCTTTTTTACTTTTTGTTTAGTTCTCAGTTTTTTAGAGAATATTGAGCAAAAAAAACTGTGCAAAAGAAAATAATGTTGGAAGTTCACTGGGGGCGTGTCACTGCACTTGCACAGCTTTTTTCTAAGACATTGACACGCCCCAGTGCACTTCCTGACTAATTTGCGTAAGGCTTTTACACTACATTTCTCATGACTGGCACATTGGATGTCTACAAAACAAGTATCATATTTCTTGGGGGACAATCCCCTGTACAACCAGACCACCACTTCTGTATATAATGCAATTGCAATTTCCCCCAATACCTAATGAAGAATTACAACTGCAAACTGTCACATTACTGCTGAAATTCTTGTTGTGCCTTCATTCTCTTAATTAATTTTTACAGAACCCCTTATTATTTTAAAGATAATTATAATCCTCTCCATGAGAACAATAGAAGCAAAGTACTTTAATTACATGCAATTAATAGGAGGTTAACACACAGACATAGAAAGTGCGTAAACGGAGACTTCACAATGCTCATTCATTACTTTTACTATGTGTAAAAACATTCATAATCCCCTAGAATTCCTCCATTGTAGGGAAACAATGGCTAATCCCAGGGATATTTATAAAGTCAGTGTTGGACTGAGATGTCTGGGGTCCACAGGTAGAATTGACGAAAGAGGCCCACTCTACAGCTACATGCAAACACCTGATAGACATTAGAGGAGGGTCAACTGTAACATACAGGTGGCACCTGCACATCTACTGTGCCCACACCATAACTATTATGTGCAATTACAGTGCATTAAGTGTATCTCTGCCACTGTGTACTAGAATGTCACTGTCACGCCGTTAACGGCGATAAAGGGGCAGGACGGCGTACTGGGACCCGCACCTGTCCCTGCCACTATAATGGGGCCCTGGCTTTCCCTTATCTCAGGGGTAGCTATGATGGTTAGGAGACCTGAGCCGCCAGCGTATCCCTGTCTCCTGTGCAGACCCTATCAGTGGCCCCCTCTCCCCCCAAGGGAGGTGGACTGCACCAGTGTAACAATACAACAAATAACAGGGTATACAGACAAGGTAACTAAAAGTCTCAAACTCACCAAATGCTCACACAACCACAGAGGAAACACAGAGAAGGGAAGAGAACGAAAAAACTAGGAAGGAAAACAGGTTTAACATGCAACCAAAACAGCAGACACCAATCTCTGTAAATAAACCTCCAAACTCCAACACTATGCTCCTTCAACCTCCAAGCCAGGCAGTAGAATTGATCACTGACAATAGCTGAAGTCAGGACTGGGTCTTTATAGAGGATCAGATTACAAAATCCACTTCAGCTGAGAGACCCAGCTCTCAGCAACTCAGCAATAAGGTTAACTCCTGCACTGCTAGCACAAAGCAGCCAGGTCAGAATACAGGAGAAGAGCTTTTGTTCACTGTGTGTGAACGAGGCCCAGAGCGCTGCGGTTCTCTGGAACCTCTCTGTTGTGGTAGCCCCGTGACAGTCACAGGACAGGGAGAGGTTAATCTCTAATGGAAAACAAAGAATTTTCTCCATATCAAAAGCAAATAGAAGAAGTGATCTCCATACACAATACAATAAACTATACCAAGACCAATGGGACCAATAATAACACACACAATGGACAAATACCACCACACCATGACCAGACTTCACATTACCACCACATAGTTACTGAATAATACCATATATAAGGGAGATATACCACCACACCTTAACCAGACCATATATTACCACCACATAATGATGGAGCAATACCACATACAACAGACAAATACTACCACACCATGACCAGACCACATAATACCACTACACAGTGACCAAATAATAAAAATTAAAATGGACAAATACTGCCACACCATAACCAGACCATATATTACCACCACATAGTGACCGAATAATACCACATACAAGGGATAGATACTGCCACATCATGACCAAACCACATACTGTATTGCCACCATATAGTGACCAAATAATGCCACATACAATGAACAAATACTACCACACAATGACCAGTCCACATATTACCACCACACAGTGACCAAATAATAAAAATAAAATGGAAAAATACTGCCAAACCATAACCAGACCACATATTACCACCACATAGTGACCAAATAATACCACATACAAGGGATAGATACCACCACACCATGACCAAACCACATATTACCACCATATAGTGACCAAATAATACCACATACAACAGACAAATACTACTACATCATGACCAGGCCACATATTGCCACCACAAAGTGACCAAATATTAAAAAAGAAAATGGACAAATACTGCTACACCATAAGCAGACCACATATTACCACCACATAGTGACCGAATAATACCATATACAAGGGATAGATACTGCCACACCATGACCAAACCACATATTACCACCATATAGTGACCAAATAATACCACACACAATGGACAAATACTGCCACAATGTGACCAAACATATATTACCAGCACAAAATGATTGAATAATACCACATGCAATGGACAAATACTACCATATCATGTCCAGACCACATATTAGCACCACACAGTGACCAAATAATACCAAATAAAAAGAACAAATACCGCCAAACCATAACCAGACCACATATGACCACCACATAGTGACTGTGTAATACAACATACAAGAGACAAATACCGCTTCACCATGTCCAAACCACATATTACCACCATATAGTGATACTACCATGCTAACTATTACAAAAAACTAAGTACTAAGACTAATATCCTCACCAGACCTCTATGACTTCTAACAGCCAGGATTAGTCTCTGTAGAACATAACACACAGACATCCATAACTGGTAACTTTTTCAGTAGTCTCCTCACTTTTTCCTCCAACTTGTACAATGACCAAATGAAGCAGACCACTGCAATAATGCCACCCTAGTGCCCTGCTCAGTAACAGTATCTCACTTTTATTCCTCTCACAGTGCCAGTATCCCCCCAAAATTGTATACTACAGCTGTGATGTCTTTCTTTGCGATCCCCTCGCAGTGGAAATGTCAACCCATGTTCCATTTTGTGGTCCCATACAATAATAAAATTCCTTTTTGTGCCCCCATACAATAGTAATATCTGTCTTTGTGCTCAAATACAGCAGTAATGCCACCTCTTGAGTGTCACCCATACAGTAGTAATGATCACTTTTTCTGCCTCTCGTACAGTAATAACGTCCACCTTTTAAGATTTGATACATGTTTAATAATTAATTCCCAATAATTAATAATAAGTGATGAGCGAGTATACTCGTTCCTCGGGATTTCCCGAGCACGCTCGGGTGACCTCCGAGTATTTGTTAGTGTTCGGAGATTAAATTTTCATCACCTCAGCTGAATGATTTACAGCTACTTGCCAGGCTGAGTACATGTGGGGGTTACCTGGTTGCTAGGGAATCCCCACATGTAATCAAGCTGGCTAGTAGCTGTAAATCATTCAGCTGCCGCGAAGAAAACTTAATCTCCGAACACTAACAAATACTTGGAGGTCACCCGAGCGTGCTCGGGAAAACCCGAGCAACGAGTATATTTGCTCATCACTACTAATATGTATAGGATCGGGAAAGGGTAATTGGCCATTTATTGTGTGGGGCAAACAAAGGGGACATTACGCATTTTCCGTTCTCAACAATTAGTGCTGCCCTCCAGTAACTGAAGATAATCTCTACGGCTAGTTGAGAAAGTTTTCAATTTTTCAGGCAAAAAGCTAATTTGCATAACCATGGGACATTGCCAACAAGTCTCCACACACAGCGGGTCTCCTTAAAAAAAAAAACAAAAGCAAGTGCAGCCCATTGGAGTCTAAGGAATCTACATACACAATAAGAAGAGAAAATTTTGGCAACTTGTAGGAAGAATTTTGTTTTGAGCATACGCCAAGATCTTTGGGCAAGAAAAATTGCAGTGCTAAACTGTGCAGAGAGCTTCGGCAGGAGAGGAGGCATACGACAAGTATTATCTATTTTTTTAACACCTTCTCTTCCATCCATGTATTATGTTTTGGGGTCTAGGGAGACCTTCGGAATGTGGCAACACAAAAAAAAAAAAGAAAAATGAAAAAAATATTAGTTAGTCTTTTAAGTCTGAACAGTCATTAAGGGGTTAAAGCTTTGCAAATCAAGGCATCATACAGCAGCTACATAGACTAACATGTCTATGTTGCCTGCATATCAATATTTCCCTCATCTCTGGCCCTGCTTTCGGCATTGACGCAGACAATAGACGTCCACCCGTCACTCATCCATTCGAGGCTTTACAGCCAATGCGAAGTCAATCTTTCTATGAATCAGAAAAAAAGAATCAAAGAATTACAATGGATTTTTCTTTTATGTCTTCAATTCTCTCTCTCCAGTATTTATTCCGATTACTCTTAAAGGGGCAGTTCCATTTGGACAACCCCAGTGGAGGGACTGTCAGCCTTCTGAAAATAACAACCTTCTGCACTGCGAATGGTTAAAGAACACTGATGATTAAAAACTAAAACTGTTATTGTTTAGTATATACCTATATGTCTCCTACAATAGCTATCTTCAGATTGTAGCGCTCTTTTCCTACATTATCGTATGTCGCCAATAGCAGGCACCCCGAAGTCATTTGCCGACTACTGCACTGGCTACAGAAGAGGGTGTCGTGGGAGTGGGGGAAGAAAAGTAGAATTAGAGAACAGCACCAGAACTTGGAACATTATTAAAGGATGAGCCCAAGAAGGGGAATGGCGATATTGTACCAAGGTGAGGGATATTACGCCAAGAAGGGGTCTGCAATGGGGGACATATATTACTGGAGATGGTCAGGACGGGATCATTACACCAAGATGTGGGACATTATTACTGGAAGGGGCCAAGGCTGGGGGATATTATATCAAGAAGGGGCCAGGATATAGACATTATTACAGGAAGGGGCGCAAGATTGGGTACATCAAAGCAGGAAAGGTCACAGGATAGGGAACATTCTTACTGGAAGTAGCACTTAATGCAGGACATTATCACTGCAAGAGTCCCAGGAAGGGGGACATTATTAGCGGAAGGGGCACAGGATAAGGAACATTCTTACAAGAAGGGGCACAGGATGTTGGAAATTATTACTGCAAGGGACTCAGGATGGGTGACATTAGTATAAGTTGGGGACATTATTACATCATTGGGGGACATGTATGTATTTTTAGGATTTAGAATGCTACAAGGGCACATACTACTGACCAACATGCTGGTGGGGGACCATGTCCAAAATCTATCTACAGTTGTGCTCAAAAGTTTACTTACCCCGGCAGAATTTTTGCTTTCTTGTCCTTTTTTCAGAGACTATGAATGATAACACCAAAACTTTTTCTCCACTCATTGTTAGTGGTTGGGTGAAGCCATTTATTGTCAAACTACTGTGTTTTCTTTTTTTAAATCATAATGACAGCTGTATCTATTATCTATCTATCTATTATATATCGATCAATTATCTATCTATTATCTATTTGTTATCTATCTATACATATATTATCTATCTATCTATCTAGCATTCTATCTATCTTGATATCTATTATTATCTATCTATTATCTGTCTATCTATTATATATCTATTATCTATCTATCTACTTTCTATCTAGCATCTATTATCTATCTGTTATCTATCTATCATTTATTATCTATCTATTATCTATCTATCTATTTATCTATCTATCTATCATCTATCTATAACCTATTATTTATTATCTATCTATCTATCTAGCATCTATTATTTATCTATCATTTATTATCTATCTATCTATCTATCATCTATCTATTATCTATCATCCATCTATATCTATCTATTATCTATCTATTATCTATCTATCTATCTATCTAGCATCCTATCTATCTTGATATCTATTATCTATTTATTATCTATCTATCATCTATTATCTATCTATCTATCTATCTATCTATCTATCTATCTAGCATCCTATCTATCTATTATCTATCATCTATTATCTATCTATCATCTATTATCTATTATCTATCTATCTATCTATCTATCTATCTATTATCTATCTATCTATTATCTATTTATTATCTATCTATCATCTATTATCTATCTATCATCTATTATCTATCTATCATCTATTATCTATTATCTATCTATCTATTATCTATCTATCTATCTATCTATTATCTATTTATTATCTATCTATCATCTATTATCTATCTATCATCTATCTATTATCTATCTATCTATCTATTATCTATCTATCTATCTATCTATCTATCTATCTCTCTATCTATCTATCATCTATTATCTATTATCTATCTCTCGTCTCTATCTTTCCATCTATCTACAGTATATCTGTCTTTCTATATTATATCGATATATTTCTGTCTTCATAATAATAGATGTCGGTGTCAGTACAGAATTTTGTTAACACATCTTCAAAGTCACATGAATCACAAGGGAAGGTCTCTGTAGAGGTGCCCGGCAGACAAGGCATCTTATCTCTACATCTAAGGAACATCATTCACCTTCTACTTGGTTTGAGACGGTTTTTAGAATATGTCAATTAATCAACACAGGCGGTGAGTGAGCTTTTCACACACATTACCTCTGATCCTGTATTTACAGCAGAATCCAACTTCCCTGCTTATTGTACAGCATATTCCGTTATATAGGGTGGTGTATATAAAAGAGAAGGGGGAGGGGCAGAGCAAACAAAATGCACCCAGGGTCCCATAGCAGGGCCCCCCAAGGGCCACATAGCAGATGTTGTACCAGTCACTTTATCCCGACCTCAGGAAATGAAATGCATTTAATATTTCAGATGAGTTCTTAGGGTAAGCAGTACAGTGTGTGTATATGAGAAATAACTTTATTTCTGGCCAGTATTTGACTTGTATCCTGCAATATCATCAGAACCTCCAATTTTGAGTTGTCCATGAGCTAGTGCAGAGGTCCCCAACTCCGGTCCTCAAGGCCCACCAACATGTCATGTTTTCAGGATTTCCTTAGTTTTGCCCAGGTAATAATTGCATCACCTGTGCAATGCAAAGGAAATCCTGAAAACATGACCTGTTGGTGGGCCTTGAGGACTGGAGTTGGGGACCTCTGAGCTAGTGGATGTTCTGATATTTTCTAAGCACTACATACAGAAAAGAGAAGATTATGCTCCTCTAACTCTCTGTGCATACTCAGAAGCAGCATGGAGAACATTACGCATTCCTACTGAGATTGTAGCTGTGAATCCAGCCTGTCGATAATTCTTCTCTTCAAACCAAATAGCTAAAATACTTTAGTCCAATAGGAATATAATATAATAATATTCTAGTCCACTAGGAATAATACTGTAGATTACTAACTCCTTATTCACCCTGTATAAAAATATAAGAAGCAGTAAGTGGAGAAAGTTGACAAGTTGTGTACAATTAGGGGGAATGTCAATCTACTTGGAAAAACACCATTAAAAATGTTCTGTTCACCCATAAACCTTCAATGGAGCTCAGATGCAATATCATATATGGCTGATGGACAGGTGTAGAGCTGTTTTTGAAAGAAAGCAACCATGTTTTGTATTCTTGTTGCATCTTTAAAAGGATTGTCCGCTATTCAGACAATTCCTTCTTAAATAATATATCCCCTATGAAAAATAAAACCATCCTATAGTTGGAGCTCCTGCCAGGGCCGTAGGCATACTCGGTACCGGGCCTGACACAGTTCTTAAAGGGGAAGGTCACGGCAGCAGTGACCCGGTACGTGGCCCTGGGTGTCCAGTTAAAGGGGAAGTTTTAAAGGGGATGTTTTGTAGAAAAGTTGAAAATGGGAATTGTTCGTGACGCCACCTGTTGTACTCGGCCAGGGGTGGCCGACGCTGCTTAAAGGGATCACTGGGGCTGATGGTGTCGCAGCAGAGTTGGTATGGCTCCCCACAGGTGGAGCTTAGCCCCAGGACTACAGTGCAGTTGGTGAGGGTTGATAGACGGTGGGGTGCAGGAGGGAGGGTACAGGAAATAATTGCAGGACACAGGGATTGCAGTTTCCTTTACCTTTTACTGGTGAATTGCAGGTGCAGTACGGGGTACAGGATACAGGTGTTGAAGGGGTCCGGGCAGCCTGCAAGTAACATGGGATCCACCTAGCCAGGCGGGTTCGGAGGCCTTCCTTGTATGCTGTACTCTCTGTCCCTTGCTGCCTGAAGCTTTATACAAGGTCCTCTCAGTGTCTGTTACTCCTAACCCGTATGGTTAACAGCATGAGCCTTTGATGGGTACTGTCTTCTCACCGGCAGCCCCAGGCTCCTGACCTGCTGTGGTGCCTCCAGGTGTTAAATGGGACAGGAGACTTGCAATCTCCTGCCCTCCGGTTCTAGTTGCTGGGCCCTTGGTACCTGTGCAACCACAGACTCCGGTGTCTGGTTTCTCCTGCACTTAATACTGGGAAAAGCTCAATCGCAGCTCCACTCCCAGTCTCTCTCCTCAATTGCTTCCTCACCCTTTGCCGCCTCACGCTGAACTAACTAACCCCTCCTCCAGACCAGAACTTGTAGCGAATCTCCCCTGAAACCGGGTTTAGAGCTTCCCCTTCTGGTCCAGAGTCAGGAAGATGTTGTATGTTTGTGTTACCTGCCAAGGGGATCCCTCTTTACCTCCAGGCATGACATCACCCTCCCTATGAGGAAGGCAACGCCATTGTGGCATCTGGACTCCTGGGGTGCCACATACTCATACCCCGTACTGATGTTTTCCGCACTGTCATGCAGATGATTATCGGGCCCCCCATTCATCTGAATTGGGTGCAGGTTCGGGTACTGTTCTGGTACTTAAACCGAACTTTTTAACTGTTCGGCCGAACCCTGTAGACTCTGAGCCCTCGCGGGCAGGGTCCTCTCTCCTCCTGTACTTGTGTGTGCCTTGTTTTACTCATGTTTATTGTACTTGTCTATATTTGCCCCATTCACATGTAAAGCGCCATGGAATAAATGGCGCTATAAAAATAAATATTAATAATAATAATAACCCAACAGACCCAAACATCCAGGGGTTTGCCCATCACTAATTCATAAAATCATAGAATGTTAGAGTTGGAAGGGTCCTCCGGGGTCATCGTGTCCAACCCCCTGCTCAATGCAGGAGTCACTAAACGTTCTCAGACAGATGTCTGTCCAGCCTCTGTTTGAAGACTTCCATTGAAGGAGAACTCACCGCTTCTTGTAGCAGCCTGTAAAGCTCATTGATCACCATCACTGTTAATAAGTTTTCTCTAATATCTAATCTGTATTTCCTCTCTTTCATTTTCATTCCTGTTACCTTAGTCTCTGGCTCATTGCTTTATTTAAGGGCTGAGGGTTCCTCAGTTTGAGGTGCCATTGGCTTCATCTGCCTAGGGCACCAAAATACCTTGTCCGGACCCTGTTCATAGACAGTGTATAAAGCAGTGGAACTCATGAGCTGCGCTGAGGTATTTCAGAGATCTGTTTCGAGGATCTCTGATAGTTGTCATTGATCATCAAGTTGTCGACAATCATGTGGATAGCTAATATCTTTGCCAGTATGAGATAACCTTCTAAGGGGTCTCTCTTTCTCTAGTTTGGCCATAGGCCCTTTAGAAATTGCCCAAATGGTCGGTCCAAACTTGAATATATAAGTAAACGCTTATTAGAGAGGAGACTACCTGTTCTGTCCTCACTAGCTGAGGCAGGCTCATACGTAGCTATACAGTCAGCTAAACCGCTATACCGGGGTCCAATAAGGAGACTGTGGTTGAGTCTGTGCTTTATTAAACGTAGTGGTATATTGATGCGGTGAAACTGTGAACAATGATATACATAGAATCAGTGCATGGCATAGAACAGATACATAATACACATGATATACATTATGCATAACATTTAGAAAGCTAGTGACTAAACTGGGAGTACAACTGGTTAAACTAAGCTAATATAGAGCAGGAATATCTATAGGAAGCATAAAGACATACCGGCAATGCAATCGCAAGGGGGATGAAGTGAAGCGTCTTTCCTTGAAGGCAAACTGAAGAAAGTGAAAGGAAAAATGGAGGGAAATGGAGGCTGAGCTACCATAATGCATTGCAAAGGAGGAGGAGAATCAGACATGGATAATACAAAAACAAGATTGAACTGCCAACATAACTCTGACCGCTAGAGGGAGCCAAAGCATCACAGATGAATAAAGGCATGAATATATCAATACTGTATACTGAGGAAACTGCAATTATGCAAGCAAATAATCAGGGTAACAATATTAGATGGCGGAGACAGAACACTCCCCGTCTGGCATCAACGGATGTCACTACTCCTTTCTTCCGAAGGCAACAATAGGACCAGTTCAGATACCGGTCTGGAAAATGTCTTAGGTTCATTCCCTTTGGTCATCCTTAGCTCAACTTTGCGGACGTTGCCGTCCTTGCTCGGGAACGTTGCGGTAACTAGACCAAGTGGCCACTGGTTCCGATGAATCTGACAGTCTTTCACAAGAACAAGGTCACCTATGTTCAGATTAGGTTTAGTAGATTGCCACTTCGTCCGTGGCTGCAGGGTAGACAAATATTGTTTGCGCCACCTGTCCCAGAAAGTATTTGCAAGACTTTGTACCTGTCTCCATTGGCGCTTGTAGAGGTCCTTCGCGTCGAATCCTCCTGGAGGGGCACTGGACAGTCCTGTTTTCTGGGTAAGTAGAGTAGCTGGAGTCAATAACAAGGGCTCCTCCGGGTCGTTAGGAACTGGAACCAGGGGTCTTGCATTGATTATTGTTGCAGCTTCAGCCATGAAGGTGATTAGGCTTTCGTGAGTGAGCCTTGCTGCTCCTTTACATTTTTCCATGTCACGAGTTCTGGTGGTCCTGAATGAGCGAGCTATATGTGTCAGGCAGGTAATGGCTCGAGTAAGTGACTTCCAACTTGAGAATCTGTCGAACCTGCAAGATCCAAGCTGGATAACAGAGGTCATTGTATGTACTGATGGCGAATTTCAGCATCTGAGTCCTCTCCTACAAGTTCGAAGGTGTCTGGAAAACATTCCTCAATGTACAATAGTTTTGGTCCAGAGAGCCACATTGTGCTTCCTAGTCGACTTGCGTCAACTGCTCTAGTTGCATGATCTGCGGGATTCTGGTCTGTGTGTATGTAATGCCACTGCTGTGGGTGAACTGATCTCCTGATTCGTAGCACTCTGTTATTGACATAAACGTAGAATCGCCTGGTTTCGTTGTGGATATATCCCAGGACTACTTTGCTGTCTGAGTAGAACTTGGCTTGTGTCAGGTCGATATCCATTTCGGATGCGATGAACTCCGCTAACTCAACGGCTAAGACTGCGGCAAAAAGCTCTAACCTGGGTATAGTGTGCTCTGGTTGTGGTGCGAGTTTGGCCTTTCCCATGACGAAACCAATGTGGCACTGACATTTGGAGTCTACAGTTTTGAGGTAGGCAACAGCGGCAATTGCTTTGACAGAAGCATCTGCAAATACGTACAGTCTTTGGATCTGTATCTCAGTAGATGGCACAGGGGTGTATGGTCTTGGCACATGCAGGTTGGAGAGTGCTGCTAACGAGTTCTTCCACTCTTCCCACTGGATCCTCTTATCAGGTGGCAGAGGTGCATCCCAGTCAGATGTTTCCCTAGTTAAGTCTCTTAGTAGGGCCTTGCCTTGTATAGTAACAGGAGCTGCGAAACCCAAGGGGTCGTACAGACTGTTGATGGTAGACAGGACACCTCTACGTGTGAAAGGCCTTTCTTCCTGGCTGACCTGAAAGGTGAAAGTGTCTGATTGTAGATTCCAGAGAAGCCCGAGGCTGCGTTGCATTGGTGCGGGGTCTGACCCCAGGTCCAGGTCTCTGAGACCATTACATAGGTCTTGAGAAGGGAACGCTTCCATGAGTTCTTGGCTGTTTGAGGCTATTTTATGAAGCCTAAGGTTCGAGCAGGCAAGCATGTCCTGAGCTCTCCTGAGAAGACTGATGGCAGTCTCATTTGAAGGCATGACTTTTAGACAGTCGTCGACATAAAAGTCCTTTTCTATGAATTGTCTGACATCTGCTCCGTATTCTGGTTCTCCTTCCTGAGCTGACCTTTTGAGTCCGTAAATGGCGACTGCAGGTGAAGGACTGTTGCCAAAGATGTGCACTCTCATGCGATACTCTGTGACTTCTTTAGTAGGATCATTGTCTCTGTACCAGAAGAATCTTAGGAAGTTCCTGTCTCTCTCTCTCACAAGGAAACAATGGAACATTTGCTGGATGTCAGCGATGAAGGCAATGGAATCCTTACGGAAGCGCATAAGTACACCCAGTAGTTTGTTATTGAGGTCTGGTCCTGTCAGCAGAACGTCATTCAGGGAGACATCATTAAATTTAGCACTGGAATCAAACACGACTCTGATCTGGCCTGGTTTCTTAGGGTGGTATACTCCGAACATGGGTAGGAACCAGCATTCTTCAGAGTCTTTGAGAGTGGGAGCTAGTTCTGCGTGACGGTTTTCAAAAATCTTTGACATGAAGGAGAAAAAGTGATCTTTCATCTCTGGTTTCTTTTGCAGATTACGAATGAGAGAGGAGAAACGTTGTAATGCCTGATTTCTGTTGTTCCGTAGACGTGGTCTGTGGGTTTTGAAGGGAAGAGGTGCGACCCAGCTGTTGGTCTCATCTTTAACGAGTCCCTTGTCCATTACCTCTAAGAACAACTTGTCCTCTACCGACATTGCCACTTGGTTGTCCTGCTTAGTTCTCTGGAAGACTGTGCCCCCTAACTGATCCTCATAGCTTCCCGACACTATACTGCTGTCGTGAGTAAAGTCTATTAGATGGTTGGGCAGTTGGATGCTGTGTGGCAGTTCCCTGACATGGAACTCATTGTTACAAGGTTGAAACAGAGATGGACGTCCTTTCTCCAATGTATTTGTCAGCATGCTTGTCACAGAAGATGGGGCGTGCATGCGTCCCAAGCATACGTTGCCAATTATGACCCATCCTAGGTCTAGCTTTTGGGCATAGGGAGCATTGTGGAGTCCGTTGATATGACGTCTCACTTTATGAACCTGTAGGATATCTCTCCCCAACAGCAGAATTATCTGGGCCTGATGGTCGAGTTCCGGTATGAGGTGTGCTATTTGTTTTAAGTGAGCGTGATGGATTGCTACATCTGGCGTAGGGATTTCAGATCTGTTGTCTGGGATCTGGTTACATTCGATGATCGTAGGTAGTGGTAGGCAGAATTGTCCGTCTAAAGACTCGATCTGGTAGTCAGTAGCTTTCCTGCCTGCTGTTGTCACAGTACCTGCACACGTCTTTAAGGAGTAGGGAGTGCTTGGCCCTTTGATGTTGAATAGGTCAAAGAACGTTGATCTAGCCAAGGATCGATTACTTTGATCATCCAAGATAGCATACAGTCTTACAGCTTGGTCTCTATGGCCCTTCGGGTATACTTTGACGAGGCATATTTTTGAACAGGACCTACTGTCTATTGTCCCTTTGCAGACCTCGGTGCATTGTGAAGTGATCTCTGGCGTAGCTGTATCAGTGTTCCTTTCCTCCCCGCCATGCTCACTGTCAGCTGGCGTGTTTTGTGTACTCCATGGAGCTGGGCCAGGGTGTAGAGCGGTGTTATGATCTGTGGTGCACATTCTGTGCATTTTACACTGACCTTGCAATCCTTGGCGAGATGAGCTGTGGACGAGCAGCACTTGTAGCAGATACCGTTTTCTTTCAGGAAGCTTCTGCGATCTGGCATAGATTTTCCTCTGAAGGCTCTGCATTTCAGGAGAGGATGAGGCTTCTGATGAAGTGGGCACTGCTTGTCAGGGTCCTGCACCTTTGTCTCTGATTGGGAGCAGCCAGCAGACCTGTAATTAGAATCTGGAGGAGAAACATAAGTCTTGTGTACTTCCACAGATGTTCTGCGTGGATTTGCAGGTGGTGATGGTGTGGCATATGGTATTGCAAAGTCAAAGCTGGGATCGTTTCTAATTCTCGCTTGTTGGTGTATGAAGTCTACAAAAACAGAGAAGGGAGGGAATGGAACGCTGTGTTTGTATTTGTACGTGGAACCATGTGTGAGCCACTTCTCCTGTAGATTGTAGGGCAACTTCTGGACTATAGGGTTAACACCTCTGGCTGTGTCGAGAAATGCAAGTCCCTGTAGGTCGTCCTCGTATTTGGCAACTTGGACTTCCTCTAGCAAGTCGCTTAGCTCTCTAAGTTTCTGGAGACCTTTGTTAGATATTTTAGGAAAGTCATCGATTCTTTTGAACAAGGCTCTTTCTATTACTTCTGCTGAGCCGTAACACTCATCCAGCCTTTTCCAGATCTCTTTGAGGCCAGTCTCAGGGCGGTTTATATTAATCTCTCTGATCCTTACTGCGTGTTTGACTGACTCTTCTCCCAGGTATTTGACTAACAGGTCTATCTCTTCCCTGTGTTGTAGCCCCAAGTCTCTAATGACATTTTGGAAGGAAGCTTTCCAAGCTCTGTAACCTTCAGCTCGGTCAGTGAATTTCATGAGTCCCTTGGCAACCAGTTCACGTCGTGTGAAGAACTTGGCAAATTCTGTCGTGAACCGGTTGTCAGCAGAGTATACTGGTGATGGGTCGCCCTGATAGTGATGTGAGGTGCGTTCGTACCTGTTAGTGTCCTCATGGTGGCGCCAGCCGGTGTCGTATTGCTTCGGCCTGATGTACGGTGCGTCAGCAGGGTGATCCACGTTGGTTACCTGATGAGGGGCAAGGTAGTCATTAGCAGAGTTGTTTTGCCTCACATTTTCGAGTTTGTTTCTGTCCTGAGCCTCGTGACGACTCTCGCTCACTTCGCTGGAGGTGTCGTATTCTGGTTTTGGTACTGGTTCAGGGTTATAGTTTGGATCAGGAAGGTCATTAACATACTGAGATGTGCGTTGTGGTGAGTCTTGCAGTGGAAACTCCAGACTCGACGTACTGCTTTGGCTATGCAGCTTGGGATTTTGCGCAGCTTCTAGCGATTCTGCTTCGGCGAGGGCTGCGGCAGCTTCCCTTTTTGCTGCTAGGCTTTCTAAGGCGGCATCCACACGTGCCTTCTCTAACTGCGACCTTCTCTCTTGATCGGCTCTCTCTTCATCTATGTGTGCTTTTTCTAATTTAAGTTGCATCTCTTGGTCAGCAAAGCTCGCTCGTATTTTGGCAGCTTCAGCATTTGCGCGGGCAATGGCGACAGCGCTGCTGATGGATGTTGTCTTTGAGGAGACGGAAGTAACAGATCTTGTCCTATGCGATTTGTGAGACATGGTGTCTTGGGAAAGTGCTTGGCTGTGCAGAGATTGCTGTAGCTGTATTTAGTCTCTGAGTAGCCGGTGACTTGAATCCCACTAGTTGGATGGCTGCCGTTTCACTGTTCTGTCCTCACTAGCTGAGGCAGGCTCATACGTAGCTATACAGTCAGCTAAACCGCTATACCGGGGTCCAATAAGGAGACTGTGGTTGAGTCTGTGCTTTATTAAACGTAGTGGTATATTGATGCGGTGAAACTGTGAACAATGATATACATAGAATCAGTGCATGGCATAGAACAGATACATAATACACATGATATACATTATGCATAACATTTAGAAAGCTAGTGACTAAACTGGGAGTACAACTGGTTAAACTAAGCTAATATAGAGCAGGAATATCTATAGGAAGCATAAAGACATACCGGCAATGCAATCGCAAGGGGGATGAAGTGAAGCGTCTTTCCTTGAAGGCAAACTGAAGAAAGTGAAAGGAAAAATGGAGGGAAATGGAGGTTGAGCTACCATAATGCATTGCAAAGGAGGAGGAGAATCAGACATGGATAATACAAAAACAAGATTGAACTGCCAACATAACTCTGACCGCTAGAGGGAGCCAAAGCATCACAGATGAATAAAGGCATGAATATATCAATACTGTATACTGAGGAAACTGCAATTATGCAAGCAAATAATCAGGGTAACAATATTAGATGGCAGAGACAGAACACTACCAATAAAACACTGTAGAACAACGACCTGTAATTCTTGTAAGACATGCAACATGTTTCGCTCTGCTTCACATCTATGACACAAAAAGCAAGATATCTTTATTACAGAAATACTTTTTTTTTTCTCCAAGTGGACTGGAATTAATCCAGATAACTCAATAAAGTTGTAAACTGCTCGGCAACTTTTTAACCCAGTTGGAGAATAAGAGAAAACTCACTTATAGACCACGGGGCTAACATTAGCAGGAACTCAACTGAGAGTTAATTGTTTTCATGATCTGGATAATTTCCTTCCAAGATGTAGGACAGTTTTGTAGTTCATAAACTGTATCTCGGCTTCTTTGTCCAAGGAAATGCTTCATCGGTCACTTCTACCCACAGCCTGATAAAATCAAAACCTCTTCCAGCCAGAAACTGTTATTTGTAAATTGTATGGTTATCAGTGATGAGTTCGGAAAGACATGTAGCCACAGGGTCTCTTACGATAAGACCACAAGTTAGGTCTGTTTAACTTATCGTTGTGTTCGCTCCATCAGCTGCTTTTTTTAGGCTAGCTTTGCCTGTAAAGAATGTTTTTCCTTCAAAATAAGACAAAACTTCATGCCAAGGATGCTCCATAGAAAACTGTGTTGGCTCCCTGCGCCTTCGTTGTGTTTTCATAAAAGGATGAAGGCGTCTGAAGTTGTAATGATCTCGGCGATGAGGTCAATGGTGGAGAAGTAGAAGTTGTGCCCTGGTGGAAATATTGGCAAATGGTTTTTTTCCAGAGACACAATTTGAAGCTGTTGGACCACAATATTATATATGTAAAAAAAATCTTCCTGCACCCATGTGCTATTTAAAATACTGGTTGCCTTAGACCAGCAACCTGATGGCTTGATACTTGTAAGATAACAATGAAGAAGACCCCGGTGAACCTATATGGGCTTTCACAAGATCGATCTTCCTACAGACCGTTCCTCCATCAAGTTGCAAGGCTTGAGATCAAGCTGGAGGCCACTAAATAAATTAACAGTCTTATATGTGACTAGATGGTTGCCCGATTCTAACGCATCGGGTATTCTAGAATATGCATGTCCACGTAGTATATTGCCCAGCCACGTAGTATATTGCCCAGCCACATAGTACATTGGCCAGCCACGTAGTATATTGCCCAGCCACATAGTACATTGGCCAGCCACATAGTATATTGCCCAGCCACGTAGTATATTGTCCAGCCACGTAGTATATTGCCCAGCCACATAGTATATTGCCCAGCCACATAGTATATTGCCCAGCCACATAGTATATTGCCCAACCACGTAGTATATTGCCCAGCCACGTAGTATATTGCCCAGCCACGTAGTATATTGCCCAGCCACGTAGTATATTGCACAGCCCACGTAATATATTGCCCAGCCACGTAGTATATTGCCCAGCCACGTAGTATATTGCCCAGCCACGTAGTATATTGCCCAGCCACATAGTACATTGGCCAGCCACATAGTATATTGCCCAGCCACGTAGTATATTGTCCAGCCACGTAGTATATTGCCCAGCCACATACTATATTGCCCAGCCACATAGTATATTGCCCAGCCACATAGTATATTGCCCAGCCACATAGTATATTGCCCAACCACGTAGTATATTGCCCAGCCACGTAGTATATTGCCCAGCCACGTAGTATATTGCCCAGCCACGTAGTATTTTACCCAGACACGTAGTATATTGCCCAGCGACGTAGTATATTGCCCAGCCACGTTGTATATTGCCCAGCCACATAGTATATTGCCCAGCCACATAGTATATTGCCCAGTGACGTAGTATATTGCCCAGCCACGTAGTATATTGCCCAGCCACATAGTATATTGCGCAGCCACATAGTATATTGCCCAGCCACATAGTATATTGCCCAGCCACGTAGTATATTGCCCAGCCACGTAGTATATTGCCCAGCCACGTAGTATATTGCCCAGTCACGTAGTATATTGCTCAGCCACGTAGTATATTGCCCAGCCACGTAGTATATTACACAGCCACATAGTATATTGCCCAGTGACGTAGTATATTGCCCAGTTACGTAGTATACAGCACAGAGCCAGTTGTTTTTTGTTTTACTTTTTTACTAGGCTCACTAAATGCTAAAACTGACCTGCAATTATGATTCTCCAGGCCATTACGAGTTCATAGACATCAAACATGTCGATGTTCTTGAGTCGCCCGCCTGGGCAGTGGGGTACTCGGTAGCGGGTCCGGTCGCACTTAAAGGGGATGTCACATGGCTGCGACTCGGTCCATGGTCTTGTGCGCTCAAGCTGATGGGGCAAGGTCTTTAAAGGGGTTTGACAAGTTTGTGTAAGTTCGTGACACCACCTGTGTTCCTCTGTCAGAGGGGACCGATGCTGCTTAAAGGGGTCCTCAGGGATGATGCTACTGCAGCTTAGATGGTGACGCTTCCCACAGGTGAAGCAGGGTCCCCAGGGCTTCCAAGGTGAGTGGGCAAGGATGGTGTATGCGGGCAAATAAGTGGAGGACACAGAGTTGTAAAGTCTTTACCTGGTTTACTGGCAGTAGAAGCCCACAATCCAGGGTACCAAGTGCAAGGGTATCTGTGGTCTGGCCAGCTTTGAGGCAATAGGGGATCCCTCTCCCAGGTGAGGTCCATAAGCCTTTCCTATTTGCGCTAGTTGGCGAGGTCCCTGCTGCTTGTAGCTTGGTGGTAAAGTCCTCTCTCTCCTGTCCTGAGACAGATATCTGCACGGTGGGCAGTGTGAGTCATTTTATAGGGTCTCTATCACGACCCGGGCTTTTCAGGTTACTGCTTCACCTCAGACTTGGTGTGGGCAAATAACGTACAGTCCTATGCCCTCCGGTTCTGTCGTGCGTCCTGGAGAACAGCACGACCTCGGGCTCCCGGTGCCCGGTTTCTGCGCTCTGGCTCTGAGGGTGTCTGGTCGCCGTTCCCCTCAGAGCCCCTTTCTCCTTCACTGTGCTCCTTTCCTTTTAAGCTCCACTACAATCCAACCCTTCAGGTTCCTCCTCTCTCCTGGAGCTGCAGCTCAATCCTGGCTGCGTTCAGACTTCCTTCTCTCTCCTCCCCCTCCAACAGACTGCCTAACTCCACCTCCAGACCAGAACACTTAAAGCTGGGGAAGCTCCCCTGAATCTGGGTCCTGAGCTCCCCCTTCTGGCCTGGATTCAGAATGTGTTGAATGTGGGTGCATTACCTGGTAAAGAGAATCCTCCTTGCCTCCAAGCATGATATCACCCTCCCCGAAAATAAGGCAACATCACTGTAACAACCGATTACCTGGGATGTTACACTCTTTTTTTATCTACATGGTGAAAAAAAATTCCAAACTTTGTTAAAAAAAAAAGCGCTATTTTCAGAATTTGACAGCAGCATTTAACCAGTTAACAGCTGCGGGAGGATTGCAATTCCTCCTGTGGCTGTTAGCGGCACATGTCAGCTGTTCAAATCAGCTGACATGTGCCAGAAAAGATGTGGGCTCAGTGTCGGACCCCAAATTAAAGGGAGGGCGTCCGACGTCGGCGTATTTTTACGCCCAATGTCGGAAAGGGGTTAATCATTGCATATTTAAAAGACAAATTGGTCAACGTTAAATGTCAGATCCTGTTGGAACCACATGATCGAACCAATCCAATCAGAAAAAGCCATATAAACGTATATAAAACAGTAAAGATATTTAAAAGCAAATTGAATTGGAAATTTACGAGAAATACACAGGAGCAGAAATAGAAAAAGTCATTGATAATGATAAATGAGATCACGTCTAATGTCCATGCCATGTGGCATCCTTGTGTTTAATATGTAGATCCACCATGATTCCTGATTTAGTACTTTCCTACGGTGATCGCCTCCTCTATGTGATCTGTTAACTCGTTCAACACAAATATTGGTGTCTTATAAAGGTATTTTATTCGCTTATTTTCTCTTTATAAATGTCAAGTCGTCACATTTTATGCCCCCCGCACCTCCCACCATTATATGTCTAGACTCCATTCATTGCAATGTTTATTTCCCCCTAGTTATCAGATTTCAGGCAGATATGAAGTTCTGTCCGCTACATGCCCCCTGAGGAAGGAGTCTTTGCCACTCCAAAACGCGCGTCGGGGTCAGGGCTTTTGGCCTCCCACTCCTGCATTCCATAGGTATGTAACATGCGGTTATATTCTGTTAGCACTATTGATATGTATTTGTACTGCCACTCTTGGAAAGCGACTATGTGCCATAATTTGGTGTAGGCTTCTGGTTTTGCAGGTGTGTGTGGCCAATTCTGCCCTTTGTGGTCTCTCCATGACCGCTATGGGCATTATTCATCTCTCCAATCATGCCATTTACCTGCTCTATACATTGTTTTAATTGGGATTTAATAAAGTGTACAATTTTATGGGACCTTTATGACTGCTCTTTTTGTGGTTGTTTGCCGCTACATGGAGGCAGCATATCCATAAGTGAAATGCTTACATTGACATGATATGCGTTTTCAGAGAAAAGAAAAAATAATCAGAGTAATGATGATAATGATAATCTACGGTATTAGAGGAGCACTGCAAAAAAAAAAAAACATCAGTCACTTGTGTATGTAAAAGTTTCTGGACATTGTCAGAATCGAAGAAATGTGAAATAAAGTAGTAATTTGGGGGTAGCAAATATTTTTTTTTTACTTTTTGTCATCTTTGAATAGCTGGTAAGAGTGAACGAATTTCATTCAACTGCTGAGAAAAAGTAAGAAAGTAGGAGCCGCCATAACTTAGCAAGTTATCCCGCGGTCGGAACCTCCAGCGATCCCGACAACAAGGCTTATTATTTGCATGCTGAGCTGACGTTTTTATTGATACCATTTTGGTGCAGATATAATCTTTTGATCGCCCGTTATTGCATTTTCATGCACCAAAAAAACGTCATTCCGGCGTTTTGACTTTTTTTCTCATTACGCCGTTTACCGATTGGATTAATTCTTTTTATACCTTGATCGATCGGGCGATTCTGAACGCGGCGATACCAAATATGTGTAGGTTGGATTTTTTTTTTTATCATTGTTTTATTTTGAACGGGGCGAATGGGGGGTGATTTAAACTTTTATATATTTTTTATATTTTTAAAAACAATTTTTTCTTACTTTACGCTTGCTTCAATGGTCTCCATGGGAAGCTAGAAGCTGCGATCATCCCATCGCTTGTGCTAGACAGAGCAGGGCTGAAACAAAAAGAAAGCAGAAGCAAAAAAAAAATGTTCTTACAAATTTCGGACTTTTTATCACAGTTAAATAAAAAATGACCTAGACATGTTTGGTGTCTATGAACTCGTACTGACTTGGGGAATCATAATGGCCGGTCAGTTTTAGCATTTAGTGAACATGCTAAATAAATAACCCCAAAAAACTGTGGAATTGCACTTTTTTTTTGCAAGTTCTCCGCACTTGGAATTTTTTTCCTGTTTTCCAGTAGACTAAATGGTAAAATCAATGGGGTCGTTCAAAAGTACAACTCGTCCTGCAAAAAATGAGCCCTCACATGGCTGTATTGACTGAAAGACAAAACGTTGTGGCTCTGGGAAGAAGGGGAGGAAAAAAAACGAAAACGCAAAAATGGAGGTTAAAGGGGTGTTCCAATTTGGGACATGTTGCACTTTTCAGTGTTCAGTAATCCTCTCGATTCCTGGCAGAGTGCAGTGGAGGTCTCCGATACCCGAACAGTCCCAGAATTAAAAACGCAAGTCAGAAATTAAAACTTGATGGGTCATTCAGAGACTTGCAGGAGGCGCCGCATGCTATACGTCAGGTGCACCCTCATAAATTTCTGATTGAGGAACCAGTTTGTAGAAGAGGCAAGGGCAGAATCCATCAAGACTTGGCTCCAAAAAAAACGCTCCTATAGAGACACAGTGAGACGTTCCAGATGCATGGGGGACGTACGTGGATTTAAAGTGGGTGAACGTGTAATGCTCAAAGTTGGAACGTATGTGCCTTTAAGATGTAGCAGAGCTGTCAGCTACTCATTATGTTTGCGCCGAGTTAATATAATATTTCCCTTTGCAGGTAATGGACATGATTAGGCCAGAACATAGGGCAGAAAGTGATATACTTATGTTCTGCCACTAGGTGGTGGTAGAGAGTGATTGAAGCAACTCTGCTTTCCATATATGGAAATAATTGTCACATGGTTAAATCACGTGACGTGGTTCTGAGCCGTGCAGTGAGGGAGGACATGATACAGTGGGTGAAGGTGGAGAAGCTGAGGAGGCAGGTAGGGGAGCGGCCATATATGAGGAACCACAGCCTGAGCTGAGGAATAACTGCACCAGGGCCTTGTCTGACAGGAACCGTTAAAGGGGTTGTCCAGGTTTGGGGCTGAAGTGATCCATGTGACTCCTCACAATACATGCAGTCAGGATTCTCCATTGATGGCAGCGGGAAGAGGGCAGTCATGCGGCTGCAAGGTTGTAATCTGCATACGTCCGGCCACATTCCGACTAGACGTGTCCAGCCTCCCTCCATGCGGTGGTATTGAGCGACGCCGCACATGTCTAGTCGGCATGTGACCACCGCTGGAGAATCCTGACAACGTGCACACAAAGTCACTTAGAATGGGCCCCAAGCCGGGTTATGCCGGTGTATTCTCTCACAAGTAAATGTTTGCACCTGCCCCTGTGGCCTCCATGTTTTCTGAACTATTTGGAGTGCACCGCACTACCAGGAAGCAGAGGGTTAATTAAGTGCACCCTGGCATCACAACAATTTTTTTTTCCTTTCCCTTTTTATCAGTGGTAACTTCTGCATATCACACATATTAAAAAAAAACAAAATTACCTGATTTATATATATATATATATATATATATATATATATATATATATATTAAAAAAAAACCTATTTTCTGTTGATAGCCTATGTGCACACATTGCTTTTTTTTGCTGCAGGTTTTGCTTTGCTTTTTTGCTATTTTTTTTTTTTTTTGGGGGGGGGGGGTTGATTCAGATCGTCATTTGTTTATATTGCATGTTTAATAGTTTTAGTTAGCAAAAAAAAAGCGTCAATTTTTGCAATGTTTTTGTACTTTCTCATTGCTTTCCATGGTGAAAAAAAAAATAAAAGAATCGAAATTTTAAACAGTTCTCCAATTTAGTCACGAAAAAAAAAGTAACGGTGTGCGTAAGATTTCTGAAATATCATCTTTACCGTGAAAAGCAACATGTGATTATAGCCTAAGACGATGTGCGCAGTTTAAGGCTATGTGCACACGTTCAGGATTTCATGCAGAAAATTCCTGAGAAAAACCTGAAATTTTCTGCAAGAAATCTGCTTGCGTTTTTGCCGAGTTTTTGACGCAGTTTTGATGCGGTTTTTTTCCGGACATTTCCCAATGCATTTTATAGTTGGAAATCCGCAAAAAAAAATGCAAAATTAATGAACATGCTGTGTTTTTTACCGCGATGCGTTTTTTTTTTTTGCGGGAAAAAAACGCATCATATGCACAAAACATGCGGAATTCATTCAAAATGATGGGATGCTTATTGTATGCTGTTTTTTGCGGTTTTGTAGCGTTTTTATCGCGAAAAAAAACGTGAAAAATCAGCAACGTGTGCACACAGCCTAAGTGTTAGCAGCAGAAGTTTCTGCATCTCTTGGCAGGAAAACCACTGAGTAAAACAAGTGTTTTTTTCGGTGCAGATTTTTCCCTACTTAGTTTTGGTGAAATCTGCAGCAAAAACGCTGAAATAAAACAAGCCGCCGATCTAAATCTGCAAGGAAAAAATAAGCAGCATGTGCACGAGGCTTCAGGATTCCCATTCACTTTGCTGACACTAGCAATTCCTTTGTTTTGTGACAAAACTGTTCCGAAAAAAAACGCAACTTGTGCCCAGACCCCAACAGTCTGCTGATAATAGGAGATAACATTACCTTGTGCCGTGCTGTTATCTGCCTCTGTGCGCGTCTTTTTATTTGCTCTCAAATATATTTGGGTTTTTTTGTCAAATCATAGGGACACTCGCTAACTTTTTGCAACTTTTTGCATTTGATAACAACCAGAAACGCACAGGTTTATTATTGAGCTGCAATGTGAAAGCTGCGCTCATTTTTTGGGGGGTTTCTGTTCACGTTGGCTTTGGTTATCAGATTTCAATGTGGGGATCCTTTAAGGAAACATAAAGAAAAAAAAAAAAAAAAGCGCTCAGAGGTTAATGAAAAAAAGCTGAAAGAAATGAACTGGCTGGAGAGGTTTCAGGTGCTGCGAGCGCTGCTTTATTGGTAAAGAAAAGAGACTTTGTGTAACGCCTGTCAACGTGTCATAGAAAGTTCATTCATGGGAGAAGAAATGCAAGAATTCATGCAATTATTTAAAAAAAAAAAAAAAACTTAATGAAAACTTTTTACCCGCTTTTATTTATTAATAATATTTTTATTATTACTAAGAATAGTAATTGCGATTGTTGTTTTTATTTATTATTGTTGTTATTATTGTTGTTGCTGTTATTATTGTTCTAGGGCACCTAAATAATAAAACAGCCGTTTAGTTTGCAAAATATTTCACTTTTTAGAGCAGCAGTTTGTGCTTCAGAGCTGCAATTCCTACAGTGACTAGGGCGATGGGGATAAAAGAGTAACTGTTGTTTACATTTTTTTTTTTTATAAGGCTATGTGCACACATTGCGGATTCTCTGCGGATCCGGAGCATTTTTTGAGGTGCAGAAACGCTGCAGATCCGCAATTGATTTACAGTACAATGTAAATCGATGACAAAAAAAAAAATGCTGTGCTCACTTTGCGGAAAATCCGCTGCGGTTTAAAAGAAGTAGCATGTCACTTCATTTTTTGCGAATCTGCAGCGTTTTTGTACCCATTCCATTATAGAAAACCGCAGGGGTAAAAAACGTAGCAAATCTGCAAGAAAAACGCATAAAAAAACGCTGCGGAACTGCATAAAAAATGTAACAAATATATATCTTAGATATAATACAGCTTATTAGAGAAATCCACCTCTTTCTCCTCCTGGACTGATCATCCATTCTCAATTCTCAGGTAAAATACAGATTTTTCCCATTACTGAAATAGATGACAGTTGGTGCTCATAAAGTTCTATGGAGGCAGGAGGAGCTAGAGAAAGATGCAGACATTCTGCTGCAAGTTCTCCTAAAACGACACTGACTTTTTTTTTTTAACCATAAATTTTAAATTGTAACTGTTGTTTCAGGAGAACTTGCAGCTGAATGTCCGTGTCCGCCTCTGGCTCCTCCCCGAAGTGTCTGTGTCCGCCTCCGGCTCCTCCCCGGAGTGTCTGTGTCCGCCTCCCCGGAGTGTCTGTGTCCGCCTCCCCGGAGTGTCTGTGTCCGCCTCCCCGGAGTGTCTGTGTCCGCCTCCCCGGAGTGTCTGTGTCCGCCTCCCCGGAGTGTCTGTGTCCGCCTCCCCGGAGTGTCTGTGTCCGCCTCCCCGGAGTGTCTGTGTCCGCCTCCCCGGAGTGTCTGTGTCCGCCTCCCCGGAGTGTCTGTGTCCGCCTCCCCGGAGTGTCTGTGTCCGCCTCCCCGGAGTGTCTGTGTCCGCCTCCCCGGAGTGTCTGTGTCCGCCTCCCCGGAGTGTCTGTGTCCGCCTCCCCGGAGTGTCTGTGTCCGCCTCCCCGGAGTGTCTGTGTCCGCCTCCCCGGAGTGTCTGTGTCCGCCTCCCCGGAGTGTCTGTGTCCGCCTCCCCGGAGTGTCTGTGTCCGCCTCCCCGGAGTGTCTGTGTCCGCCTCCCCGGAGTGTCTGTGTCCGCCTCCGGCTCCTCCCCGGAGTGTCTGTGTCCGCCTCCGGCTCCTCCCCGGAGTGTCTGTGTCCGCCTCCGGCTCCTCCCCGGAGTGTCTGTGTCCGCCTCCGGCTCCTCCCCGGAGTGTCTGTGTCCGCCTCCGGCTCCTCCCCGGAGTGTCTGTGTCCGCCTCCGGCTCCTCCCCGGAGTGTCTGTGTCCGCCTCCGGCTCCTCCCCGGAGTGTCTGGGTCCGCCTCCGGCTCCTCCCCGGAGTGTCTGGGTCCGCCTCCGGCTCCTCCCCGGAGTGTCTGGGTCCGCCTCCGGCTCCTCCCCGGAGTGTCTGGGTCCGCCTCCGGCTCCTCCCCGGAGTGTCTGGGTCCGCCTCCCCGGAGTGTCTGTGTCCGCCTCCGGCTCCTCCCCGGAGTGTCTGTGTCCGCCTCCGGCTCCTCCCCGGAGTGTCTGTGTCCGCCTCCGGCTCCTCCCCGGAGTGTCTGTGTCCGCCTCCGGCTCCTCCCCGGAGTGTCTGTGTCCGCCTCCGGCTCCTCCCCGGAGTGTCTGTGTCCGCCTCCGGCTCCTCCCCGGAGTGTCTGTGTCCGCCTCCGGCTCCTCCCCGGAGTGTCTGTGTCCGCCTCCGGCTCCTCCCCGGAGTGTCTGTGTCCGCCTCCGGCTCCTCCCCGGAGTGTCTGTGTCCGCCTCCGGCTCCTCCCCGGAGTGTCTGTGTCCGCCTCCGGCTCCTCCCCGGAGTGTCTGTGTCCGCCTCCGGCTCCTCCCCGGAGTGTCTGGGTCCGCCTCCGGCTCCTCCCCGGAGTGTCTGGGTCCGCCTCCGGCTCCTCCCCGGAGTGTCTGGGTCCGCCTCCGGCTCCTCACCGGAGTGTCTGGGTCCGCCTCCGGCTCCTCCCCGGAGTGTCTGGGTCCGCCTCCGGCTCCTCCCCGGAGTGTCTGTGTCCGCCTCCGGCTCCTCCCCGGAGTGTCTGGGTCTGCCTCCGGCTCCTCCCCGGAGTGTCTGGGTCCGCCTCCGGCTCCTCCCCGGAGTGTCTGGGTCCGCCTCCGGCTCCTCACCGGAGTGTCTGGGTCTGCCTCCGCCTCCGGCTCCTCACCGGAGTGTCTGGGTCTGCCTCCGCCTCCGGCTCCTCCCCGGAGGGTCTGCCTCCGCCTCCGGCTCCTCCCCGGAGGGTCTGCCTCCGCCTCCGGCTCCTCCCCTCTCCAAAGAATTTCTGTCATCTCTTAGCTCAATAATGGGAAAATCTGTCTTCACTGAATGCAGATTTTACCCATGGATTGATAATGAAAGATCAGTGCAGGAGGAGGAAGAAGCAGATTTCTCTGATACGATAAATTACAAAGTTGCTTATTTTACTATTGTTTTAATGGAATAAAAATTAAAATGGCGGCTACTCTAACAGGCTTGGACCAAGTGACGTGACTTGAAGCTTGTGGTCTCCAATTCCAGATCTCTAAAAGACAAAATGGGCATCATGATGAGGTTTTGGGCCCGCTCCCACTTGTGATGTAATTGCATGAGTGCAATCCAATAAATCAGATTGCACTCGGCCGAATGTTATCCTATGGGGCAACTCACATCGGCGATTATTTTCTCATGCCGATTCAGTATGCTGCGATTGTATCTGTGAATCGGATCACACACACCTATATAAGTCTATGAGTGTATGTGAAACATCGCACTGCACTCGGATGTCACCCGAGTGCAGTACATTCCCTTTGAAGCCGGGAAAGGAGCAGATGGAGAAATTATTTTCTCCGTCTCCTCCGCACCTTTGCTGCAATTCTCTGATACGAGAGGATCATAGCACAAAGCACTGACACTCAGATCACGTTTGGAGCAGAGCAGGAGCCGAGGGTCATTAGCGTAACGCATCGGATGTGATTCCAGCGTCTACAGCGGCTCTACTGCTGAAATCGCACTTAGGACATTAAAAGACGAGGTTACGGACCTTTCCAGGGGAAATTAATTTCCTAAATACATGCATTTTAGGCTGCAAATCATTTTCACAATTGAGTTTGAGTACAAATATTAGCCCCTTTATGATTTCTATAGCCTCTGTTTTGAACTGTCCAAGGTTGGTTGCTGAAAGAGGTAACGAAGAATCAGTCAGTGAGCTCCTTCTAGCAAGATAGTTTGTTTCTTTTCTTTCTTCTCAGCTCCTTTTAGCTGATTTCTGACCTATGAACGACCAGTTGACCTTTGTGGTAATAACGCCTTATTCAAACTTAATTTTTTTTTTCTCTCGCGCGTAAGAAAATCGGATTATTCTGATCAGAGTTTGTTCAGGGTATGAGCAGTGTGGTACGAGTATCATTTTTTTTCTTGTACGTGGAGAAATTAAAAATATATTTCTATATTTCTCCACCTGATCATTTAGTCAGTCGGTAAAAAATCAGAATCCAAATGTGGCCAGATTTTTTTTCTTTTTATTATTATTATTTTTTTTCCCCCCCATTAACTTATTGACTTGCGTAGCCGATTTTGATCAGACCCTTGGATTAAAATCAAACATGTCTCCTATATTTTCCGCCGACCACTCGGTCCAAGGAACAAGACGTGCTAGCTGTGGAAATCCCAGATAGTACTCGCACGTAAAAAATGAGACTTTAATCAGATAAGAGGAACTCAGAAAATAAGGAAGTTAGGAATTATAAACTCTCTGGCCAGGAAGAGCTCGCTGATGGATTCTCAGTTAACTCATTCTGAAGCCAGCCACAGACAGTGCAACACAGAGGCTATAGAAGGCACATGATGCACAAATACAAGCATACAAGTAAAAAAAAATTGCACCCCCTCCAAGGTATCCATATCTATAATATATATAGATCTACAACAAATTCCTTTCAATCATGCAGCGGCCTGAACTGAGCTCCCAACAGTATAAGTCCTTGGGGCACTATGATACTGCCATGGCCTATCTTTTTCATAGCTCCCAACCGTCCTAGATTCAGCAAAACTGTCCCAATTTGAGGGCTCAGGCCCGCGTCCCGACACGTCAGAGCTTTTGTCCTGGATTTTATACCCACCTCTCTTCTCTCCAAAGTCTTCATCACTACGTGGCTCCTCCTCTGGGGGTGGGGCTGTTCTCTTCTTTAGTGCAGAAAATTTAAATTGTATTATTCACTTTTTCTCCCTCCTGTGTTTGAGACTTGTTTGCAAGCACTTTATCTAGGAGCCATGGCCCACAATGATGTACACTGGAGAATTTGCTAATCTTGACCTCTATTGCAGGCAATGAACCTAGAAGCAGGTTGTACATGTCCATAGAGATACATTGTGTATAGTCACTGTATTTCTATGGTCCCTGTATACTGATATACTGAGGTGAAAAAAAAATATTTTTTGTTCCTATAAAGGTAGTAAAAATAACAAGCAACTGCAAAAAAAGTATATTTTTTTTTTGAGTCTCCTCGGTACTCAAACCCACAACCTTAACATAACAGGTAGGAGTCTAAGCTACTGAGTCACAAGCTCTGATGCTGTAATGGTGAGAAGTTTGTGTACTTAATCTGTATTGCAGGCTCTGACTCCACAGGCAGATTGTTCCGATACATTGTACACAGCAAAGTATTTCTATATATTTGTATTCTAGAGGGAGAATAAGAAATGTTTTCATCTCATAAAATTACTGAAAAATAATAATGAAAAACACTTGATAATGAAAAAATGTCATTTTTAATGCTTTTTTTAAAATCATAAACATCATAAATCTGTGAATAACACAGACATATGTGTCCCTGTAATCGTAATGAAACAGCAATCAGATTATTTACGGGGATCGGAAATGGCGTAAAAAAAAAATGGCGCGGCTGATATTTTTTTTCTCTATTAACCCCTCTGTGACCTTAGACGTACTATCCCGTCGAGGTGCCCTGGGCTTATCTGACCCTGGACGGGATAGTACGTCATAGCCGATCGGCCGCGCTCACGGGGGGAGCGCGGCCGATCGCGGCCGGGTGTCAGCTGCTTATCGCAGCTGACATCCGGCACTATGTGCCAGGAGCGGTCACGGACCGCCCCCGGCACATTAACCCCTGGCACACCGCGATCAAAGATGATCGCGATGTGCCGGCGGTACAGGGAAGCACCGCGCAGGGAGGGGGCTCCCTGCGGGCTTCCCTGAGCCCCCCGCAGCAACGCGATGTGATCGCGTTGCTGCGAGGGTCTCCTCACCTCCCTCCCTGCTCGAGCCCCGGATCCAAGATGGCCGCGGATCCGGGTCCTGCAGGGAGGGAGGTGGCTTCACAGAGCCTGCTCAGAGCAGGCACTGTGAAGCAGCCTGCACTCCTATCAGATCAGTGATCTGACAGAGTGCTGTGCAAACTGTCAGATCACTGATCTGTGATGTCCCCCCCTGGGACAAAGTAAAAAAGTAAAAAAAAAAATTTCCAAATGTGTAAAAAAAATAAAAAAAAATATTCCAAAATAATGAAAAAAAAAAAAAAATATTATTCCCATAAATACATTTCTTCATCTAAATAAAAAAAAAAAACCAATAAAAGTACACATATTTAGTATCGCCGCGTCCGTAACGGCCCGACCTATAAAACTGGCCCACTAGTTAACCCCTTCAGTAAACACCGTAAGAAAAAAAAAAAAAAAACGAGGCAAAAAACAACGCTTTATTATCATACCGCCGAACAAAAAGTGGAATAACACGCGATCAAAAGGACAGATATAAATAACCATGGTACCGCTGAAAGCGTCATATTGTCCCGCAAAAAAAGAGCCGCCATACAGCATCATCAGCAAAAAAATAAAAAAGTTATAGTCCTGAGAATAAAGCGATGCAAAAATAATTATTTTTTCTGTAAAATAGTTTTTATCGTATAAAAGCACCAAACCATAAAAAAATGATATAAATGAGGTATCGCTGTAATCGTACTGACCCGAAGAATAAAACTGATTTATCAATTTTACCAAACGCGGAACGGTATAAACGCCTCCCCCAATAGAAATTCATGAATAGCTGGCTTTTGGTCATTCTTCCTCACAAAAATCGGAATAAAAAGCGATAAAAAAATGTCACGTGCCCAAAAATGTTTTCAATAAAAACGTCAACTCGTCCCGCAAAAAACAAGACCTCACATGACTCTGTGGACCAAAATATGGAAAAATTATAGCTCTCAAAATGTGGTATTGCAAAAAATATTTTTTGCAATAAAAAGGGTCTTTCAGTGTGTGACGGCTGCCAATCATAAAAATCCGCTAAAAAACTCGCTATAAAAGTAAATCAAACCCCCCTTCATCACCCCCTTAGTTAGGGAAAAATAAAAAAAAATGTATTTATTTCCATTTTCCCATTAGGGCTAGGGTTAGGGCTAGGGCTAGGGTTAGGGCTAGGGTTAGGGCTAGGGTTAGGGCTAGGGTTAGGGTTAGGGCTAGGGTTAGGGCTAGGGTTAGGGCTAGGGTTAGGGCTAGGGTTAGGGCTAGGGTTAGGGCTAGGGTTAGGGCTAGGGTTAGGGCTAGGGTTAGGGCTAGGATTAGGGCTAGGGTTAGGGCTAGGGTTAGGGTTGGGGCTACAGTTTGGGTTGGGGCTAAAGTTAGGGTTAGGGTTTAGATTACATTTACAGTTGGGAATAGGGTTGGGATTAGGGTTAGGGGTGTGTCAGGGTTAGAGGTGTGGTTAGGGTTACCGTTGGAATTAGGGTTAGGGGTGTGTTTAGATTAGGGTTTCAGTTATAATTGGGGGGTTTCCACTGTTTCGGCACATCAGGGGCTCTCCAAACACGACATGGCGTCCGATCTCAATTCCAGCCAATTCTGCGTTGAAAAAGTAAAACAGTGCTCCTTCCCTTCCGAGCTCTCCTGTGTGCCCAAACAGGGGTTTACCCCAACATATGGGGTATCAGCGTACTCAGGACAAATTGGACAACAACTTTTGTGGACCAATTTCTCCTGTTACCCTTGGGAAAATACAAAACTGGGGGCTAAAAAATAATTTTTGTGGGAAAACAAAAAGATTTTTTATTTTCACGGCTCTGCGTTATAAACTGTAGTGAAACACTTGGGGGTTCAAAGTTCTCACAACACATCTAGATAAGTTCATTGAGGGGTCTAGTTTCCAATATGGGGTCACTTGTGGGGGGTTTCTACTGTTTAGGTACATTAGGGGCTCTGCAAACGCAATGTGACGCCTGCAGACCAATCCATCTAAGTCTGCATTCCAAATGATGCTCCTTCCCTTCCGAGCCCTCCCATGCGCCCAAACGGTGGTTCCCCCCCACATATCGGGTATCAGCGTACTCAGGACAAATTGGACAACAACTTTTGTGGACCAATTTCTCCTGTTACCCTTGGGAAAATACAAAACTGGGGGCTAAAAAATAATTTTTGTGGGAAAACAAAAAGATTTTTTATTTTCACGGCTCTGCGTTATAATCTGTAGTGAAACACTTGGGGGTTCAAAGTTCTCACAACACATCTAGATAAGTTCATTGAGGGGTCTAGTTTCCAATATGGGGTCACTTGTGGGGGGTTTCTACTGTTTAGGTACATTAGGGGCTCTGCAAACGCAATGTGACGCCTGCAGACCAATCCATCTAAGTCTGCATTCCAAATGATGCTCCTTCCCTTCCGAGCCCTCCCATGCGCCCAAACGGTGGTTCCCCCCCACATATCGGGTATCAGCGTACTCAGGACAAATTGGACAACAACTTTTGTGGACCAATTTCTCCTGTTACCCTTGGGAAAATACAAAACTGGGGGCTAAAAAATAATTTTTGTGGGAAAACAAAAAGATTTTTTATTTTCACGGCTCTGCGTTATAAACTGTAGTGAAACACTTGGGGGTTCAAAGTTCTCACAACACATCTAGATAAGTTCATTGAGGGGTCTAGTTTCCAATATGGGGTCACTTGTGGGGGGTTTCTACTGTTTAGGTACATTAGGGGCTCTGCAAACGCAATGTGACGCCTGCAGACCAATCCATCTAAGTCTGCATTCCAAATGATGCTCCTTCCCTTCCGAGCCCTCCCATGCGCCCAAACGGTGGTTCCCCCCCACATATCGGGTATCAGCGTACTCAGGACAAATTGGACAACAACATTTAGGGTCCAATTTCTCCTGCTAACCTTGGAAAAATACAAAACTGGGGGCTAAAATATAATTTTTGTGGAAAAAAAAATATTTTTTATTTGCATGGCTCTGCGTTATAAACTGTAGTGAAATACTTGGGGGTTCAAAGCTCTCACAACACATCAAGATGAGTTCCTTAGGGGGTCTACTTTCCAAAATGGTGTCACTTGTGGGGGGTTTCTACTGTTTAGGTACATTAGGGGCTCTGCAAACGCAATGTGACGCCTGCAGACCATTCCATCTAAGTCTGCATTCCAAATGGCGCTCCTTCCCTTCCGAACCCTCCCATGCGCCCAAACGGTGGTTCCCCCCCACATATGGGGTATCAGCGTACTCAGGACAAATTGGACAACAACTTTTGTGGTCCAATTTCTCCTCTTACCCTAGAGAAAATACAAAACTGGGGGCTAAAAAATAATTTTTGTGGGAAAAAAATTTTGTTTTATTTTTATGGCTCTGCATTATAAACTTCTGTGAAGCCCTTGGTGGGTCAAAGTGCTCACCACACATCCAGATAAGTTCCTTAGGGGGTCTACTTTCCAAAATGGTGTCACTTGTGGGGGGTTTCTACTGTTTAGGTACATTAGGGGCTCTGCAAACGCAATGTGACGCCTGCAGACCAATCCATCTAAGTCTGCATTCCAAATGATGCTCCTTCCCTTCCGAGCCCTCCCATGCGCCCAAACGGTGGTTCCCCCCCACATATCGGGTATCAGCGTACTCAGGACAAATTGGACAACAACATTTAGGGTCCAATTTCTCCTGCTAACCTTGGAAAAATACAAAACTGGGGGCTAAAATATAATTTTTGTGGAAAAAAAAATATTTTTTATTTGCATGGCTCTGCGTTATAAACTGTAGTGAAATACTTGGGGGTTCAAAGCTCTCACAACACATCAAGATGAGTTCCTTAGGGGGTCTACTTTCCAAAATGGTGTCACTTGTGGGGGGTTTCTACTGTTTAGGTACATTAGGGGCTCTGCAAACGCAATGTGACGCCTGCAGACCATTCCATCTAAGTCTGCATTCCAAATGGCGCTCCTTCCCTTCCGAACCCTCCCATGCGCCCAAACGGTGGTTCCCCCCCACATATGGGGTATCAGCGTACTCAGGACAAATTGGACAACAACTTTTGTGGTCCAATTTCTCCTCTTACCCTAGAGAAAATACAAAACTGGGGGCTAAAAAATAATTTTTGTGGGAAAAAAATTTTGTTTTATTTTTATGGCTCTGCATTATAAACTTCTGTGAAGCCCTTGGTGGGTCAAAGTGCTCACCACACATCCAGATAAGTTCCTTAGGGGGTCTACTTTCCAAAATGGTGTCACTTGTGGGGGGTTTCAATGTTTAGGCACATCAGTGGCTCTCCAAACGCAACATGGCGTCCCATCTCAATTCCTGTCAATTTTGCATTGAAAAGTCAAACGGCGCTCCTTCCCTTCCGAGCTCTCCCATGCGCCCAAACAGTGGTTTACTGCCACATATGGGGTATCAGCGTACTCGGGACAAATTGGACAACAACTTTTGAGGTCCAATTTCTTCTCTTACCCTTGGAAAAATAAAAAATTGGGGGCAAAAATATAATTTTTGTGAAAAAATATGATTTTTTATTTTTACGGTTCTGCATTATAAACTTCTGTGAAGCACTTGGTGGGTCAAAGTGCTCACCACACCTCTAGATAAGTTCCTTAGGGGGTCTACTTTCCAAAATGGTGTCACTTGTGGGGGGTTTCAATGTTTAGGCACATCAGTGGCTCTCCAAACGCAACATGGCGTCCCATCTCAATTTCTGTCAATTTTGCATTGAAAAGTCAAACTGCGCTCCTTCCCTTCCGAGCTCTCCCATGCGCCCAAACAGTGGTTTACTGCCACATATGGGGTATCAGCGTACTCAGGACAAATTGGACAACAACTTTTGAGGTCCAATTTCTTCTCTTACCCTTGGAAAAATAAAAAATTGGGGGCAAAAATATAATTTTTGTGAAAAAATATGATTTTTTATTTTTACGGTTCTGCATTATAAACTTCTGTGAAGCACTTGGTGGGTCAAAGTGCTCACCACACATCCAGATAAGTTCCTTAGGGGGTCTACTTTCCAAAATGGTGTCACTTGTGGGGGGTTTCAATGTTTAGGCACATCAGTGGCTCTCCAAACGCAACATGGCGTCCCATCTCAATTCCTGTCAAGTTTGCATTGAAAAGTCAAATAGCGCTCCTTCCCTTCCGAGCTCTCCCATGCGCCCAAACAGTGGTTTACTGCCACATATGGGGTATCAGCGTACTCAGGACAAATTGGACAACAACTTTTTGGGTCCAATTTCTCCTGTTACCCTTGGTAAAATAAAACAAATTGGAGCTGAAGTAAATTTTTTGTGTAAAAAAGTTAAATGTTCATTTTTATTTAAACATTCCAAAAATTCCTATTAAACACCTGAAGGGTTAATAAACTTCTTGAATGTGGTTTTGAGCACCTTGAGGGGTGCAGTTTTTAGAATGGTGTCACACTTGGGCATTTTCTATCATATAGACCCCTCAAAATGACTTCAAATGAGACGTGGTCCCTAAAAAAAAATGGTGTTGTAAAAATGAGAAATTGCTGGTCAACTTTTAACCCTTATAACTCCCTAACAAAAAAAAAAATTGGTTCCAAAATTATGCTGATGTAAAGGAGACATGTGGGAAATGTTACTTATTAAGTATTTTGTGTGACATATCTCTGTGATTTAATTGCATAAAAATTCAAAGTTTGAAAATTGCAAAATTTTCAAAATTTTCGCCAAATTTCCGTTCTTTTCACAAATAAACGCAGGTACTATCAAAGAAATTTTACCACTATCATGAAGTACAATATGTCACGAGAAAACAATGTCAGAATCACCAGAATCCGTTGAAGCGTTTCGGAGTTATAACCTCATAAAGGGACAGTGGTCAGAATTGTAAAAATTGGCCTGGTCATTAACGTGCAAACCACCCTTGGGGGTAAAGGGGTTAAACCAATTAAAAATGTAAAAAACAAAAAAACCTGTAATGCTGAGGCCGTGTTCACATGTAGGGTAAATGCTGTGTTCTTTCTGCTCCTTTTTGTCTGCAGGTGTCCGCACCACACAACGCAACAACAATCTTCTGTTAGGCTACGTTCACACTAGCGTTCGGCTAGTGTGCGTCGCGCTAGCGTCGGGCGACGCAGCGGCGACGCACGCGTCATGCGCCCCTATGTTTAACATGGGGGACGCATGCGTTTTTGCTTGTTGCGTTTTCCGACACGTGCGTTTTTTTTTACGCTAGCGTCGGACCAAGAAAACGCAACAAGTTGCATTTTTCTTGCGTCCGATTTTCGTCAAAAAACGACGCACGCGTCGAAAAACGCAGCGTTTTTGCGTGCGTTTGCACGCGTTTTTCGGTGCGTTGTGCGTCGCGTCGCCGACGCAGCGGCGCACAACGCTAGTGTGAACGTAGCCTTATCTGTTTGCTGCGCTTCTTTTATGCGTTTTCTCCCTTATTTGATGCAATTTTGAGGCAGATATGAAGCAGATGTAACTTTTTTTTTTAATACTACAGAAAAGCTTTGATCCCGCTCTAAATAATGCAACCGTATTTTTTGTTTTTTGTATTTTTCAGAGGAGAAAAAAAATAACCAGAGACCCGAGAATCGATCCGTTCATTTCTAGACCCAACTGTCACCGATATAGCGGACAGTCCCAGATTTGGGTCTACGCCCTGCCAGCACCCCTCTGACATCTCCTGCCAGGTAAATGGGCGTGAATAGGGGTGTGGCCAGGGCCGTGGATTGGAGTGTGGCCAGGGCCGTTGATTTAGGGGGTGCCAAGGGGCATGGCCAAAATTTGCTGCGCCACATGACCTGTCCCTCTTTTTGTTCTTCAAAAATTGTCAGGTATGTTTGTTATTTAGGAAATCTTGTTATCCCGTATTGTCAGGAGATGCATAAATCCATTTTTGTGTGAGTCTGAGCCCAGTGAAGGACACTCTAATGCTGTGGTGGGCCAATCCAACACTCATGGTCTAGCCCCATTAGGGCACATCTGGAGAATTAGCAGCCGTCACTTTAATTTTTATTTCATAAGTCAAATAAGATAGTACTATCATAAAAATCTGCTTCTGTCTCCTCCTGGACTGATCTTTCAATCTGAATTCTGTGTAAAATCTGCTTTTAGTAAAGACTGATAACCGAGATAGGAGATGACGGTTGGTGCCTTTAAAATTCTATGGAGTAGCTAGAGGCAGAAGACATACATTCTGCTGGAAGATCTCCTGGAGCAGCAGTTACTCTTTAAATCTATAGTTAAAAAACATGTAAATGTCATTTTAGCAGAACTTGTAGAAAAATGTCTTTCTCTAGCTCCTCCCCTCTCCATAGAATCTTATAAGCACCAACTGTAATCGGAAGATCTGTCTTCACTGAATGCAAATGTTACAGATTTTACCCGTGAATTAAGAGTTAAAGGAGGAGGAAGAAGCAGAGATCTCTGATAAGATATATTATATAGTTGTTTATTTTCACGTGTACTATTGATTTATAGGGGGGGGATTACTCTTGAACCAGATTGATAGAAATAACTCGCCAATATATTTACCAACTGAATTGTGCTACACAAATCATGCACAAGTAGCGGTTGGTCAAAAGTCGTATCTCGGCACCGTGGAAATTGGTGCTTTTCCAATTCAGTTGTCATTGATTGAGTGCACTAATCACTACGAGCACAGGCACCATTGCCGGCTGATTGTAATAATTGGGTATTACGAATTTTAGAAGGTTTTGTAAATAGATCTATGGAATTAGACGGAATTTACATTTTTTTTCTTGGCTTTAGTGTCAGCGCTATTTGATGTGTATGGGAACAGTGCACACTAATGACAGGGTGACATTAATAATTACCTTAGTTGAAAGCAGTAGAGTCCCTCTTACAAAAAAGGATTTTTTTTATATGAATGACACGAAAGGAGAAAGGATAATGTTATCTTCGAATTCAAAGCAAAAAATAAGAGTGAAAATATTCAAGGTGATCGCTTTTTTTTCTTCTTCATTGTTACCCTTGTTTACGTGTCATGTCGGTTAATAATTAATTGACGAACACTAGTCTAATAAATAATGAAGCCACTATTGGGCTTCAGACCCTTTGACAGTCGACAGAGGGACTCCAGGGACGAAACTCGAAAGTACACTGGTCAATGTAGCAATGCCAAAGAGTCTCAGCCCGCATATTTTTCTAATGAAAAAGTCCGAATTGAATTTTGACTCAGACATTTTTATTGTTTTTTTAATCACTCCAAAAGTTTTATTTAGGATAAAGACAAAATAATATTCTGCCTAAATCAACAACAGGACTAATTCAAATGGAAATATTACAGCTGGTTGAAGAATGCAAAGTCCAAAGCTGGTGCCTTCATCACGTGAAAAAATTGCACCGCTGCGCAATCCCGTACGATAGCAAAAGTTGTGATACACAGATAAAGAAAAATAAAATGTTTAGAAAAACAAGAAATGTTAATTTACATCAAACAAGGGTTATACTATATGTAGAAGTTAGAATATTGGCTTTAGTTCAGCATGGAGATTTATCGATGGGACTATCACAGCTTTATTTACGGAGGTGATAATCCGTGATTGCAATTAATTATGGGGGGATCATTAAACACTGATTGCAACAGATTTGCTCCATGGTAGGATTGTAGCCATTTTTTTCCAAATCTCTTTACATTTATCCATGTGGTTGTCTTTTATGATTTTTTTTTTTTTTTTTTTTAACTTTTTTTTTCTGGACACTTATACAAAAAATTTAGAACAGCCAACATTTCTGTGTACACATTCAAAAACTGTAATAAAATTATTGAAGGGGTTATTTGGGACTTCGGTTATTTTTTCCTATGGGGCCAAGAGCTTTCTCCCACTCGGCAATAATCTCTGCTGGCCCAGAGCTGAAACGGACCTCTCCTGCCGAAGATTTTCCTGTTTCCAGTAACATCATGTCTTCAGAGCAGCTTCTTATCTTCCTGCTTTGCTCCCTCAATGGAGCGTCATTGCCGATCTCATGATGACTGACAGCCAGCTACCCACTACTTAACTGTGAGAAGTCAACTGTCAGTGTTCTATCTTCTTACTCGTTCTCACGGTGTGCAATCTGACATGCAGCATTCCAAAATAAGCAGACTGTTCTCTGTAGGCTAAATTATTTGTTGGTCAACAGATGGATGTATAGAATCAAAATGTATGGATGTGGATGGTAATACAGATTTACTTTATCCAGGATAATGGAGTTTTAGTAACATAATGCAGGAGGAAGTTTTACACAACTGTTCTGCTAGACTGCTTCTAACAAAATGACTGCTTCACCGGGACCTTCCTATCCAAAATTCATTGGTTTCTCCCACAATACAATTGACAGCTTTACAGAAAAACAACTTGTAATACAATTAAACGTCTTTAGATGGTGCCATTAGCAACTTAGAAGTCATTAACAGAGTAATTACAGTTTATTAAAGTGGCAACAGTAATTTTAACCTTGTCTTTTGCCCTAATGGCAGAACAGTCAATGAGCGTGATGCCCAGTCGACAAAGCAGACCGAAAGAAGAAACTGCTCTGTTGATGTGAGGTGAATGGAAGTAGTAGAGTCACCACCTGAGACAACAGAGATCATCAGCAGACAGATCACGCAGGTAGTTAGCAACTACCTGCCTGTCACTTTTTTTCCATGGGGCTAAGAACTAACTGAAGTCCCAGATAACGCCTTTAAGATTTTAAGTTATACATTCCGTCAGCCCATAATAATCATTAGGCCCACTCACTGCAAAGTGTAAAATGATGCTAATCAAATAGCAATAATCTGTATGAGCTGAGCTTCATAAAAATTACATTTTTTTTTTATAAGTAAGGCAAAAAAGTGTCCTATTTTTACAGGCTGTACCTGTCTGTTTTATTAATGGTTGGCAGCAATGACCATGTACTATCCAGGGTGTTTCTCAGAACCTGAGGAGCAATGATATCCAAAATCAAACCCTCCACTCCAACATATAAGTAGAATTTTGCACATGAACTTCAGGATCCATGCTCAAAAGAGCTGATGTAAAAGAAAAATTCAAAAGAGGTCATGGAAACCTGTCATCAAATTTAAACAGCTGAGCTCCGCTCCTTTCTCTATGGCAGCTGCCCTTTTTCGTGCTCCACGTCAGGTTTTACAAGTTGCTTTCCGTGTCTGTGACATCATGTCCTTAAGCCGCTTGAGCCCAGTTGTACACACCCCTGTGTTCAGCTGCCATTTGTTTGGATTCTGTCAATATCCAGCTTCTTCTGTTGGTACTATTTCATCGGACGTGTGTGATTCTGCAACTAGCTCATCAAGACCTGCTGGTTAACCCATCACTTGCAGTAAGCACTATGGCCTGAGATTTACAGACTAATGACAACACTGCAGTTATCTCTGTAAAGCAGGGTGGCGGGCTGAAGAAGACGCCAAGTCAACAACAAGAGGGTTAATTGTGTTACTAAATGTGTTGTCATATGTTATTAGTTTGCGTGATAAGTGTATTGTGTTTTATGGCCAGTGTACACTCCCTGACAGAAGATATCCATGCTATGTACTGTATTTTCTGGCGTATAAGACTACTTTTTAACCCTTGAAAATCTTCTCAAAAGTTGGGTATCGTCTTATACGCCAGGTGTCGTCTTATAGGGCAGGTGTGGAGTAATCTGCGGTCGCCACTTATTGTGGGGGGAGCGATCCCAATGACAAGGTGAGGGGGCACCTCACCGGGAAGGTGTAAGTGAAGCAGAGGGAGAGAAGGAGATAATATCATACAAGGGTGAGCCAGATTAGTGAAAGAGGAGTGTTTCTCTAGGCGCAGCACCGCTCTCTCTTTTTTGCATACCCCTGGCATTCCAGACGCTGACTGTTTGCTTCACTTACACCATCCTGGTGAGGCGCTCCCTCACCTCGTTATCGGGACCACTCCCCCCACTATATACGTCGACCGCAGATTGCTCCGCACCCACCCTATAAGACGACACCCGGCATATAAGACAACCCCTGACTTTTGAGAAGATTTTATATTTTAACTGGAAAAGTTGGGGGTCGTCTTATACGCCCAGTCGCCTTATACGCCGGAAAATACGGTAAGTAAAAGCGTATAACCTGACATTAAATTAATCCATTGGTTGTATAAATTATTCTTTTGAAAGCTGAATCCCTCTGAAATGTGGTTTAGGTTAAGAAAATAAATTGGCATCAATGCAGAAATATTGATCAGTTAACGGACAAAGAATGGTCAGATTTTGGCAAGACAAAAGTTTTGTCGCCTGGTCATATAATGCACCCAATCCTAGTTTACATCCTCACCTGTGCTCTGTAAATGATCGGTTAATTAGTGTGTGTGTATGAAAAGAAACCCAGCACCCCAGACCTTCACTTGAACTGCAACTTGAGCTCTGACAACATGCCAAAAATCCACCCTGCGACCAAAGCCTGGATTATCAAGAGGCTGAAGACCAGATAAACTGCAGAGGTGGCTGGCACCTTTAATGTGTCTCAGCATCAAGTCCAAAGAATTAAAATACGATTTGAAGAAACTGGAGATGTGTCTGACAAGCCCAGGTCTGGCAGACCCCGCAAGACAACTGCTCAGGAGGAACGTTTGTTGGTTAGAAAATCCAAAGCAAGCCCCTCTGTCAATGCAGCAGAGCTCCAACAGGCCTGGTCACCTCAAGTCCCTGTGTCAACTAGAACAGTTTTTAGGATACTGTCTCGAAATGGCCTCCATGGTTAAATCAGTGCCCAGAAGCCAGCACTAAACAAAAGGCAAATAAAAAACCGTGTGGCATTTGCAAAGTCTCACAGCCTGCTAAACAGATGGACGCTGGAAAAGTGGCAGAAGGTGGATTTCTCTGATGAATCTTCAGTAGAATTACACCACAGCCGCCGCAAATACTGCAGGAGACCTACTGGAGCCCGTATGGATCCAAAATACACCCAGAAAACAGTTACATTTGGTGGTGGAAAGATCATGGTCTGTGCTTACATTCAATATGGGGGTGTGCGAAACATTTGCAAGGTGGAAGGCAATATCAATAGCCTAAAGTATTAGCTACCTCTTATATTCCAAATCATAAAAGGGGTCAAATTCTGCAGCAGGATGGTGCTTTATCTCATACATCCATCTCTACAGCAAAGTTCCTCCAGGCAAAAAAGATCAAGGTGCTCAAGGACTGGCCAGCCCAGTCACCAGACATGAACATCATTGAGCATGTTTGGGGTAGGATGAAAGAGGAAGCTTGGAAGACAAAACCAAAGAATCTAGATGAACTCTGGGAGGCATGTAAGACTGAATTCTTTGCTATTTCTGATGACTTCATTAATAAATTGTATGAACCACATGGATGCAGTCCTTCAAGCTCATGGAAGTCACACAAAATATTAAATATGACTCTAATAGCAAAATAATCAATAGCCATATTTTGCCCTATTCATTAATGTTTAACAACACCGGTACAGACCAAGAGGTTAAAATCCCATAATATCTTTATACAAAATCCATGCGTTTTTAAATCCCTTTCAACTCAACGCGTTTCTCCCCTTCTGATATCAAGAGGTTCATCAGGAGTGTATTCAGATAACAAAGGGTTACTTAGCTCATGTATGAACTTCAGCATGTAGATAACCACACCACCGGGCCGTTCCCCTATCCTTGTAGCGCTTCCGGCCTTTCCTATAGTACGCTTGTATTAACTGGTGATGGTTTTTTGTCAAGTGCACATGTATGTTTTTAATATTATGAATAAAGGTTAGATTTTATGATTATTTTGGAAATCGTTTGGGGATTTTTTCTGTGAATTTAGTCTAAGCTACCCTAAACATTTATATTGTAAACTGTGAGAGATGACTCTAATAGCACCACAACTTCATTCACCAATGTTATACAATAGATAGTTGTATTTTAAGTTAATTATTTGTTTGAATATCACATTACTTTCTGTGGGCGACAAAACTTTTGTCTTGCCAAAATCTGACCATTCTGTGTCCATTAACTGATCAATATTTCTGCATTGATGCCAATTTATTTTCTTAACCTAAACCACATTTCGGAGGGTTTCAGCTGCCTACCCAAGGGTGATGCATTTTGGAGAGAAAAAAAAAATCCTGACATTGCTGAATGCCTGCTTCCGTTCGTCGCCTTCCTCTGGCCGCAGGCATTCAGCACAGTGATGGATGGGGACAGGGAGCAGGCACACAGGAGAGCATTGTCAGTCACCAACACTGCTCACGCCTCTGCCTGCACCCCAGCCGTTGCTCCTTCCCCCGCTCACAATTGTATTCAATTTTCAAAGATAAGCTGGGTTCGAGAAAAGTCCAGGCCCGGGGAGAAGAGTGGGTCCACCTGGCTAGTCCTCTGCACACATTGGCTTGATTGATAAGTCTCTACTCTATATGCTGCTGATTTTAAAGATGAATCTCTATGTAATAAGGGAACAAGAGATGAGTGAATCGATTTAATGCAAATCAAGTCTGTATCAAATTTTTAAAATAATCTATTTGCGTTTTGTTTGAGGCAGATAAAAAAATGGTCCCTATAATGCATTGCGGCTATCAAAACACATAGTACAGCAAACCAATCAGTAGAGACTCATAGCCTGTATAAAAGAAAAGGCAAGGAATGCAGCAGCCATTTTGCGGTGAATCTGGATAGAGAGGGGATGTCACAGCTCAGCCATAGAAATAGGAAGAGAAATGTAGGAGAGACTGAAAAACTGCAGAACATTGAAGAAGATTAAGGTGTGATAAAAAGAAAGAAGTCCATACACGTTTTTCAGGGCAATTGAAGGCTGCGAAGTACTTTTAATTGGCATTGAATCATTTTACCGTAAATCTAATTTCCTTAGAAAATTTGCCGAATCTGCCAAATTGGAATTTTAAGATTCACCCCTCTCTAGAGGGGAACCTCTCTGGATGTCATACTTCCTGTTTCATGCTGATAGTTTCCCTTTAAGTAATAAAAGACTTGCCGAATGCTAACAATTCCAAACAGTTGCAACGAGTTTGTAAAATATGCTAAATGATCCCAAGCGAAAAAACATTTTGCACAGAACTGAGTAACGGTTTGTGATTAATGAGTACATTTCTCAGCTCTGAAGAATCACCCATCCATATATATTTAGCTTGGGGAATAGCGATGTACGCCTGTCTGTAATGTACGACTGTGTTTTGTAATTACTTGCCTCAAATCTCCAAATTATGACATTAGTTCTTGTAATTTTTACAACATACGTTTCAACATCCATCACGTTGCACCGAAGCACATTGTACCCTGTCACGGTGAAGGATGCTTGTGCGTCTGGCATGTTTTCACTACAAATAGTTTTGTAACCACCATCTGTGTACCCAGGATTTCCCGGGACGGTTATTGTGCGAGTCACTTTCGTCAGCGTGACTACTCTCCGTCCGCCCTGCGTCTCTATCCGCGCCCTAAGCCCTCGGTTTGTGTAGGGCTGCCTGGGAACGTCCCATATGACGTCCGAAAATCCTGCTTGTTTAATGGACTAGCTGGTTTAAGGAATTCGCAGGGCCTGGCTAACTTGTCCAACTTTTTACTTCTGCCTCAAGTAACAGTAAGGATGTCAGTAGGTCATATTGTTCGCCAGCTGCCAGTTTGCATCACGAAAGCCATACCTGGATGGGTATTAAACTTTCTTAACGCCACAGTGCCCTGGAATGTTCCCAGATTCATTGCGAACGGGAAGGGGTTAAAAAGCTTTGATGTCAACGCATTAGCAGATATAAATATTCACAGGAGGACAAGTCCAGGAACCGAGATGATGGAGGAATATGTTTCTCATAGTAAAATGCACTGCCACCGGTAAATGTAGCGAAAGCTAAATGTTCTGTGTGCAAATATTAGAAGGTGCGGGATCGAGGGAAGACGTGACGGCTGCGAGCGCCAATCAGTGGTTTTCATGACCAAATTTACAAGAAAATCATGGCAAAAAATATTAATAACTGATGCACAGGTGGTTAGTTAAATGGTTGATCGCTGAGGATCCACCTGTTTACACCCAAAAATGGGGACACCATGTCCGTGGCGTGAAAAAACCATTACTCAGTGTGAGTGATCACTGCTTTGTTAAAGGCTAGTCCCATCTCGGCAAATTACTTATAAGAGATAATTTGTTGATCTGAGGGAGTCTGACCACTGGCATTCCACCAAGATTGGGGCCATGAAATGGGTCATTAGAAAAGATTGTGGCCATACATGGATGTCACGCCATAGGACTGTCGGAGAGAGATGACCGCAGTGCTCGGTTAGCTTGATCAGTCCTTTAGGAAAAGTTGGGCATGCACGCCATGGCTGTTGCTTCATTCCGTTGGGTTGGTTCCTTGTGCAATCCCTTTGTCTACACCTCCTACAGGAACAGTCCTGCTCTGTTCACATCGCGCATAAAGGTAAGCGCCAGATAAGACTGAAACCTGCCGGGACGCGGAGGATGTGCTATCGCCTTCCCCACCCAACTCTTGATGGGGAATTGAGCAGAGCAGGTCTAACCTATTAATGGAGCAATAATCCCACATGCTCAGTAACACTCTATTTATACAGGGGTAGAGATGAGCAAATCTCCAGAAAATTGTTTAGGGCAGATTCAATTGCCAGATTCGTCCCTATACAAATAAAATCAGTCAAAGATGCTCTGATTGCCTTGAAAAGATATTAGTGATGCTCTGAGATCTCAAAGCATAATAAATGGGGGAGAGTGAAGAGGTTAAAAAAATTAATAAAATAAAATATATTATACATACGCTGTCCTTGCACCACTACAGCAGATGCCAGCAGCACCAAGATCCTCCGCACCGATCTTTGGTTCTTTTGGTCTTACGCCGTGATTGGTCTCATATACAGTAGTTGCAAGTCAATAACGGATCTCCGTACTGGAAGGGGAAACTAGAAGGACCAAAGACTAGCGTGGAGAACCAGGGAGGTGCGCTGGTCAGCCTATTGCTGAATGTGTTCAAATAATTTCTCAAAAACATGGGATTTCCCAGAACTTGATTCTAGGTGGATCATTTTGTTCATCTCTAAACAGGAGACTTTGGGACCACTATTTTTGGGATTGAAGGGGTCTCGGCAGCTGGACCTCCCGAGATGTTTACATTCATTTTGTAGGATGTTATTGCACAATTTATGACAGCGGACAGATTTGTTCTTGATAATGAGTGATTAATATTTATCAGGGACCACCAAATTCCAACCCAAGACATTCATAATAACTTGTTCAGTTCTCTACAATTATCTTGGGTTTACCGAGGAGGAGGGGAAATTGTAGCCGGTGATTTTGTTTTGCTGTACAATCAGGCCTCCATCCTGTTCTTCTCATTTGATCTTTTGCACTTATAAATAATTTATAGGACATGTAGGTTATTGCCCTTTCGCTTGAATCTATGGCTACTGTTACATAAATTGAGGCCCAATTAACAAGATCCAGCTGTGCTGTCATTTGTTAAATATTCTGCTTCTGATACTGGGATGCCGAGATCTTGCAGCTCGAAGAGTCAAGGTTAAGTGTCGTGGGAGCTGTCCTCACTGTCTGGAAGCTGTGATATTCAATACGGAGCCTTCACCTTACAACCTCCATTATCCCTTGTTACCTGTCATTGGGATTTACAGTAATGGTTAATGGTCCGGCTTCCTCAAATTCCAAGGAAGAGTGACTCTGTTATCACAACATGTCCACTTATGTTATAGATTAAATGGTCGCTGTCATTTTGACAAATTTTGCCTAAATCACTGGTACAAGCGAATGTAAGAAACTTTGTAATACCGGGTGAATCTAAAAGATTCCTCGGGTTTTGCATTCATATTATTGCAAAGATATAAATTTCACCTGTTGGTAATAATAACTTATCGAAAAGGTCACGTCTCAAGTTTGTAACTCGTGTGTACAGACTCTCTTGTGAGTCGCCAGGTGGAAGGACGGCATCAGATCCCAAAATGGCGACTATGCAAGAGAAAGCGTTTTGGGTTTTAGAGTATGAGAAGTGTAAATCAAATGTTACCGTGCGCCGAGGGTTCTTAAGACCATGTGAAAGTGACCATTCTACGGTGGTATTGACAATTAAAAAAAGGGTTGCCCACTACTAGGACAACCCCTTCTTGATCTAAATCTTTGGCCCCTATAAAATCTAAAAACCTTACACTCGCCTCCCGTGCCCGTGCCGTTCCAGTGATGTCGGTACTTGTGTTCCTGGTTATTCCGTGTGGTTGTTGTGGCGCGTGAGCCCAACGCCCAGTCAGTGTTGGCGTCACTGTCACAGTCTTCATACCAATTGAACTTGAAGTGGAAGTCCAGGCTGCTGCTGATCTCACTTCCTGTTCATGTTCATTTCGTACAAAGGTGATAACAGTGATGCCAATGTTGACTGGGCACCACGTTTCATAAAAGCACAGAAGAGCCGGAACCACGAGTGCCAACACCGCTGGAACAGAACCAGCATGGGAAATGGGAAGGGGTTGTCCTAGCAGTAACACCACTGTAATAGCACTAGCATGGGAGGCGAGAAGGGGTTGTCCTAGGAGTAACACCGTTGTAACAGCACCAGCATGGGAGGCAAGAAGGGGTTGTCCTAGGAGTAACACCGCTGTAACAGCACCAGCATGGGAGGTGAGAAGGAGTTGTCCTACCAGTAACACCACTGCATTAGCAGCAGCATGGGAGGTGAGAAGGGGTTGTCCTAGGAGTAACACCGCTGGAACAGCACCAGAATGGGAGGCGAGAAGGGGTTGTCCTAGGAGTAACACCACTGGAACACCACTAGTATGGGAGGTGAGAAGGGGTTGTCCTAGTAGAAACACCGCTGGAACAGCACCAGCTTGGGAGGTGAGAAGGGGTTGTCCTAGGAGTAACACCACTGTAATAGCACCAGCATGGGAGGCGAGAAGGGGTTGTCCTAGTAGTAACACCGCTGTAACAGCACCAGCATGGGAAGTGAGAAAGGGTTGTCCTAGTAGTAACACTGCTGTAACAGCACCAGCATGGGAGGTGAGAAGGGGTTTCCTAGGAGTAACACCGCTGGAACTGCACCAGCATGGGAGGCGAGAAGGAGTTGTCCTAGGAGTAACACCGCTGGAACAGCACCAGCATGGGAGGGGAGAAGGGGTTGTCCTAGTAGTAACACCGCTGTAACAGCACCAGCATGGGAGGCGAGAAGGGGTTGTCCTAGGAGTAACACCGCTGGAACAGCACCAGCATGGGAGGGGAGAAGGGGTTGTCCTAGTAGTAACACCGCTGTAACAGCACCAGCATGGGAGGTGAGAAGGGGTTGTCCTAGGAGTAACACCGCTGGAACAGCACCAGCATGGGAGGAGAGAAGGGGTTGTCCTAGGAGTAACACCGCTGGAACAGCACCAGCATGGCAGGAGAGAAGGGGTTGTCCTAGGAGTAACACCGCTGGAACAGCACCAGCATGGGAGGTAAGGGGTTGTCCTAGTAGTGGACAACTTCTTTAAGGACACAGGCTGCTTTTGTGTTACAGGCGAAGTAGTGCAGAGGGTTCAAGATACAATGAGGAAGTCCCAAACCGGTGGCTTGTGCGCTGTGCTGGTGTTGACTTGGCACTCTCTTTAGATGGGCCTTTAGGTCTCCCGATCAGACAGTGTGACTTCTTCCTTTGAGGATACGTCAAAGACATTGTTTGTCTACTGCCTTTGCCAGCAACACTGGATGAGCTCCGGGACCACATTCCGGCCACTCTAATGACCATCGACAATGGTTTGGGTCAAACTGGATTGCCGCATAGATGTGTATCATGTGACGAAAGGAAAACATACAGAACATTTCTAAACATCTTGAGCTAATCTGTAGAGTTTATATTGATCATGTGCCATTCACTGTTGTGCATGTGATACATTTCGAAATATACCTGTTTGAAACGGGATTAATCTTTTATAATCATCCTGTATATCTTATAAGAGAAATCAGTTTCTTTCTCCACTTATGAGCCACTTTTCCTCTTGAGCACATTTTTCACTCTGAAAAACGGCTAATATCCATTTCGGCCAAAATAACATAGACACCCAGGTCACTGAAATATTAGGCTACAGCTGCGTATAGAAGTCTATGAAAAAAGGAGGAGAAAGAAAGAGCAGAGAAACGGATTGTGCTTCTTACTGGCAAGTGTAAACTAAGTGATACATTGCTGGAATCAGTGTTTCTGCCCCTACATCATGCTGCTGCTAGATTACATAGCAAAAACCTGGAGACATATTTCCTTTAATCTGAGAGCAGCATCGTGTAGCCCAATTCCAGCGATGTGTCACTTGCTCAGCAGCTTGCTATGTTTTCAATACAATCAGTGTTTTATCAGCAAGAGATTATTACTGCTGGACTATGTGAAGCAGTCCTGTTAATTTGTGTAACCCCACCCCCACCACTGATTGGTAGCTTGCTGACCGTGTTCACATGAAGCTGCCAGTCAGGTGTGGGCGGGGCTATACAGAGCTCAGCATTTATAGCACTGCTACAATTACAGCAGAGAAAACAGGGATTCTATGAAAACTACGCCAAGCAGCCCGGTAAGTGATATATCGCTGGAATTGGGGTCTCTGCCCCTACATCATGCTGATCTCAGATTCCATAATAAAAACCTACTGACGGACTCCTTTTAAGAGTAGTGAGTCAGCATTTGACTTATAGGATAGGGACCAAAAGGTGGCGCTAGAGAGACAATTTCCTTTCTTCTAGAGCACGACACTACAATAGGAATTGCTATACATGCAATTGTCTTGGCTCCAAAGTGGGGACTTTAGTAAAAACGTATTTCGTGTACAGAACAGAACATGCTTCGCTTACTAAATCGTTGATGCCCCTTTACTTCTTTGGCAGATGATTGATGGTTTTGCGCTAAACCACCTGAAAGCATGCCCAGCGGTGATCCCGTACTGCCGGGCAGATTGCAAACAGTGAAATGCAGAAGCGGTGGTCTTAATAGCCCTGCAGACAAGTACCCTGTGCGGTATGTATCCAGCTGTCCGATGGTCTGAACGCCATATATCCAGCAGCTGTGACTAAGTGAGATGTCAAGACTGAACTGGAACTGATGCTTTGCATAATCGCAGGAACACAACACTCTTCACGGCTGTGACATAATTTGGCAGCAGCAGAACAAGATTTGCAGCTGTATATAAATGTACAGAGTCGAGCCAAGCCGGCGAAGAAGACAAAATGCAGAACATAAGAGGAGCGTCAACCCCTCGGAACAAAGTCACTTAAAAGGACGTAAAGCTGAATTAAATGACGCACCATAAAGTAGACCGTACCTGTGGAAAGTCATAAAATATAGCAACATGTCAATGGGGTTCTTCTGAAGTTTATTATCCTGGGCCTATTTTTAGGATCCGATGTCTGGGCTCTGACCGTTCTGGACCACCGAGGTGTACTGTTTTCCCTCCCTGTAGATCTCACATTTTATGAGGGTCCACAGGTTCTCTATGGGGTTCAGATCAGGTGAACAAGGGGGCCATGCCATTATTTTTTCTTCTTTGAGACCTTTACTGGCCAGCCACGCTGTGGAGTAGTTGGAGGCATGTGATGGAGCATTGTCCTGCATGAAAATCATGTTTTTCTTGAACCTTACCGACTTCTTCCTGTACCACTGCTTGAAGAAGTTGTCTTCCAGAAACTGGCAGTAGGTCTGGGAGTTGAGCTTCACTCCATCCTCAACCCGAAAAGGTCCCACAAGTTCATCTTTGATGATCCCAGCCCGTACCAGTACCCCACCTCCACCTTGCTGGCGTCTGAGTCGCAGTGGAGCTCTCTGCCCTTTACTGATCCAGCCTCTGGTCCATCAAGAGTCACTCTCATTTCATCAGTCCATAAAAACTTTGAAAAGTCAGTCTTAAGATATTTCTTGGCCCAGTCTTGACGTTTTATCTTATGTTTCTTGTTCAAAGGTGGTCGTTTTTCAGCCTTCCTTACCTTGGCCATGTCCCTGAGTATCGCGCACCTTGTGCTTTTTGTTACTCCAGTAACCTTGCAGATCTGAAATATGGAAAGACTGGTGGCAAATGGCATCTTGGCAGCTTCACGCTTGATTTTCCTCAATTCATGGGCAGTTATTTTGCACTTTTTTTGCCCAACACGCTTCTTGCAACACTGTTGACTATTGGCCATGAAAAGCTTGATTGCTCGGTGATCAAACTTCAAAAGTTTGGCAATTTCAAGACTGCTGCATCCCTCTGCAAGACATCTCACAATTTTGGACTTTTCAGAGCCCGTCAAATCTCTCTTCTGACCCATTTTGCCAAAGGAAAGGAAGTTGCCTAATAATTAAGCACACCTTATATAGGGTTTTGATGTCATTAGACAACACCGCTCCTCATTACAGAGATGCAAATCACCTGATTTACTTCATTGGTAGTTGGCTCTCAGGCCTGAACAGCTTGGAGTAGGACAACATGTATAAAAAGTATCATGTGATCAAAATACAACTTGCCTAATAATTCTGCACACAGTATATATGAACCACTGTGCCTGGTACTGTTCATGGTACTACAGTTTCTCCAAATCATTACGTGTAGAAGTGAGACATTGTCGAAAGGATGAAGGAGCTGTGGCGTCCAAGAGATCAGACCTCCTCTGATCAAATTTTAGTGGTCTAACCTAAGGATAGGCCATCAAGTACTGCCAAATAATACCATTAAAGGAATTGTCTGGACCATTAGTTCCAAAATATGATCAATACAAAACAGTCCATTTTGCAGAATTAGGAGCTGTTCCAAAGAGAACCCTACTCTGGAGGACTTGAGTTTTGCATAGATTATACAGAAAAGTTGATTGGATTGTAATGCTCTATTTGACCTGCGGTGGTGCTGTGGAGAAAATTTACGCTTATTGTGAAGTTCCTTTGCAGATTTTTACTGATTAAGGCTGATTTCACATTTGCGTTTAAAAACGCAGCGTTTTAAACGCAAACGCATGTGGTGAAAAAAACGCATGTAAACGCGGTAAAACGCAGCGTTTTTCAGACGCATGCGTTTTTGCATGTTTTATTACAAACGAGGCGTTTTGACGCGTTTACATGCGTTTTTTCATGCGTTTGCGTTTTTTAAACGCATGATGAGAAGTGTGTGACAGCTTGCCAATCATCAAAATCAACAAGAAAACCCACTATAAACAGAAATAGCTAGGGTTAGGGTTTGGATCCCTAGTAACCCTAGGGATCCTAACCCTAACCCTTACCCTAACCCTAATCCTAAGGGATCTTAACTCTAACCCTACCCCTAACCTTAACCCTAACCCTAACCCTAATCCTAAGGGATCTTAACCCTAACTCTACCCCTAACCCTACCCCTAACCCTAATCCCAAGGGATCCGAACCCTACTCCTAACCCTAACCCTAACCCTATCCCTAACCTTACCCCTAACCCTACCCCTAACCCTAACGGATCCTAACCCTACCCCTAACCCTAACCCTAAGGGATCCTAACCCTAACCCTACCCCTAACGCTAACCCTACCCCTAACCCTAACCCTATCCCTAACCCTAACCCTTGGGGTTAGGGTTAGGATCCCAAGGGTTAGGGTTAGGGGTAGGGTTATCAATTTTATGGTGTGGGGTGGCTTATCAGTGTTTTTTCTTGTTTTTTTTTATAAAAACGAATGCATTTTTAATGCAACCAAATGCATGTGCTTAAAAACGCATGCGTTTACATAGACAGCAATATGTTTTTGTTGCCGCAAAAAAAACGCATGCGTTTTTTTGCGGCAAAAAATCGCCGCTAAAAATTACTACATATTGCATTTCTGCAACACAATGCATGCATACAAAAGATGCATGCGGCGGCAAAACGCATGCAAAAAAAGCATGCGTTTTTAATGTTAAGTATAGGAAAAAATACGCATGCGTTTTTTTGCGCTAAAACGCAGCGGCAAAAAACGCAAATGTGAAACCAGCCTAAGCTGCAGTCAGACGGCCATATAACATTTTCTGAGCATGGACTGGCTAGCGGCTCTCCTGACCTGAGTGTGACACCTGGATAGAAATACATGCTGTCACGCTCAGGTCAGGAGAGCCGCCAGCCAGTTCGAGCATTGCAATGCAATTGTTACCCATGGTATACGGCCGTTTGACTGCAACTTTAGAAGTCACGCAGTGTGACACCTGGGCAATGGCTTTTCCGGTAAAAGCAGATTGTCTCTAAAGCAAATAAATCTTTAAAGGTGCAGTATATTTTATGGCTAAGAAAGCTCTTTGACACTTTTTTATTATTTAATCTTTCTCCTCCAATAGGTGCTGCTCTAGTGATTCTGGAACAGTTTTTCTTTTTCTTTTGCACCCCTCCATTCCAAAGTTATGCCCCTCAGTAATAATGGTGCAAATTTTTCACTAGGCGCGTACCACAGGACCTCTCTGTGGGCGTGTCCGTGTTTTGATTGGCCAGCATCAAAGGAGAAGCACACGCCCATGAGCAGCTCTGTTGATTTGCACCATTATTACCGAGAGGCATAACTTTGGAACAGAGGGACGCAGAAGAAAAAGAAAATCTGTTCCAGAATCAGTGGAGCAGCAGCAATCGAGGCGATACACTGGATTTTTTTTTTATTTAAACTGAGAGTCACACCTCAAATATGTTATTTCTGTCTCAATAGTCATAGAGGAACACACATTTATCACTATATTCCCCTGAAATTTCACTTTCACTACATCATTTCTAAAGAAACATTAATAGTTAAATTTGGGGTCTCGGTGCCATTTTTCAGACTCGAGTCCTGGGTCGCGTCTCATTTTCCGCTCGCATAGAAGGGCCGCTTATAGTAGCAGAATCCTTACATTTTATCAAGAACAGTTGAAAGATCCCCGCATGTTCTTCTGTACCATGTAATTAGAAAACTGACATAAAATGACAACCCAGCTGAAAATCAACCCTCCGAATAGAAAACCAGACATTGTTTGGATTTCTGACTGTTACCTTACAATTAAACCCTTGTGTTGGTGGGAGAATCACGTCACTTTGTACCGTAACGTGTATCCTCTCCATCAGTGAGGAAATTAATAGAACCTTATACCCTTCATCTCAATTTTTTGTTTTCATTTTTTTTTTCTAATGGGGGGGGGGCATGAATGATCCAGATGTTGCCCCAGCTCTATGACCATGTGTCTTTTATTAGCCAGTCTGCTGGATCAGTTTAGTTCCTAATTACAAATTAATTTTGAGCATTTTTGTAACTGCATGATCCCAGACGTGTCTCCTGAGTATGCTGCGGCCCATATAAATTACTCCGGTTTGACTTAAGTCTATGCTTACTTCCCTTATGTAAAATAATGTACAACAATTAAGGGGCCCTACAGTTGATCGGTGATTGCAAAGTGTAGCTTAATTAACAAAAATAAGTATAATTTTTGTTCATTTTAAATATTTCCATTGGACACTCGGACCCCGAATCATCATTGCTGTTTCTTCAATTTTCTGGAGTAATTTCCTCCTTTTTTTAGTGGCTTTAGTCTTTGCACCTTATTTTTTTCATATGTTTTGTGCCACTTTGTCTTTTTGGACTTTTCGACAACTTTGCTCAGACAGATTTGTGAAATATGACTTTTACCAAATGTTTTATTATTTGGGGAGGGGGGGGGCATAGCTTATTCCAATCAATGCCTGTAGTTAAAGTTTCTCGATGAGTTTTCCATTTGGCGTCTTTTTGTGACTTTTTAAAGGATTTGCAAATCTTGGTGCTGAAAAGTCAGAAAAAAGGATTAAAGAAAAAAAATGTAGCCCCCGATTCGTCACTTGCTTTTTTTTTTTTTCCAAAGTCCATTTTATCAACTGTCTTGTGGTATTCGTTGCCAGTTTTTGTGCCAAATTCATAATAATGGCGCATTTGGATATAAGTTAGGCCTCCGTAGAAATCTATGGTTGCCATATTATGCCCCTATGGAACTAGCTGGCTAGCAGCTCTATGTGCCTAGCTAAGGCTACGTTCACATTTGCGTTGTTGGGCGCAGCGTTGTCGATGCATACCGATGGATGCGTCATGCGCCCCTATCTTTAACATGGGGGGCGCATGGACATGCGCCGGTATGCGTTGTATTGCGTTTTACGACGCATGCGTCCATTTGACGCACCAGACAGGGCTCGGACGACGCTACTTGTAGTGTTTTCCCTGCGCCAAAATTCATGAACAATACTAGTCTATGTCAACGCATGCGTCAAAAAACGCAGCGTTGTGTATATGTGTTGTTGGTTGCGTCGACGACGCTGCGCCCAACAACGCAAATGTGAACGTAGCCTAAGATTGTTACTTCAGCCATTTCTTTCCTAAACTATGCGTAACTTTTGAAAAATTTGTCAGGTGGGCTTTGTCACCGCCTGCCCATGTTCCACCCAATGTGGCAGATCTGGAAAGGACTGGGGTGAAAATGGCAAAAGTTGCAAAGTTTTTGAACAAGTTCGAGTTGCTCAAAAGTTTTTCAACTTTTCAAAATGTTTAACTCAAAAAATTTGCCGAAAACAAGTTACCGAATCCAAGTCTGACATTCAGGAACTTTTTTTTTCCCCCACCACATACTGAGAATTTTCTTAAAATCTTTTTTTCTCTATGTGAGGCTTAAACTTTTTGGATTTCAGGGTTTTTATTTTTAGATTATATTTCTTTAATTCTTAAAAATTGATGTATAGATAGACCCAGCTTCCTCTTCCAGTGGGGACAGGCATGATCATAAACAATAAGACCTTTTCTGATTACAAATTCCCTTTAACCCTGCTGTTGTCTTCGGTCAAAAACGACCGACCTTGAACTTCAATATTCTTTAAAATATTCAAGATGCGGCTCTGAAACCCGTGGCCGACCGACCCATCCTCATTTAAGTCAATCAACCACAAGTTTCAGAACCGCATCTTGAACACCCCCCAAAAATACCAAAGTTCAAAATAGGTCTCCCCAAACCGAAGACAACAGCAGGGTTTTAAGCCATCCGTGTCTGCCATGTTTGTTCACCTATGATACCTTGGCTATGACTGGGCTTCAAGAAGAATGGTAACTTTACAATACACTGCAATATTATAGTATTTCAATTTCAAGTTCCCTAGGAAAACCAATAAAAATGTAAAGAAAAATAAAAAAAAGACAAAATAAAAATATACAAAAGTTCATATCACAATGTATTCCTTAACATAAATTCTAACAATAAAAGATATTTTTTTATTTATATCAACATGTTCAGAACTTTACAAACTAATAAAATATTGATTATATCATATTTATCCTATACGGTAAAAATTAAATGAAAAAAAAAAATGACAGAATTGCTGTTTTTTGGTCACTTTTCCTTCCCCCAAAAAGGAATACAAAGATTTAAAAGATGTATGAACCTCAAAATGGTCAATGATAAAAAAAAAACTATTGATAGACTGCAGAAAAAATAAGCCTTGATACAAATCTAATGACCAAAAAATAGAAAAGTTACGGAAAGTTGAAGAGGACAAAAGCAAAGAGCGGCTCACGGCCGGCATAAACCTGGAGCCGGTCCTGTATCACCCACTAGTGCAGCTTCTATTAGTCTGATACTGATCGTTACACTAGGCAGAACCTTATTATCCCGTGTTTTATGAATATTATCTACATGAAATAGAGCTAACCCGTCAGAATATAAATGGAAACCCTCCGTCTCATCCAGACAAGTGACACAAAACATATATTTTCTGCAGATAAGCCATTTTCTGAATGATTTCACTAAACTACAAAGTGGTTAAATGGTTATTGTCATCGGGACATAAGTCAGTCGGAGCCCTGGGGTGGGGGGAGAGTTCTTAGCACTAATATGGAAGATTTGTAACTTAATCCTTCACTTACATTTTCTGGTGCTGATTTTCCAGTCTGGGATTTTTCATGGTGAAATGATTACCTGCCTTTTATCAGCAGATTCTCCTGCTTGGTCCTTGGCTGACCTTTCACCTTGCGTTATGTGAATATCACTCCCCTTAGGATTTAAGAGCAGACGAACATTTCATTAGCTTAATTACACAACGCAGATGTTGAGGGTGATTGTACAAATCGATAGCCTAGCTGTATTTTTTTTATTTTAGCTTGCATTTTCAATTTTCCCCCATTTTCTTTGGATGCACTTGCACTTTTTTCAGTGATTTTTTTTTTTTACATCTTATTCCCCAATATTTGTGATAAAAAAATGTTGCATTATGTAAAAAAAAAAGCAATGCTGCTTCAATTTGTTGACACAATATTAGGCGTTCAGCTCATCCTGACAGGTCCACTCCCTGACACCGCCAAAGTCAGCCATTACCAAAGGAGAAACTGCAGAACAATTTTGGTTTTACAAGTGACCACTGGAATTAATGGCCATCCATGTAATATCTAGTCATGTTGAGTTCTGCATTTGATTAAAAGTAGGAGGACCTCATTGGAAATTGGACAACACCTTTAACCCCTTAACGACCGCCGATGTGCCTTTTAACGGCGGCAGTTAAGGGTACTTAAACCACAGCACCGTTACGGCGCTGTGGAAAAAGTGTATAGCGCCGTCGGATTTTCTCTGGGGTCTCGGTTGCCAGGGGTAACCGAGACCCCAAAAAACATGATTCGGGTCGGTTTTTACCAACCCGAGGGTTGCGATCACCGGTAATTAACCGTTTATCGCCGGCCGCAAAAAAAAAGCAAAGCGCAATTTCCCATTTAATTTCTGTTCTCCGATGTGATCACACATCAGAGGACAGAGAAATGGGGTCCCCGATCACTCCCCGATACTCACCTGTCTCCCCAATGCTCCTCGTGACTCCCGATGGGCGCCACAACCTTTTTCCGGGAAAAAAATGGCGGGTGCATGCGCAGTGCGCCCGCCGGCCGGCACCCGGCAGATCTTTGTGTTCTCGGCTGCCAGGGGTAGCCAAGACCCCAAAGAACATGATCGGGGTCGGTTTTTACCTACCCCTGTTTTGCGATCGCCGGTAATCAACCGTTTACCAGCGACCGCAAAAAAAAGAGGTGTGTCCTTCTCTGTCCTCTGATGTGATCGCACATCAGAGGACAGAGAAATAGGGGGATCGGGGACCCTGTTATACTTACCGGTGTCCCTGGGTCCTCCTGCTGCTCCTCCTGGCCGCTGGCTTCTTCCTCCGGGAAGAAAATGGCATGCGCATGGGCAAGTGCGCCTGCCGTGATGTGCCGGCCGGCAGAGGAAGATTCTTCCTCTTGTTTTATTTTGTTCACTGTGAGATCCTATCACAATTATCAAAATAGAAAAAAATAATAAATAACACCCCCCCCCCTTTATCACCCCCTTAGTTAGGAAAAAAACAATAAAATAAAAAAAAGTGTATTTCCATACCCATTAGGGTTAGGGTTAGGGTTGGTGCTAAAGTTAGGGTTAGCGTTGGGGCTAAAGTTAGAGTTAGGGCTAGTGTTAGGGTTGGGGCTAAAGTTTGGGCTAGGGTTAGGGTTGGGGCTAAAGTTAGGGTTAGGGCTAGGGTTAGGGTTGGTGCTAAAGTTAGGGTTGGTGCTAAAGTTAGGGTTAGGGTTGGGGCTAAAGTTAGGGATGGGATTACGGTTAGGGTTGGCATTAGGGTTTAGGTTAGAGTTGGTGTTAGGGTTGGCATTACGGTTAGGGTTGGGATTAGGGTTAGGTTTGGGATTAGGGTTAAGGTTAGGGTTGGGATTAGGGTTAGGGGTATATTTTTGGATTAGGGTTGGGATTAGGGTTAGGTTTGAGGTTAGGGTTTTGATTATGATTAGAGGTGTGTTGGGCTTAGGGATTTGGTTAGGGTTAAGGTTGGAATTAGGGGTGTTTTGGCATTAGGGTTGTGATTAGGGTTATGGTTGGGATTAGGGTTAGGGGTGTGTTTGGGGTTAGGATTGGTGTTAGAATTGGGGGGTTTCCACTGTTTAGGTACATCAGGGGGTCTCCAAAAGTGACAGCCAATTTGGTGCTCAAAAAGTCAAATGGTGCTCCCTCCCTTCTGAGCTCTGCCGTGCGCCCAAACAGTGGTTTACCCCCACATATGGCAAATCAATGTACTCAGGACTAATTGGACAACAACTTTTGGGGTCCAGTTTCTCCTGTTACCCTTGCAAAGATAAAAAAAATTGTGGGCTAAAAAATAATTTTTGTGGAAAAAAAATGATTTTTTATTTTCACGGCTCTGCGTCAAACTTCTGTGAAGCACTTGGGCATTCAAAATGCTCACCACATATCTAGATAAGTTCCTTGGGGGTTCTAGTTTCCAAGATAGGGTCACTTGTGGGGGGTTTCTACTGTTTAGGTACATCAGGGGCTCTGAAAATGCAACATGACGCCCACAGACCATTCCATCAAAGTCTGCATTTTAAAACGTCACTACTAGGGTTGAGTGAAACGGGTCGGCCAGATTCAGAAGTCGCCGACTTTTGGCAAAGTCGGGTTTCATGAAACCCGACCCGACCCCTGTGTGGGGTCGGCCATGAAGTCGGCGATCTTCTGATACAGAGTTCCGATATGTTTAAGATATCGGGAATCGGTATCGGAATTCATATTTAAGTGTAAAATAAAGAATAAAAATAAAAAAATATCGATATACTTACCCTCGGACGCGCCCTGGTTCTCACCGGCAGCCTTCCTTCCTAAGAATGAGCGCCTGAAGGGCCTTCGATGACGTTGCGGCTTGTGATTGGTCGCGTGAGCTGTCACATGGGCGTCACGTGACCAATCACAAGCCGCGAAGTCATCTAAGGTCCTTCAGGCGCTAATTCTTAGGAAGGAAGCATCCGAGGACGCGTCCGAGGGTGAGTATATTCCTAATAGGTATATACTCACCCTCGGACGCGCCCTGGTTCTAACCCGCAGCCTTCCTTCCTAAGAGTCAGCGCCTGAAGGACCTTAGATGACGTCACGGCTTGAGATTGGTCGCGTAACGCCCATGTGACTGCTCACGCGACCAATCACAAGCCGCGATGTCATCGAAGGTCCTTCAGGCGCTCATTCTTAGGAAGGAAGGCTGCCGGTGAGAACCAGGGCGCGTCCGAGGGTAAGTATATCAATATTTTTTATTTTGATTCTTTATTTTACACTTAAATATGGATCCCAGGGCCTGAAGAAGAGTTTCCTCTCCTTCAGACCCTGGGAACCATTAGAAACCCAATGCACTGCATTGGGTTTCGTGTTTCGGCCGACCCCGACCCCGACTTTTCTATAGGATCGGCCGATTTCACTCGACCCGACTTTTGAAAAAGTCGCGTTTCGTGAAACCCGACCCGATCCTATAAAAAGAAAAGTCGCTCAATCCTAGTCACTACTTCCCTTCCGAGCCCTGATGTGTGCCCAAACAGTGGTCCCCCCACATATAGGGTATCAGCATGCTCAGGACAAATTGGACAACAAATTTTGGGGTCCAATTTCTCCTGTTACCCTTAGGAAAATAAAAAATTGGGGGCTACAAAAATCATTTTTGTGGAAATTTTTTTTTTAATTTTCACGACTATGCGTTATAAACTTCTGTGAAGCACTTGGGAGTTCAAAGTGCTCACCACACATCTAGATAAGTTCCTTGGGGGGTCTAGTTTACAAAAAGGGTCACTTGTGGGGGGTTTCTACTGTTTAGGTACATCAGGGGCTCTGCAAACACAGCATAACGCCCACAGGTCATTATATCAAAGTCTGCATTCCAAAACGGCGCTTCCCTTCCGAGCTCTGCCGTGCGCCCAAACAGTGGTCCCACCCCACATATGGGGTATCAGTGTGCTCAGCATAAATTGCACAATAAATTTTGGTGTCCAATTTCTCCTGTTATCCTTGTGAAAGTAAAACTTTGGGGGTGAAAAGATCGTTTTTGTGGAAAAAATATGATTTTTTATTTTCATGGCTCTACATTATAAACTTCTGTGAAGCAGTTGGGCGCTCCAAGTGCTCACCACACATCTAGATAAGTTCCTTGTGGGGTCTAGTTTCCAAAATGGGGTCACTTGTGGGGGGTTTCTAATGTTTAGATACATCAGGAGCTCTGCAAATGCAATATGACGCCTGCAGACCATTCCATCAAAGTCTGCATTTTAAAACGTCACTTCCCTTCCGAGCCCCGATGTGCGCCCAAACAGTGGTTTACCCCCACATATGGGGTATCAGCGTACTCAGGGCAAACTGGACAACAAATTTTGGGGTTCAATTTCTCCTGTTACCCTTGAGAAAATAAAAAATTGCGAGCTAAAAAATCATTTTTGAGGAGAAAATTTTGGGGTTTCAAAGTGCTCACCATACATCTAGATAAGTTCCTTAAGGGGTCTAGTTTTCAAAATCGTGTCACTTGTAGGGGGTTTCCATTGTTTAGGTATATCAGGGGCTTACCAAACACGACATGACCCCCTCATATCGGGTATTCAGGAGAAATTGCACAACAAATTTTGTGGTTCATTTTCTCTTTTTACACTTGTGAAAATAAAAAAAATTGGTTCTGAAGTAAGATGTTTGCAAAAAAAAGTATTTTCTGTCATGTACACCCAGGGCTGCCACTAGAAATTTCGGGGCCCCATACTGGCAAAATTTTCGGGGCCCCCTTGAGACTCCGCCCAGGCTCCACCCCAGCCCCGCCTCCAGGCTCCACCCCTTGAACTGTCCACAGTCCCACCGCTCTCTCTTGGAAAAACTCCACTTCTCACCAATCACACATTAACAGTTCCCATCACCAGATCACACATACAGGTCCTTCTCAAAAAATTAGCATATAGTGTTAAATGTCATTATTTACCATAATGTAATGATTACAATTAAACTTTCATATATTATAGATTCATTATCCACCAACTGAAATTTGTCAGGTCTTTTATTGTTTAAATACTGATGATTTTGGCATACAACTCCTGATAACCCAAAAACCCTGTCTCAATAAATTAGCATATTTCACCCATCCAATCAAATAAAAGTGTTTTTTAATAACAAACAAAAAAACCATCAAATAATTATGTTCAGTTATGCACTCAATACTTGGTCGGGAATCCTTTGGCAGAAATGACTGCTTCAATGCGGCGTGGCATGGAGGCAATCAGCCTGTGACACTGCTGAGATGTTATGGAGGCCCAGGATGCTTCAATAGCGGCCTTAAGCTCATCCAGAGTGTTGGGTCTTGCGTCTCTCAACTTTCTCTTCACAATATCCCACAGATTCTCTATGGGGTTCAGGTCAGGAGAGTTGCCAGGCCAATTGAGCACAGTAATACCATGGTCAGTAAACCATTTACCAGTGGTTTTGGCACTGTGAGCAGGTGCCAGGTCGTGCTGAAAAATGAAATCTTCATCTCCATAAAGCATTTCAGCCGATGGAAGCATGAAGTGCTCCAAAATCTCCTGATAGCTAGCTGCATTGACCCTGCCCTTGATGAAACACAGTGGACCAACACCAGCAGCTGACATGGCACCCCACACCATCACTGACTGTGGGTACTTGACACTGGACTTCAGGCATTTTGGCATTTCCTTCTCCCCAGTCTTCCTCCAGACTCTGGCACCTTGATTTCCGAATGACATGCAAAATTTGCTTTCATCAGAAAAAAGTACTTGGGACCACTTAGCAACAGTCCAGTGCTGCTTCTCTGTAGCCCAGGTCAGGCGCCTCTGCCGCTGTTTATGGTTCAAAAGTGGCTTTACCTGGGGAATGCGGCACCTGTAGCCCATTTCCTGCACACCAGACTCAGTCCACTGCTTCCTCAGGTTCCCCAAGGTCTGGAATCGGTCCTTCTCCACAATCTTCCTCAGGGTCCGGTCTCCTCTTCTCGTTGTACAGCGTTTTCTGCCACATTGTTTCCTTCCAACAGACTTACCATTGAGGTGCCTTGATACAGCACTCTGGGAACAGCCTATTTGTTGAGAAATTTCTTTCTGGGTCTTACCCTCTTGCTTGAGGGTGTCAATGATGGCCTTCTTGACATCTGTCAGGTCGCTAGTCTTACCCATGATGGGGGTTTTGAGTAATGAACCAGGCAGGGAGTTTATAAAAGCCTCAGGTATCTTTTGCATGTGTTTAGAGTTAATTAGTTGATTCAGAAGATTAGGGTAATAGGTCGTTTAGAGAACCTTTTCTTGATATGCTAATTTATTGAGACAGGTTTTTTGGGTTATCAGGAGTTGTATGCCAAAATCATCAGTATTTAAACAATAAAAGACCTGACAAATTTCAGTTGGTGGATAATGAATCTATAATATATGAAAGTTTAATTGTCATCATTACATTATGGTAAATAATGAAATTTAACACTATATGCTAATTTTTTGAGAATGACCTGTATAGCAGGCAGCTTTTGTTTTGGCCAAAAGATTTTTTAAGCCACCACCATAACACGGTAGACACTTTTGGCCGGGCCCTACTCTGCTGTAACCTATTAAATATTTGTTAAAATATGCAATACAATTTAGGTATATTTTTATTTATTTTTCAATTTTTAAAATGCCCAATAATATCACATAGAAGGAACAAATACCACAACACCATGACCAGACCACATATTACCACCACAGTGATCGAATAATATCACATACAAGGAACAAATACCACAACACCATGTCCAGACCACATATTACCATCACATAGTGACTGAATACTACAATTCTGATCAGTAATTTTTAAAAAAGCACCATACTATCACCATAAGTGCCATTATACACAGGAGATCTGTACTTAGTATGCAGTGTCTGTGTACAGATAATATAGTGATCACTAGTGAAATTATACACAGGAGCTCTGTATACAGTGTATAGTGTCAGTGTATAGGTAACACACTGACTCACCAGTGACGTCTCTAGGTGAAGTCCTTCATCTTTCATCCAGCACAGACCGCCATCATTTCATCCAGCCAGGACTTCTCTCTGCAGGAAATAACACAGTTATCTCGAGCTCCGCTTGCAGAACACATTACTTAATTTTTCACAACTTCTACATTACACCACATGAAGAAGGCGACATAGTATCACTCTATACAGTAACAGGACCGCCCCCCATTTAAAACAGTATACTCAAAAAATAAAATAAATACATCACTGCAGTAATAATATCCCTAAATTAGCCCCTATGGTATTAATAATATCACCCAGCCTGGCCCCGTGTGTCTCATTCCTGGCGTCAGCCAGATATTCTCCCATCCTGCCCTCATGAGTATCCATTCTGCCCCATATGATCTCCTTATCCTGCCCCATATGATCGCCCCATGTGATCTCTCCATCCTGCCCCATCTGTCTCCATCATATCCATCCTACCCCATGATCCTGCACGATCTGTCTCCAATTCTGCCCCCAGTGTCTCCAATCATGCCCCATGTCTCCATTCTGCCCCCTATGTCTCCAACCATGCCCCCATGTCTGCAATCCTGACACTTGTCTCCAATCATGCCCCCTGTGTCTCCATTCTGCCCCATCTGTCTCCAATCCTGCCCCATCTGTCTCCAGTCATGCCCCCATGTCTTTCATCCTGCCCCGTGTCTCCAATCATGCCCCGTATCTCCATTCTGCCCCGTGTCTCGCATTCTGCCCCTGGGTCTCACAGTCTGCCCCTGGGTCCAGCATTCTGCACCTGTCACTGTGTCCAGCATTCTGCCCCTGTCACTGTGTCCAGCATTCTGCCCCTGTCACTGTGTCCAGCATTTCTGCCCCACTGTGTCCAGCATTTCTGCCCCACTGTGTCCAGCATTTCTGCCCCACTGTGTCCAGCATTTCTGCCCCACTATGTCCAGCATTTCTGCCCCACTGTGTCCAGCATTTCTGCCCCTGTGTGTGTCCAGCATTTCTGCCCCACTGTGTCCAGCATTTCTGCCCCACTGTGTCCAGCATTTCTGCCCCACTGTGTCCAGCATTTCTGCCCCTGTCACTGTGTCCAGCATTCTGTCCCACTGTGTCCAGCATTTCTGCCCCACTGTGTCCAGCATTTCTGCCCCACTGTGTCCAGCATTTCTGCCCCACTGTGTCCAGCATTTCTGCCCCACTGTGTCCAGCATTTCTGCCCCACTGTGTCCAGCATTTCTGCCCCACTGTGTCCAGCATTTCTGCCCCACTGTGTCCAGCATTTCTGCCCCTGTGTGTCCAGCATTCTGCCCCACTGTGTCCACCATTCTGCCCCTGTGTGTCCACCATTCTGCCCCTGTGTGTCCACCATTCTGCCCCACTGTGTCCAGCATTTCTGCCCCACTGTGTCCAGCATTCTGCCCCACTGTGTCCACCATTCTGCCCCACTGTGTCCAGCATTTCTGCCCCACTGTGTCCGGCATTTCTGCCCCTGTGTGTCCAGCATTCTGCCCCACTGTGTCCACCATTCTGCCCCTGTGTGTCCAGCATTTCTGCCCCTGTGTGTCCATCATCCTGCCCCCCGGATCGCAGCAGCTCTCAAAGAAAAAAAAAAAACACAACTTCTTACCTGGCCAAGCTCCAGCGCCGGGTGAAGCTCCCTCTCCAGGCTCCACACAGACGCACTCGCCGCCGGGCCCGGCGGCTGACAATGACGTCAGACGCCGGCGACGCCGGCGAGTGCGCACTGCGGCCCTATTCAGCCGCCAGCCTCAGACTGGCTGGCGGCTGTTAACTATTGACGTGCGGGCCCGCACGTCAATAGTGTGCCGCTGCCGCAGCGCCTGCAGGGGGGGGCCCGGTGACCAGATGAGACGGGGCCCGATGCGGGCCCCCTCTGCTCACCGGGCCCCATACGCCAGTCACGGCTGTCATGCCCTGATGGCGGCCCTGTGTACACCTCTCAAAGTGACTTTAAATCTGATATGGTCCCTAAATAAAATGGTTTTGTACATTTTGTTGTAAAAATGAGAAATCGCTGGTCAAATTTTAACCCTTATAACTTCCTAACAACAAAAAAAATTTGTTTCCAAAATTGTGCTGATGTAAAGTAGACATGTGGGAAATGTTATTTATTAACTATTTTTCGTGACATATCTCTCTGATTTAAGGGCATAAAAATTCAAAGTTTGAAAATTGCAAAATTTTAAAAATTTTCGCCATATTTCCATTTTTTTCATAAATAATCGCAAGTAATATCGAAGAAATGTTACCACTAACATGAAGTACAATATGTCACGAAAAAACAATCTCAGAATCAGCGGGATCCGTTAAAGCGTTCCAGAGTTATAATAACCTCATAAAAATGTAAAAATTGGCTCTGTCATTAAGTACCAAATTGGCTCTGTCACTAAGGGGTTAAAATCCAAAAGAACATGGCCAGCCAAAGCAAATTCAATGAGCAGTAATTGGATATCAGGCTTCACTTTTGATTATTAGTAACTTCTAAACTCTTATGAATCTGAGGAAAAAGGAATGGATGGAAGGTTACCTCCAGGGAGGACAAGAGAATGGGTGGAACCTTAGTTACAGGGAAGTAAAGGGGAATGGATGGAAGCTTAGCTCCAATGGGGAAAGAGGAATGGGTGGAAGCTTAGTTACAGGGAAGAAAAGGGGAATGAATGGAACCTTAGCTCCAGGGAGGAAAGAGGAATGGATGGAAGCTTAGCTCCAATGGGGAAAGAGGAATGGATGGAAGCTTAGCTCCAATGGGGAAAGAGAATGGATGGAAGCTTAGCTCCAATGGGGAAAGAGGAATGGATGGAAGCTTAGCTCCAATGGGGAAAGAGGAATGGAAGGAAGCTTAGCTCCAATGGGGAAAGAGGAATGGATGGAAGCTTAGCTCCAATGGGGAAAGAGGAATGGAAGGAAGCTTAGCTCCAATGGGGAAAGAGGAATGGATGGAAGCTTAGCTCCAATGGGGAAAGAGGAATGGAAGGAAGCTTAGCTCCAATGGGGAAAGAGGAATGGATGGAAGCTTAGCTCCAATGGGGAAAGAGGAATGGATGGAAGCTTAGCTCCAATGGGGAAAGAGGAATGGAAGGAAGCTTAGCTCCAATGGGGAAAGAGGAATGGATGGAAGCTTAGCTCCAATGGGGAAAAGGGAATGGAAGGAAGCTTAGCTCCAGGGAGGTAAAGGGAATGGATGGAAGCTTAGCTCCAGGGAGGAAAAGAGAATGGATGGAAGCTTAGCTCCAATGGGGAGAAGTGAATGGATGGAAGCTTAGCTCCAGGGAGGTAAAGGGAATGGATGGAAGCTTAGCTCCAGGAAGGTAAAGGGAATGGATGGAAGCTTAGCTCCAGGGAGGAAAAGGGAATGGAAGGAAGCTTAGCTCCAATGGGGAAAGAGGAATGGATGGAAGCTTAGCTCCAATGGGGAAAGAGGAATTTATGGAAGCTTAGCTCCAGGGAGGAAAAAAGAATGGATGGAAGCTTAGCTCCAATGGGGAGAAGTGAATGGATGGAAGCTTAGCTCCAGGGAGGTAAAGGGAATGGAAGGAAGCTTAGCTCCAATGGGGAAAGAGGAATGGATGGAAGCTTAGCTCCAGGGAGGAAAAGGGAATGGAAGGAAGCTTAGCTCCAATGGGGAAAGAGGAATGGATGGAAGCTCAGCTCCAATGGGGAGAAGTGAATGGATGGAAGCTTAGCTCCAGGGAGGAAAGGGAATGGATGGAAGCTTAGCTCCAAGGAGGTAAAGGGAATGGGTGGAAGATTAGCTCCAGTGAAAAAATGGAATGGATGGAAGCTTAGATTTTTAGAAAAAAAGGAGACCTTTTTTTCTTTGAGGATTTCACATTGAACTTGGTCCAAAAAAATCAGGTGATAGGTGCGAGTATAAGAAGCCTCGATGGTCTGTTGTAATTTCAGGGTAAAGTTCTAGCCTTCAGCATCCTCACCTTGTAATGATCCTATGTTATACATGAATGGGTTGGGTTCGCCTGAATGAGAGAGTTAAAGGCATAGTTCCATCTCTAAGATTCTATCCCAATATGTAGTAGGTGTAATAAAATAGTATTAGCAAATACTTTCAATTCGAAATGTTGTATAATTCTTCTGATTAGCTATGCCTCTTACCCCATGTACAGGTAATTGCCTTGGCTTAGGATTCCATGGTTACGACCACTCATATATTGACAGACAGTTGTTAGTGGTTGTAACCATGGAAATCTAAGCTGCTGCAATACCCTGCATATGGGGTTAGTGAAATTGAGAGTCAGAAGAACTATACTACATTTCTAATTGGAGGTATTTGCAAATAATATTATTACATATTGGGATATGATTTTAGGAATACCCCTCTAAAGACCCCATATACATTATATTAAAGTTCTCCAAACTCAAAGATTTTGGTAGAACCGGCCACGGCCAACATCTAATGTGCATGATAGATGATGTTGGGAGAAAGAAGAATTGGGCATGAAAAATTTTAATCCTCATTTTTCTTGTTTTACCAAAAAATAAGTTGCCTGACTTCTCTTTCCCCATTAAAAACACATGAGTGTGCATTCAACCCCAAATTTCATGCACAAGGGGGAGATAGAAAAAATAGCTGTCAGCCGAACAAACACGAGTCTGAGTGTAAGACCTCCCTCCATGACATCACTGTGCCACATGAGAAGGAACTACTAATCAAAAAAATGCCCCCAAAATATGAGCTGTTTTTAATTTCTCACTTTGTTACAAAATATTTTAAACATTTTCTCGAATGTATCGGATATTTCTTTCTATTGATTACCAGAGTTTAAGACTTATTAGATTATGTATTCGAGCCCGGAAGTTTTCAACTGGCCGAAACTACAACAGTGACATCTATAGGTAGAATGCAGATCCCGTGGTCGGAAAATAAAATGTTATTTTAATGCTAATAGTAATGATATTCTAACTATTATTATTGTTAATATTATATTATATATATATTTTTTAAGACCTCTATCCTATTCTTCAAAAACTGGAAAATAGTTTAACGGCTGAGGAATTTTTAATTACGAGTTAAAAAAAATAAGTTACTAATGAAGATTATGAAAATAATAATTATTAGGTCCCACGATATCCGTCCTACGACACCTTCTTCTGTATACAGTATCCATTGTGGCTTTGGCTCAAAAAAATGTATGGGGCTGCACCATAGAAAAAAATTTCGGGCAAATGTATTTAACCCCTTAGTGACCAAGTGAATTTTTACAATTCTGACCACTGTCAATTTATGAGGTTACAGCTTTGGAACGCTTCAACAGATTCCACTGATTCTGAGAGTTTTTTTTTTTTTTTCCGTGACATATTGTACTTCATGTTAGTGGGTTTATTAATGAAAAAAAAATGAAATTTTGCAAAAGTTTTCAAAATTTTCTAACTTTTAATTTTTGTGCCCAATCAGAGAGATATGCCACACAAAATAGTTAATAAATAACATTACCCACATGTTAACTTTACATCAGCACAAATTAAGAAATGTATATTTTTTTGTTAGGAAGTTATAAGGGTTAAAAGTTGAACGTCGATTTCTCATTTTTCCAACAAAATTTACAAAACCATTTTTTTTAGGTACCACATCACATTTGAAGTGACTTTTGGGGGGTCAATATGACAGAAAATACCAAAAAGTGACACCATTCTAAAAACTGCACCCCTCAAGGTGCCGAAAACCACATTCAAGAAGTTTATTAACTCTTCAGGTGCTTCACGAGAACTAAAGGAATGTGGAAGGAAAAAAATTAACATTTAAGTTTTTTCACAAAAAAATTTACTTTAGACCTAAACGTGATTATTTTCACAAGGGTATCAGGAGAAAATTGACCGCAAAATGTGTTGTGCAATTTCTCCTGAGTAAACCGATACCCCGTGTGTGGGAGAAAGCCACTGTTTGGGCGCATGGCAAGGCTCAGAACGGAGGGAGCACCGTTTGACTTTTTGAACACAAAATTGGCTGGAATCGATGGCTGGCAGCATGTCGCATTTGGAGACCCCCATGTTGTGCCTAAACAGTGCCTAAACAGTGGAAAGCCCCCAATTCTAACTCCAACCCTATCACAGCCCTAACCCCAACACACCCTTAACCCTAATCCCAACCACAACCCCAACCCTAAGCATAACACCATTCTAACCCCAACACTACAACCCTATCCCCAACACCACAACCGTAACCCCTCCCGTAATCCCAACCCTAACCCTAGACCCAACCCTAACTGCAAAGAATGGAAAAAAAATACTATTTTTTTATTTTATTATTTTTATCTAAGGCGGTGAGAAAGGGGGGATTTGATTTACCATTTTTTTTTATTTCGATCACTGTGATAGACCATATCACAGTGATATCACAGTGATCGAAATGAACCAATAGGAAAAGTCTCCTAATGTTGCGAGGTACCACATGTGCCCTCCCATTTTCTTCCAGGAAGATGACACGGAGGACTCGGGGACAGAGCCGGAGGGTTCGGGGACGGCAGATGTACCGGTGGGGTCAGAGGACCCCATTTCTCTATCCTCTGTTATGCTAGATCATACCAGAAGAGAAATGGAAAATCAGACTTTTTTTTTTTGTTTTGTGATCGCCGTTATTCGGAGAATAACCGCTATCACGTCACTGGGGACGGTAAAACCCCACCCGAATAATGTTCTCTAGGGTCTCGGCTAACTCTGGTAGCTGAGACCCTGGAGATTTTCTAACGTTGGTGAGCCCTATGCACTAATTTTTCAGCGCCATTAAAAAAGCAGCACTGAGGAATAAGAACCCTTAACTGCCACCGTTTAAAAGGCGTATCGGCGGTCGTTAAGGGGTTAAAAAGCAACCGTTGTTTTATTTATTTTATTCATGAATCAATATACAAGTGAAGATAAGATATATTGCAGGGGTTTTTTTATTTTTATTTTTATCAGAGAAATCTGCTTCTTTCTCCTCCTGGATTGATCTTTCGCTATCAATTTATGAGTAAGATCTGTAGAATCTGTCTTCTGTAAAGAGAAATTTTCGCATTGCTGAGATGGGAAATGACCATTGCTGCTCATAAGATTCTATGACGGAGGGAGGAGCCAGAACAGACATTCTGCTGCAAGTTCTCCTGAAATGACCTTACACTTTAAAGTATAACTGTTGTTTCAGATGAACTTGCAGCAGAATATCTGTTTCCCCTCTCCATAGAATATTATGAGAAGCAGCAGCAGAATATCTGTTTCCCCTCTCCATAGAATATTATGAGAAGCAGCAGCAGAATATCTGTTTCCCCTCTCCATAGAATATTATGAGAAGCAGCAGCAGAATATCTGTTTCCCCTCTCCATAGAATATTATGAGAAGCAGCAGCAGCAGAATATCTGTTTCCCCTCTCCATAGAATATTATGAGAAGCAGCAGCAGAATATCTGTTTCCCCTCTCCATAGAATATTATTATATACTCAGTAAAGTGAAAACCTGTATACACACAAGACACATTTTTCTTAAGATTTCCGAATTTTGAGAATGAATGATGAGTCCAGGAGGAAAAAGAAGCAAATTTCTCTGATAAGATATATCACAGAGTTTCTTATTTTCCTGTATACTATTGATTTATGAATAAAAATGAAAACGATGGAGACTCTTTAAATTAGTCTGGTATGCCACATAAACCGCAATATATTTGATATCTGAAAGGTTCCCCAATCTTTAGCTACAAGCTCTAATCTGTTGGCTCAGTAGGCCCCCTACCGGATTATCCAACACGAAAAAAAGCACGACCGCACGGCTGCTGCCGGATCAAGGACTGGCAGCGGTCCCTCCAGTTATAAGCGTGAGCCTGACATCACGGTAGAGGTGTTCGTATAGAAAAAAGTAAACCATCAGGAAATATGAAGAACAATACGGCAACACTCACCGGTCCATGTGTGGTACAAATTCTTTGTTGCAGCCTTAAAAAGCCATCTCGTTCATGGCCCGGGACGGTGGAACAGGAAAGGAGGTGAGCAGGCTGTGACGACGGCCGTTTCGTGCCTACGTAAGCACTTTAACGGGACCCGTTGAAGCGCTGACGTAGGGGCTAAACGGCTGTCGTCACATCCTGCTCACCTCCTTTCCTGTTCCACCGTCCCGGTCTGTGAACGAGATGGCTTTTTAAGGCTGCAATAAAGAATTTGTACGACACTTGGACCGGTGAGTGTTGCCGTATTGTTCTTCATATCCCCTACCGGATTATGTTTGATACCCATCTGAGTTGATACCCGTTGAAGCGCTGACGTAGGGGCGAAACGGCTGTCGTCACATCCTGCTCACCTCCTTTCCTGTTCCATCGTCCTGGGCCGTGAACGAGATGGCTTTTTAAGGCTGCAATAAAGAATTTGTACGACACTTGGACTGGTGAGCGTTGCCGTATTGTTCTTCATATCCCCTACCGGATTATGTTTGATACCCGTCTGACTGTTGGCAAGGGACCAGATTTGTTTTATAAAGGGGGCTGGTTGACTGCTCATTTCTCCTTCTCTGACTATCCATTGGCTGTGATGAAGAAGCCCCCTTCATACCCAGCACTGGTCTTGATGAAACGCTGTCTTACGTCAGACGCAAATCAAAAGAAGCCAAGATCGAAGCTTGTGGCTGAAGGTCAGAGCAGCTCTCAGAAGTCAAAAATATTAGTTGTAAAGTTGAGCAAAATGATTTGCAGGACTCTGGTCCAGTGTCCCCGTCGCTACTCCATGACAGATCAGGGCAATAGGCTTCTTTCTTCTGGACAACCCCATTTAATTGTGCCTTTTTATTAAAAAGTAGCTCAATTGAATATAATTTTTTCTCTTTCTTCCTCGAATACTATCATAATATAAATATTGTGCTCGCTCTGGGGTTGCCATGATAGCATCAATAATGTCAGTTCAGGTAGACGTTATGTCATGTGACCTTAACTCGTAAGAAGACAGCTGACACTACCATGACAACCCCAGAGCAAGCATAATATTTACAACAACCATGAGATCAGGAGAAGAACAAGCAAAAAATCAGCAACCATGTATTATTATGGTGTTTATACTCCCCCCATCGATGAATTTGCTGTAAAGGTTATAAAATTTTCTTGAGCCTGGATAGTATCAAATGTTTGAAAAGAAATAAAAATGCATACACTTTCTGACTTTTAAAATTCTTTGCTTGATCTGAGAAGTGGAAATGTTGTAAATTGGCAATACTAGGGATTTTAATTAGGAGATTTATTATTCGGGAGGGGGTATACTTATCTTTTTATACTCCTAGTTCTAAGGGGTTGTCAGTTACCAGTGAATTAGTACCTCCTGGCACAGAAAATCAGCACATCTCTAGAGAAGGGTGGATGTTATCCAGACTGGTCAGGCTGTTGGCTCATAGATTTTTGTGGACGTCTAGATAGTACCATATAATACTGCTCTTATTTGGGAGCAGAACGTTTTGTTTTTATTATGTCTCTAATCTATAATATAACTGGAGATGTGTCCTTCTGTCCGACGCCTCCAGCACCTGCGCTGTGTGGGGCCCGAGTCAGCGCATACTGCACTGCAGCGCCATTTTATTGGACAGGAGGTGGCAGTGCTCTCTGATGTGATTGGGGCCATCCCCACGTTGTCGGCTCTGCGGCAGTGGCTTCTCCAGCGGTGATGAGGAGACTGACGTGTACTTTGCTGCCGGTGAGTCTCCGGGACTGTGGATACCGCACCTCCCGGCCGGTGGTGATGAGGAGACCAACGTGTTGCGCTGCGGGTGAGACTCCGGGACCATGGATATCGCACCTCCTGGCCGGCGGTGATGAGGAGACTGGCCTGTGCTGCGCTGCCGGTGAGACACTGGGACTGTGGATACAGCACCTCCCGGCTGGCAGTGATGAGGAGACTGGCATGTGCTGCGCTGCGGGTGAGACTCCAGGACTATGGATACCTCACCTCCTGGCAGGCGGTGATGAGGAGACTGGCGTGTGCTGCACTGCCGGTGAGACACCGGGACTGTGAATACTGCACCTCCCGGCCGGTGATGATGAGGAGACCGGCATGTGCTGTGCTGCCGGTGAGACACTGGGACTGTGGATACCGCACCTCCCGGCTGGCGGTGATGAGGAGACCGGCATGGACTGTGCTGCGGGTGAGACTTCGGGACTATGGATATCGCACCTCCTGGCCGGCGGTGATGAGGAGTCTGGCCTGTGCTGCGGGTGAGACTCCGGGACTATGGATATTGCACATCCTGGCCGGCGGTGATGAGGAGACTGGCCTGTGCTGTGCTGCCGGTGAGACACTGGGACTGTGGATACCGCACCTCCCGGCTGGCGGTGATGAGGAGACCGGCATGGACTGTGCTGCGGGTGAGACTTCGGGACTATGGATATCGCACCTCCTGGCCGGCGGTGATGAGGAGACTGGCCTGTGCTGTGCTGCCGGTAAGACACTGGGACTGTGGATACCGCACCTCCCGGCTGGCGGTGATGAGGAGACTGGAATGTGCTGCGGGTGAGACTCCGGGACTATGGATATCGCACCTCCTGGCCGGCGGTGATGAGGAGACTGGCCTGTGCTGTGCTGCCGGTGAGACACTGGGACTGTGGATACCGCACCTCCCGGCTGGCGGTGATGAGGAGACCGGCATGGACTGTGCTGCGGGTGAGACTTCGGGACTATGGATATCGCACCTCCTGGCCGGCGGTGATGAGGAGACTGGCCTGTGCTGTGCTGCCGGTAAGACACTGGGACTGTGGATACCGCACCTCCCGGCTGGCGGTGATGAGGAGACTGGAATGTGCTGCGGGTGAGACTCCGGGACTATGGATATCGCACCTCCTGGCCGGCGGTGATGAGGAGACTGGCCTGTGCTGTGCTGCCGGTGAGACACTGGGACTGTGGATACCGCACCTCCCGGCTGGCGGTGATGAGGAGACTGGAATGTGCTGCGGGTGAGACTCCGGGACTATGGATATCGCACCTCCTGGCCGGCGGTGATGAGGAGACTGGCGTGTGCTGCACTGCCGGTGAGACACCGGGACTGTGAATGCTGCACCTCCCGGCCGGTGGCGATGAGGAGACCGGCATGTGCTGCGCTGTGGTTGAGACTCCGGGACTATGGATACCGCACCTCCTGGCCGGCGGTGATGAGGAGACTGGCGTGTGCTGCACTGCCGGTGAGACACCGGGACTGTAAATACTGCACCTCCCGGCCGGTGGTGATGAGGAGACCGGCATGTGCTGCGCTGTGGGTGAGACTCCGGGACTATGGATACCGCACCTCCTGGCCGGCGGTGATGAGGAGACTGGCCTGTGCTGCGCTGCCGGTGAGACACCGGGACTGTGGATACCGCACCTCCCAGCCGCCATTCACTATTTAGACAAGACAGCACAAGCATCAGGAAGGAGTGTATGTGGAGTGCGAATTCACATATACATTGTCTTCAATAAAATGGCAGTGGATATCGCAGTAAGAGTATGTGCTGACTCCGGAGCCGTTTTAATGAAGTAGTGTACTACAACATCAACATAGCAGTGCGCATGCGCTGGCCATAGAGATAATGGCAATAGGCAGTGCGTGCACACTGCTATATTGATGTTGTAGTGCATTGCTTCAATAAAATGGTGCCAGAGTCAGCGCGGGCGCATACCGCAATCTCCGGCACTATGCTATATTATTGAACTGTTTAAAAAAAATTGCTCCGTAAATGTACCAATAAAAATGCTCACCTCCCGGGCGTTGAGTGGGTTCAATAGCTAGTTAATATTTATACTTGCATAGCACCAATATGGAAACAGTAGATAATGTAGCTGAAGTTTTCCATACATTGGGCATATGGGCAAAATGGAAAGGATAGGAAGAAATTGATTATATTCCACCAATGTATCGGTTGGAAAAAAGCGGAAGGACAATTGGCTGCAGCGCTGTGGACGTGAAATTTGAACAAAGGTTTCTTTGGGCTCGCCAAAGAAATTGGTCTCTTCCTTCTAAAAGGAAAGTACACAAGTTCACAGATCATGTCACTGTGTTGTTCTTTTATGTCCTCACCCAGTGATGTATGTTCTCAAAGTCCTCTGTCCATATCAGCAGTTGTTAAGCATCGCAGCTGGATGTTACTGGTGAAGCGAGGCAGATACCCTGGAGCGAGGTAGACTGTAATGGATGGATGGCAGCAGAAGGAGTAGAGTAGTAGACCACAAGGAAGCCAGAGACCCTGACAAGTACGTCTGGTTGGAAAGAGTTGGGATACTGGCATAGTAGGGAGAACTTGTCAAAGTAGCAGAGCTCAGCAATGTAGCATTGTTGAGAAGGTCAAGAGACTTTGTAGAAATTAGGAACATAAGAATCACGGGGCCTTAAAGCTCTCCACACAGTAGGAAGGCCACAGAGTCCCCACATACAGTATGATGCTCCCACAGCACTCCACACAGTAGGAAGGCCACACAGTCCCCACATACAGTATGATGCCCCCACAGCGCTCCACACAGTAGGAAGGCCACACAGTCCCCACATACAGTATGATGCCCCCACAGCGCTCCACACAGTAGGAAGGCCACAGAGTCCCCACATACAGTATGATGCTCCCACAGCACTCCACACAGTAGGAAGGCCACACAGTCCCCACATACAGTATGATGCTCCACACAGTAGAAAGGCCACACAGTCCCCACATACAGTATGATGCTCCCACAGCACTCCACACAGTAGGAAGGCCACACAGTCCCCACATACAGTATGATGCCCCCACAGCGCTCCACACAGTAGGAAGGCCACACAGTCCCCACATACAGTATGATGCCCCCACAGCGCTCCACACAGTAGGAAGGCCACACAGTCCCCACATACAGTATGATGCTCCCACAGCACTCCACACAGTAGAAAGGCCACACAGTCCCCACATACAGTATGATGCTCCCACAGCACTCCACACAGTAGGAAGGCCACACAGTCCCCACATACAGTATGATGCTCCCACAGCACTCCACACAGTAGGAAGGCCACACAGTCCCAACATACAGTATGATGCCCCCACAGCGCTCCACACAGTAGGAAGGCCACACAGTCCCCACATACAGTATGATGCTGCCACAGCGCTCCACACAATAGGAAGGCCACACCCTCCCCACATACAGTATGATGCCCCCACAACTCTCCACACAGTAGGAAGGCCACACAGTCCCCACATACAGTATGATGCTCCCACAGCGCTCCACACAGTAGGAAGGCCACACAGTCCCCACATACAGTATGATGCTCCCACAGCGCTCCACACAGTAGGAAGGCCACACAATCCCCACATACAGTATGATTGTCCCACAGCGCTCCACACAGTAGGAAGGCCACACAATCAACACATACAGTATGATTGTCCCACAGCGCTCCACACAGTAGGAAGGCCACACACTCCCCACATACAGTATGATTATCCCACAGATCTCCACACAGTAGTATGGCCACACACTCCCCACATACAGTATGTTGCGCTCACAGCCCTTCCCTACACACACCGTATGAAGGCCCCCATAGAATTATGCCTCCCCCACACACACAATATAATGGCCCCCTTAGCCCTCCACACACAGTATGATGGTCACCCACTCTCCACACATCATGATACCCCCAAAGCCTATACACAGTTTGATGGACTCCAAACATATTATAAAGGACCAACAGCCCTCACATATAGTATGATGGCACCCAGAGCCCCCACACATGGAATGATGCCACACAGTATGATGGTCCCCACAGTCTCCCAACACAGTATGATCCCCAACAGCCACCCACACTGTATACCTCACAGCCCTCCACACAATATGATGCCACCACAGCAATCCCAGATAGTGATCTGCATGCCAACTACCGGAATACTCAGTGTGCTGCCCTATGTGCCAGCTTTTAAAGCTGAATGTAAAAAAGTAAACCAGAGGAGAGTTTCTATTTTCCACCCTCCTACTCTGGTCATCATTTTATTGGTCCATGTACTATATGTACTAGACAGTACATCAGATGGACTGATGTAAGTACCCTATCCAATGGAAAGGCAGTTGGTATTAAAGTATCAGTCCTTTCACACAAAAAAACTATAAGGCTATGTGCACACGTTGCGGATTATTTGCGGTTTTTTAGCGTTTTTGCGCTATAAAAACGCTATAAAACCGCAAATAATCTGCATACATTAAGCATCCTATCATTTTTAATGAAATCCGCAGTTTCTGTGCACATGATGCGCATTTTTCCACATGAAAAACGCATTGCGGAAAAATAATGAACCTGCTCATTAATTTTGCGTTTTTTTTCGCGGTTTTCCCACTGTCTAATGCATTGGGAAATGTCCGGAAAAAAACACTCAAAAAACGCGCAAAAACTGCATCAAAACCGCGCAAAAAACGCATGCGGTGTTCTTGCGGAAATCTGTCAGAAATGTCTGGATTTTCACAGGAATTTTCTGCGTGAATTTCTGAACGTGTGCACATAGCCTAAAACTTGTTTTCTGGGCATTTACAAAGCTAGTATATACAGGAAAGGTTCCAATTTTCTCTGTAAGTAGCCGATTTAGCTTTTTCAGTGGATGGTTCATCCTTATCAGCATTTTGCCAGCACCAGGAGAGGACATATCATTGTGCAACCTGTGCAGCTGCACAGGGGCCCAAGAAGTAAGGGGGCCCATTTCTACCTCCAAAGCAGGTGGAATTGTGCATTATGATGAGATATTGTGCCCATATATTTATCTGGCACAGGGGTCCTTTTTCGTCTGTCTGCCAGCACTATAGGTGTTAGACGTTCCTTTCCCTGACCTGCCAAAATACATTACTCCTGCCAGTGGCAGATTTCCACTTACTACCGTAAACTTAAAGCCCACCTCTTTGCTCCATCTGTATGCAGTTTAACAGATAGGAAAGCAAGAACACAGATATCTTAACGGCCATTTAAAAGTATATAAAACTCCAGTGAAGACGGGAAGTGTCACGATATTGTATGAAATATCATATAAGTTTAGTTTCTCTGCCAGCCCATAGAGGGTGGGTGGCGACCCCCCCTTCACTCTGTGTTTAGCTTGTCTTGTCCATGCATGTGGGGGAGTTTTATTGAAGGAAGGTATTTACGACTAGGCTCAAATCTTCCCCTAGCAGACACTGGTTTAGAAGTTTCCAGAATCCATGGAAGTCCTTTGTTCTAATATGATAAGATATTGGGCTAATGAGTTAGGCTAGAAAAAAGGAAAATACATATTTTTTATGTCCAGCGACGGATCTGTTAACCACTCTAAACATGAGCTTCTAACTCCATCAGGTAAAAAGTAGGGATTTCTCGGTAATTAGGCATCCCAAATAGGACATATTTGATCTCGTTAGAATGCCAATGTTAATACGAGATGAATGCTGGGTTTGTTATGACAATGACATGTTCTGTAGCGGAGTTACAAGCATTAGACAAATTTAGTGTAAAGTTAGTTAAACTAAAGATAGAGGAGGGACTGGGTAAACCAACCCCTTTCTGTGATGTCACCAGGTTGAGCTATAAGTGTTTTGCCAGACCCCAGCAGTGGACCTGTCTGCTGGAAGCCATGTGAGTCTGACCTGAAGAGCTGTTCCTAATGCATTGGGACAGATGGAAGCCCCCACTAGCCTGGTTGCCTGAACTGATATGAACTGAGAACATGAGAGTTGTACCTTTTCTTATTTAATCCCTGTTTATTTTATAATTACCTTGTACATATTTTTTCAATTGTCTCATATTGTAACATCTTTATATGACTTTTTATAAAACACTGCCTGAAACTTTTGATTGAGTATAATATTTAATACTAGAGTCGTTCTTCATGCTTTAAAACGTAAAACGTACCCTAAGTCTCCTGAAGGGAATTACACTACTGTTTTGGGTTAGCTTCGGACCTGTTTAATCGAAGCTGGTGGCAGCGATACCGTGTGCAGGCCTTTGGGTGTTGTTGTAGCGACTGCGGCATTGATAATTATTGTTCCTGCCTGAGTGTGAGTAGTTATCGCGTCGCTGCAGCGTGCCCAATAGCCAGTACATAGCAGGCAGCCTTTCTGGCGACTAATTACCCCAGGTGCAGTACCTAATCTAACCTGAGAGTAAGGGGGCGCCAGAGAGCTGCAAGTTTCAAGGGGATCTGTAAGCGGGATAGACATAAATACCTGCAGTTCGTGGTATATTGAAGAGCAGTGGGATACCTAAAATAAGCCCCTGCTGTAAACTAAGAGGTCAATAGCCTTGTGTGTGTTTTTTTCATCACATTGTGGAGTGGAGGGATAACTAAGATAAGCCCCCTTGCACATGTGATAGCCGTCTGTTGGCCTAAAGTCACCCCGATCCGTGACGTAGGGGTGACGGTCACGGTGTGAATCGTGACAGGAAGGTTTCCTATAATTTTGTGTTTTAGACCTCATGCACAAGATGTGTATACAGAGATTGTATGATGGCACTTCGTGTGTTACTGTCTGACTTAAGATAACAGATGATTCTTGAGAGGACTCCATAGAAACATATGATTGAAAACAATATTTTTCTCCCAAAATTTCATAAAAATCCTTGCAAATAAAACTCCATATACCTCTATACAGAAGTTCAAAAGTACACTGAAGATCCATAAATTTTATGGGTGTTGCATTAAATTTTCAGCATAATTAATTTCTTTTCTGGCGCTCCCTGCATAGTCCTTGGCTTTTTGTCCTATAAAATTCCATATTATATTTTTGTTTTGAAATTTTCTGGATTATCAGAAGTCATTATATATATATATATATATATATATATATATATATATATATATATATATATATATATAAAAATTGGAAACTAGAACTCAAAAAGTTTAGTCATTTGAAACCTGCTCATAACATTTTTTTCCTGTATTTATACATCTCTTTGTTTTTTGTTTTTTTTAAATCATAATAAATTGACTGATCAAACCCACGGCCTCGGGCTATTTATCGGACTTTTACAGTTTATTATTTGTGCCAAGTTTACACTAAGCGACGATGGTGAATGAACCGTGTTTGTTGTACTTGGCCAGACCTTATTGTTATCGGTACAATAAATGTTCCTGGCGCGGTTACAAAGACTATAAATTGAATTAAAGCAAATGCTTTTAACAAACGTTCCAATTTCTGCCATGTCTCGTTCCAAAATAGTATACAAAGGTAAATTAAACGTAAAAGATCTTCAGGCCAGACACAGAAACTGACTTCAATGGAGAATATAATGGGGGGGGGGAACGATTAAGGCTTGGAAATTAGTTGAGTAATTACTGTTGGTTTTACTGTAAAACGAGGAATATGTTTACTGAACACATTGCGCGTTGTGACTTAAGATGTATTTAATGCGTTCACGCTAACGATGATTGCCAAGCACTTGTGAACGCTCCGATCCATCACAGTAATGCAATTCCTAAAAGTATCCCCCACTCTGGAAAAAAATAATTGTATTCCCGATAGATATCGACTTTGAAGCCATTCCTTTGTTATTCTTCCTGGAAATGTATAAATCGATTGACGATTAGGCTTTACTGTCCCCCTTGTCAATTCATTTTTTCTGCACCAATTCGACTTTGCAAATGAGTCCGATGGGTTGCGGTACAAAATTTGGACCTGGGCCTCCCATCCATTCCCGAGTGTCAGATGAATGGGTCCTTGTTGCGTTCCAAATCCTATAAGGACATACACGTTTCCCCCCTCCTCCATCCATTATGTAGTAAGGTCCCCAATCTTGGGCTCCTTCATAGTATATATGTTCCCCATCCTGGCCCCATCTTGGTATGTTTGACCTCCATCCTGTTATAAATGTTCCCCTTCCTGGCCCCATTCTGGTATATATGACCTCCATCTTGGTATATATTTCCCATTCTGGGTCCCATCCTGTTATATATGTTCCCCATCCTGGTATATATGTCCCTTATTCTGGGCCCCATCTTGGCATATGTATTCCCCATCCTGGTATATATGTCCCTTATCCTGGTATATATCCCTTATCCTGGTATATACATAGATATCCAACATCCTGGTATATATGTCCCTTATAATGGGCCCCATACTGTTATATGTGTTCCTCATCCTGATATATATGTTCCCCATCCTGGTATACATGCCCCTTATCCTGGGCCCCATCCTGTTATATATTTCCCCATCCTTTTATATATGTTCCCCATCCTGGTATACATGTCCCTTGTCCTGGGCCCCATCCTGTTATATATGTTCCCCATTCTTTTATATATATTCCCCATCCTCGTATATATGTACCCCATCCTTGTATACATGTCCCTTATCCTGGTGGCATATTTCTCCCATTCTGTTCTTTAATACATAGAAAAAAGAGAAACGATTATACTCACCTTCCCTCCATTCCCCCCGCCGCATGGCATCCTCTTCTGAAGCTGGCACCTGACTTCAGCATGCAAGCGACGGTAGAGCATGACGTCACTTCCATGCGCCCTCAGTCACATGCACACCGACATCCGCTTCTGGCCTCTGATTGGCTGGCAATGTGTATTGCAGCGTGTGGACCCAGCTAGGTCTCTGCACCACAATACACTTCAGCTGTATGTGCGTCCTATGACGTACATCCAGTTGAAGTTTGCGCTGGTGTTGGAGGGCCCCTACGACCGCAATCGGTACGCCCCTACATCCAGTGTAAACGTACATTTCCAGGAGAAATAACAAAAAAAAACATTTAGTTTGAATGCAAATATCTAGAAAAACAGACATGTCTAGAGCAGGAACCGCTTAAGGAGTTTTCTCAGGGGTGTACATAAATTTACGGTGATGTTAATTACGGACCAAGGAAAATAAAATATTTTGTGGATTTGTCAGACAGCAAACTGAAATTTAAAAAGGTTGTAAAACCTGCAAAAATATTCCACCGGTCTCCATAAACAGCCCCCCTCTTATCCAATGGTTGTGCCTGGTATTACAGCCCAGTCCAGTTCACTTGAATCTATCGACACTACTTATGTGTTAGTTGAAGATCGTGCTTTAGACACTCGCCTCTTTTGTATACGCCCCTTTGTATCTCTCTGAACCTCTCACCAAGTCTACTCAGTTATGACGTCTTGAAATGAGATTCTTTTGCAGATTTTACTTATTGTCCTCAATCTACCGTAGGAAGACAAAAAATCTTGAAGCAAAGAAAATGTATCATCGTTAAACCCCTATCATTTTGAAATATTCCAGGCTGATATTTTGTGTTTACTGCATATCACTTTTTAGCTTTGCTGTGTATCATTGGACAGAATGAACAGAGTCATTATTTTTTATTTGAAGATGGGTCATTTTATCCCTTCACGACCTTTGATGTACATTTACTTCATAGGCCGTGTCGCTGCCATTGATGTGGGCTCCCACGCTGAGCCCACATTTTTTCCTTCACGATTGGTTTAATCAGCCATCATGTGCCTTTCACGGCCGCGGGTGGAGCAGTGTTCCATCTGCGGCTGTTAACCAGGTAAATCCTGCCGTGAATCACTAACTGCAGGATTCAACACGCGCTGTCCAGAAATGTGTCATTCATCCCGCCCATCGGTTCCCCTGCCCATGATCACGGGATGCAAATGGGTTGTCATGACAGCAGGGAGTCTGCTGATGACCCATGTGCCTGTCAATACGATGCTCCTGTGAATGCCGGCTCGTGGCTGACGTTCATAACGAATTAGCAGAAATCATATGTATAGCACAAATGATCGGAGGATTGCAGATTCAAGTCACTAAAAGGGACAATTAAATACTGTAAAAGATGAGAAAAAAAAACTTTTGAAAATATGAAAAACATAAAAAACACAAGTTTAAATCACTCCCGTTTTGCTCCACTAAAAATAAAACAGAATCGCCCGATCTATCAAAATATAAAACAAATTAATCCGATCGGTAAGCGGCGTAGCGAAAAAAAAAAATCAAAACGTTAGAATTATGTTTTTTTTAGCCTCAGCATCTTTACAATAAAATGCAATAAGAGGCGATCAAATATTGTATCTACCCCAAAATGGTATCAATAAAAACGTCAGCTCAGGGCACAAAAACTAAGCCCTCACCCAACCCCAGATCCCAAAAAAATAAAATGGCCAAGGGTCTTGGAATGTGGCAAAATAAGCAATTTTTTTTTCTTACAAGTTTTTTAAACTTTTTTTACAACTTAAAAAAACTATACATGTTTGGTATCTGCGTACTCGTACTGACCCGGTCAGTTTTACCATATAGTGAACATGGTAAATTAAAAAAAAAAAACAGTTGCACTTTTTTTTTTTTTTTGCAATTTCAACTCACTCTGAATTTTTTTTCCCGCTTTCTAGTGCATCACATGATGAAATGAATGGTGCCATTCAAAAGAACAACTCATAAAAAAAAAAGCCTTCATACGGCTATTGGGACAGATAAATGAAAAAAAATTATGGCTCTTGGAATAAGGAGAGGAAAAAAAGAAAGCGCTAAAATGGAAAATCGCAAGGTCATGAAGGGGTTAATGACAGATAGCCGGAAAGATGCAGCTTTAGACATATGTTAGTGGTTTTAGGTTTATTTTTTTTCCTGCCTCACAAATTAAAAGCACTGTAACCAATTTATTCTGCTATAATCCGGTCCTAGCATTAATACAAACAATAAATCGGTACTCATACATTTTTAAACCAATACATTAGATCATGCAATAAACCCAGTGACGAACCGTCACAATTGGGAAAGTGTGAATCCGTGATCCGAATGCAAATCGTTTGTTTCTAGTCTCCTACAGTGGAGATGCATCGGTCTTCGTATGAGCTGCAGACATAAAACGATAGGACGTTATTAACAAGCCTGTTAAAATTGCTTCATTTTTAACTCTGGATGCATATAATAAATGAAAAGTGAAAAATCGATCTGCCTCATAATGATCGGACTGTTTTGAGACTGTTTTGTAATTTCAGTATTGCAGCAGTTCACCAGTAGTTATGAGCGAATCTGCTAAAAAAAACAAATTTGCTCAAATTTTGCCAGAAAATGTGGGTTTTCTCCAGAACCCAGGACGTAGGAAACATAGAGATTAAAAGTAAAAAAAATGTGTTTTTTTCTAGTCTTCTCACCTCTGTAGCCGCCACAGCTCCCTTCCTGGTCCTCCACTGCCTTCCTCCTGGTCCTCCGCTGGCTCCCTCCTGGTCCTCCACTGCCTTCCTCCTGGTCCTCCGCTGGCTCCCTCCTGGTCCTCTGCTGGCTCCCTCCTGGTCCTCTGCTGGCTCCCTCCTGGTCCTTTGCTGGCTCCCTCCTGGTCCTCCGCTGGCTCCCTCCTGGTCCTCCGCTGGCT